>NC_041234.1:114939480-114954679 GCF_002837175.3 Physeter macrocephalus
CCGCTCCGCGGCATGTGGGATCTTCCCGGACCGGGGCACGAACCCGTGTACCCTGCATCGGCAGGCGGATTCTCAACCACTGCACCACCAGGGCAGCCCTAAATTTCCTCCTTTTGAATCTGTCTTCTTTTATGCCTTCCTGGAGGCAACTGTTAAGCTGAACTTGGTATATATAATTCCAATCCATGGTTTTATAATTTTACTATGCATAATGTAGCTATGATCAAAATATTGCTTTGTTCATTTTTAAATACACATAAATGGTACCTCACTGTGTATATCATTTTGACTTACTTCAGTCACATTATTTAGTATTGCTATTTAGCATGCTTGTTTGTTTGTTTGACTTTTATTTTTCCTCTAGTTTCCTAGGATTTAGAGTTGTCTCACCCTCTCCAGCCCTGTTTCTTCCTTCTCATACTGATTTGGAAGTTCTGTCTTTGTATTTGTAAGGGTCCAATACACAGGGAAATACACAGCTTACACACTCGAAATGGGTTATTGAAAAGATTAACGAAAGGGCTGCCCTCAAAGGTGTTAACAAAAACAAGAGATCATGGATAATCTTGAGGCTCTTTCAATAGGCTCTAAGAGACCGAAAGAAGCTACTAGCACTTCAGAGGTCTGAGAGGCAAGAGGAGAGAGGCTTTTGCAGGGTCCAGCAAGTGCGGCAGGCTGTAGGAGAGGGTCATCCCGTCAGAGCTGTGGCCTTCAGCTACTTCAGCTACTGACAAACCAAGAAGCCAGGGAGCAAGAGTGGCCAGTTGATGTAGTTGTTAGAGGTAAGCCTCTAGATGCACAGAGTAGGACAGAGAAGGGTGGAGATTGATCTTAATGGCAAATGGAAATTATCCAGTATAGGCTTCTATGTCTGTTCTTTTCATGGCAACCCTTAACCTTTTTAACACAAGTGTTTCAATTCTGAAGCTGCTTGCTAGCTTTGCTCCTCAAGCCTTCAGAAAGATTAAATTCAAATACTCCCATTCCATCTTCCATTCTATGTATGTCTCATATTTTACTTTGGTTTCGACCCCTCCAAAGTTGCCATTGCTGTTATTTTCACTATTATTATTATTTATCATCAATATTTATTTAGATTTCACAGTGGATCTTAACCAATTTCTTTGCTTTTTCATCCCACTTCTTTCTTATGGGTCCAGTTTCCTTTATTAACACAGCACAGTTTTTCTGTGGAGGCCCCTCATGCCCTTAGAGTAGGGGCCTACCTCTGGTGGGTTCTGCATTAGCTGCTGCAGGATTGCCCCAGTTCTGGTGTGGTGTTAATTCTCAGTGTAGTTCTTTAAGTAGACAACAGGCAGTGTATATTTGAGTTCCATTTTATCAAGGTAGTTCCTTTTTTTTGTTGTTTCTTTTTTTCTCAAAGCATTGTAGGGATTGGAGTAGGGCAGGGCAGGCCAGGGGAGATTCCATGCCTTGTCTTAGACCTATGGGAACACTTTTTTTCTAGTTCCACTGTTGACAGACTTTATTTGGGGAGCTCAGTTCTAGCTCCATAGCCACACATGTCTCAGGGCTTCTCTCAAGTTCATATGCCTCCTGCTCACCTTCTGGCTTGGAGGTCTGCTTCATTTTGGTTACTAGGGGTTTCTCCTTCTTGCTTTTAGCCTTGGGTCTACACTTTTTAAAAGAAAAATGAGTTTCATTCAGTACTTCTCTATGTTTGAAGCCAGAGGGAATGCTTTCTGTGTTCTCTTAGCTGACCGTAATGACTAGAAGTTCAATGATGGAGTATTTGCAGCTTGATCATTCTCTGAAGAGTCTTTCTGCTTTGTGTTGTTCTGTTGCTATTTTTCACCCACATTTCCTATTTCTTTCCCTTGTTTTGCCTGGGTGTTTTGATCTCTTTACTTTAATTGGCTTATTTTCTTGCTCTTGCCTTCTTTATACTCAATTCAGATGATTATTTTTGTACATTATCGAAAAGTGGAAAGCTGCCATTCTACTTACGCTTTCGATTCTATTTTAAGGAATATTTTCGAGTTGTCTGTAAGACCTTATTTGATTCTTTGTTGCCTCCACTCATTGGATGTCTCCCCTACACTGTGAGAGTTCTTCAGTTAGTCACATTTCACCATCTCTCCCTATGCTTATGCCCATAGCTTGTCACTTGCTGATTTCATTTGCTCCGCAGCTCGCTGCATTTGGGTAGTTGCCTGGAGACAAATTCTGGGCATTTTTAATCTAGCGATCCAGGATGGCAAAACTGAAACACTAAATAAAACTGCCATAAAGTTCTTTTTAATGGAAATAATCTTTACTCCCATGTATGGTTAATTTTGCCCAATTTCTGGAATAAAATGAAGATTTTATTTTGAGATAAAAAAAAATCACAGGAATGTATAAATTGTAAATATAAACTAATCTGGCCACAGCTTGCTTTTACTCAATATCTGAACCTGGGAAAGGTGTATGACATCTTCAGTGTAAGTGGAGGAGGAAATCAGCACTTAGATTCTCACTGTTCCTATTCAGCAGTCTTTTGAAGAGATTTTTAAAAATGGTTAGGTCCACATATTCAGTGTTGCAAGCAAGTGGGATTATCCTTTCCCACTTTTTATACAGCTCTCCTTTTCTTCCTCTTTGTTTTTATTTTTGGTTTTCTAACATTATGTGTATCTAAATTAAAGCGAGTCATGTATAGAGTTCGAACAAATATTTCAAGGCTTATAAAGAAAAATGGGGGACTTCCCTGGTGGTCCAGTGGTTAAGACTCCATGCTTCCAATGCAGGTGGCATGGGTTCGATCCCTGGTCGGGAGACTAAGATCCTGCATGCCGCGTGGCATGGCCAAAAAAGAAAAAAAAAAAAAAAGAAAAGAAAAGAAAAACGGCCCTCTTCTGCCTACATCTCTCAGCCCTGTTCTTCAGAGGCAACCTATTTCCAAATCTTTGCCCTTCCTCTTCTGGATTTTACTTCCATATTTCTAAATAATATGCATATGCTGCCAGAACTTGATTTTTTTTTTCAATTTTAGACATTAGTTGTTTTCCTTCTACTATGGAAATTGTAAATTTCACACTTCCACACCACTCCCACATACCCTTAATCACCCTCTCCTCACCATTCTAATACTATCAGGATGTTTGGTTCACTAAACCCTCAGTGTTTGTGTTATTTTGTTCACAAAAGAGCCATACACATGTCTCTTATCTGTTAGGAAGTTTTGTTTTGCCTCAAATTAAAAATTGCCTTGATTTTTCACTTGATTACTCTTCAATATAAAGTCATTAATTTTTCCCCCAAACTCTCCTAAATAACTGTAAAATCTTTCTTCAAGCATATCAAGTATTCTATGAGGATTTTTTCCCTCTTAGAGCCCTCTGTCACAGGTGTTCTTCGAGCCCTCTGGCTTGCTGCACAGTTGTAATCCTATTATTTCCATTGACCTGTACTTTGGAATCCCCTTCACCATTCTCCTGAATTGCATTCCCTGTAGTTATTTTCCCTTGAATTGGTCAGTTTCTTGAGAGGATTGTTCTCATCACCTGCTTAGGGGATGTGTATGAGAATTCTAAATGTCCAGGAGAGAAAGAAATACTGATTTCCACTGATCTTCAGAACTGACACAGCATCATTCTGCTTGCACTCGGTTGATTAAAGCACATCACAGGGCCAACCCAGAGTCAAGGTGAAAGAACTGCACAAGCGTCTGAGTACCAACAGTGTGCTTCTTTGGTGGCTATCCCTGCAACAGATCCCTTCAGTAAGCGCTTAGCTTTCAATTTGCTTAGTGAATGAAGGCCCATCCCATTTCTGTCTTCAGACGTGCTGTTAACCTCTCTGCTGTTTTCTCTTCTCTCATTTTTTTGGTCCTTTCTCTTTCTTAAAAAAACTTATTTTATTGAAGTATAGTTGATGTACAATGTTGTGTTAGCGTCAGGTGTGCAGCAAAGTGATTCAGTTATACCTATACATATATCAATTCCTTTTTATTTTTGGCTGTGTTGGATCTTTGTTGCTGCACGCGGGCTTTCTCTAGTTGCAGTGAGCGGGCTTCTCATTGTGGTGGCTTCTCTTGTTGCGGAGCACATGCTCTAGGCGTGCGGGCTTTCCGTAGTTGTGGCACGTGGGCTCAGTAGTTGTGGCTCGTGGGCTCTAGAGCGCAGGCTCAGTAGTTGTGGCGCACAGGCTTAGTTGCTCCACGGCATGTGGGATCTTCCCGGCCCAGGGATCGAACCCGTGTCCCCTGCATTGGCAGGCAGATTCTTAACCACTGCGCCACCAGGGAAGTCCCTCTACTCTTTTTTATATTCTTTTCCACTATGGTTTATCATAGGATACTGAATATAGTTCCCTGTGCTCTACAGTAGGACCTTGTTGTGTATCAATTGCAGCCCGACAACCATCAAAGAAATAAAAGATCTGTGACCGGCTAGTTAATCTTCACTGGAGTATGCAAATAGGATTTCTAAATGTGGCATGCAGATACCTTTGAGAGACATATGAAGTCCCTTGCAGAGGTGCCAGTGGCATAACTATGAAAGAAAAGAGTCCCTTAGTGTTCCTAAAAGCATGTACTGTTCCTTTTGGGATAGAGTAGCCAAGCTGAACCCAGAGCCTGCACAGCCCATTCCTACCCCAGCTTTGAGACAGTTGATGGAAGAAGCTCTCTGGCTGTCCATGAGGAGCTGATGTGGCAGAAGTGTCCAGGCTTACAGGCATACCTTGTTTTGTTGTGCTTTGCTTTATTGTGCTTCACAGATAATTGTGTTTTTTACAAATTGAAGGTTTGTGGAAACCCTGCCTAGAGGAAGTCTATCAGCGCCATTTCCCCAGCAGCATCATGTTTTTCTTAAGGCTCCTGGATTTTGAAGAACTAACCTTAGAAGAATTCCTTTGCTCTTCTAGTACTTTTTAACTGCCTATTCATCCTCCTATAATATGTATTTCAGAGTGGATGAGACAAAATTTTGGTCACAGGATAAATGTGCAAAAAGGCCAGAAAAAACATAGGCCTTTACATGAAAGATATTTGCATCCTAAATTCATGTTTGTTTGTATGTTTTTTATATTTGTCTTCAGAGATCATAGAATTATTTTAAAAGTTAATAATTTTAGTGTACATTGAGTTGTTCAGAAGTTCAAGTACTCGGTGTTATGAAAGCTGCTTATAAGACAGTTTTTACTGTGTGTTAATCTCCAAATGACAATTACAGTAGATGTTTCTATAAAGGTCAACTGCTTTCTGGTTTAGATCCACTCCAATGGATCCACTATAGCACCAATAGTAGCTTCTAATTGACATTTTACTTTTCTGCTTCAAGCTAAAGACAGATGGGTGTGTGTATGTGTGATATGAAAAGCAAGCATTTGCCAGTGTTCTTTTTTAAATCAAATCAGTGTCAGATTTCACTGGACTTTTCGAAAAGGTGTGTGTCTATTCTTTATTTGTAATGGGTTTTTTCTGTCTCTAATTGCAACCTGACTCAAGGGTTTTGCATCCTAGAGTCATTAGTTATGGCAGCAGGCAACTGGAAATTAGAATTTCAGTATAACAGTTGTCTCTTTTGGAGGCCTATTGGGATTGGTTGTATAAACAATAATAACGTGACTAGATTAGTCAACACTGCAAATTGACATCTGTCTTGGGAATTCTAAATGTGAATATTAAAGCTAGGGTGGGCTTCTCTGGTGGCGCAGTGGTTAAGAATCCGCCTGCCAATGCAGGAGACGCCGGTTCGAGCCCTGGTCTGGGAAGATCCCACATGCCGCGGGGCAACTAAGCCCGTGTGCCACAACTACTGAGCCTGCGCTCTAGAGCCTGCGAGCCACAACTACTGAAGCCCACGTGCCTAGAGCCTGTGCACTGCAAGGAAGAGTAGCCTCCGCTCACCGCAGCTGGAGAAAGCTCACGCACAGCAACGAAGACCCAACGCAGCCAAAAATAAATTAAATTTAATTTAAAAAAGGATGGAGCTTGTATGTTTAAAAAGAAAAAAGCTAGGGTCAAATATAAGATTGTATTTTATTTTTAAAATGTATTTTATTGAAGTATAGTTGATTTGCAATGTTCTGTTAATTTCTGCTGTACAGCAAAGTGATTCAGTTATATATATATATATATATATATATATACATTATTTTTCATATTCTTTTCCATTATGGTGTGTGACAGGATATTGAATAGAGTTCTCTGTGCTATACAGTAGGACCTTGTTGTTTATCAATTCTATATATAATAGTTTGCATCTGCTAATCCCAAACTTCCACCACATCCCTCCCCCACCCCCACCCCCCTTGGCAACCACAAGTCTGTTCTCTGTGTCTGTATCCTTTCACTTTCTTTTCCTATCATTTTACTGAGGATTCTGGAAGGAGTGGTAACAATCATGTATGTTTAATTCACCATTTTTAACAGACATCCCCATTCTTTCTCTCTTTTTTAAAAACACAAATCTCCTTCAACTACCCACCTATATCAGCAGCACTTATTTGGAACTCCTTTATTAAGAGGTCACAAATAACTACATCCACAAATAACTATGCTTGATTCTCATTAGATTATTGTTTTCACTGCTTTACGCCTGGGGTGATTTTATGGCTGTGTTTATGACACAGGAATATTTTTTATTAAATAAAATCTGCTCATTAAACTTTCAAAACCTGAAAAAAGTTGCAGTGGAGCATCAGGGGGTCTGAAGTGAAATAGGCTTTTGCTTTCTTTTGCTTTTGCTCGAGTTTTCTGTAGCGAGCAGAATGAAGATATGTAGTTGTAGGATGAGCTCCACCGGGGTGGACCTGGATCCAAAGGGAAAAAGACCTTTAAGTCCATTGCATGTAATGTGAAAATGTGCGAGCTTTGACTAAAGAAAACAGGGGACTATAGGAGGCTTGACCTTGGACTTCCCTAGATTAGAATCTGATGTGTACCACATATTAGCTATCTGGTTTGGAGCACTTCACTTGACCTTTCTGATTCCGAGATAATTAAACATACCCAAGTCATGGCTTTGCTATGTTCATGAAATGAGATATTGTATGTGAAAATAACACCTCTAGGTACAAGCTTTCCGGAATAATTTATTCCAGAAAGTATAGTGATTTATCCTAAGGAAATATTAAGACAAATATGCCAACATTTTTGTACTAGGATGTTCATTGAAAAGTTTAAAATGGCAAAAAGAACCAAAATATTCATTAATAGATGATTGGTTACACAAATTATCCATTCATACAAAGCAGTACTGTGCCAATTTTAAAAAGAAATTTAATTATTCTTATAGGCATATAGCATAGTGGTTGTAAGTATAAACTCTGGAGCCCAATTACCTGGGTTTGAATTCTGGAGAGCCACCTACTAACTGCAAGACCTTGGACACGCCACTTAACCTCTCTATGTTTTGGTTTCCTCTTCTATAAAATGTGGTTCACTGTAGTAGCTAATTCATTGGTCAAAGCACTTAGAACATTACCTGGCATACAGTAAGTACTATATAAATGTTTTCCATCATCATTTATCAGATGTTTATAGCCAGATAAGAACAGCTATATGTTGCATTTTCAGAAACGTTTTGGCCATTTCGCATTATAGATTGAATTCTTTAAAATAGTTTTGCATATCCCAACATGCTTTATGTGTTGGTTGAAGTACCGTGTTCAATAAGGCATGGGCATTTGACAAGGGACAGACAATAGAAGACGTTCTGGGAGCATTAAGTGGCTCCCTATTCTAGAACACCATTGACTCCATAAACATTTTCTTAGAGCAGATGTTCAGCAATACATCTGACCTTTGGGAAGAGAAAAATATGGATTTATGCAGAAGGCACTTTGCCAGCATAAAAATCATCCCTGAATAAATTCATGGGTAGGTTGACTGATTTTGTATTACCATAATGAAATATGGGAAAAGCGAAAATCTACTGCAGTGATTTGACTTTCAGCTAGAAAAGCTAGGCAAATGTTTGTTTATTTCCACGTTCTTGGAAGGGTCATTTGGTGGCCTTGCCTTTGTACTTGCTGGGCCTCTCACCTGTAAACACACTGGATACGCAATGACACCAAAATTTATATTTCCTTTAAGTCCCAAGTTGATGTTTTTCAAAAATATTACCTGATTTTATCTTTACAACAACTAACAACACTATGAATTAATTAGGATGGGTAGTTTATCCCCTTTTTACAGGTAAAGGAATAGGCACTCCTGTCTAAAATCACTTGTGTAGGAGAAAACAAGTTAATAAATAGGAAAACTGAGACTTCAATCCTGATCTGCTGAATTTAAATCCAGTGGTCTTTCCACCACATCATTCACTTATTCATCCATTCATTTAGTGCTACAAACTTTGTGAAGACCTGTACTAAGTGAGACTCAAAGTAGTAGAAGGCAGTCCTTAGCTGTTACACTCTGTTAAATTGATTGGGGAGACAAAATACAAAATGGTTTAAAAAGGAGAGTATCATATGTAACAGTGAAAATGGTCATTTCGATCTTGTGATTTTCCATGAAGACCTAATGGAGGAGAAAGTTTGTATGCTGTTCGAGAAGTAATTATGAGCTTTGTGGTAATTGGGAAGGTTGAGAAATGGTGGCAGACAGCAGTAGCAAAGGTATAAATCCCAATATACAGATGCAATTCCAATCAAAATCAGAACATATTTTATTGTGGAAATTAACAAGCTGGTTTAAGTTCATTCTAAAATTTATTTAGAAACACAGGGGGCCAAGAATACCCAAGAAAATACTGAAAAGGAAAAACTTATGAAGAGGATAAAATTTGGCAGCTTTGCACTACTATGTATCAAGATTTATGATATAGGAGTACAGAATAAATTTTCTTACTGTTGATAGAGGTAGAAGGAATGGAAGCAAGATGTCATGAGAGGATTTGTGGGTTAGGAAGATGGGGCTGGTGATGTACATCTTCATAAGTCACGCTCAGGCATTGGCCATGACTTTCTAAGCAGCAGGGAATCATCAGAATCTATAAGATAGAGGAATAAATGGGGGAAAATGGGGAAGAGTAGCTTGGCAACAGTGTAAGATGAATTGGGAGAAGCTAAACCAGAGGGGGAGGACCTCTAAGGAGGAAACTAATATTCCAATTGTAACTGCACTGCACATGAGATATTTAAAGAATAAGCCCACAGTCAGGCAGGCAGCATTTGCCATACAGAAGTCATTTTTGTCTTATCCACCAGTTAACTCTAACTGCAGGAAGGTTCAACAGAAAATGAGAAACAAAGAGGAAAGAATCTCTGAATGCAGCAGTGAATTAGCTTCCAAGTATCACTCTCTCTCCATCTAGTTTTTTCTGCATCTAAAACCACTGATGTCCAGAAACCTCCACTCACTTCACAGAAGTAATATATGACATATTCATGGATAATCTGTCAAAGGCAATGGTGGCTTGAATTCACACTGGAGGAGAGCCACACCTGTAAATTTCAAGAATGGGCATGCATTTGGATTAAATAGCAAATAGGCCCAGAAATAGCTAAGTCTATAGGCAATTGAAATTTGTGTAGGTGAGACCAAAGGTCTCTGTGATTGAATTGCAGACATTGACACTAAGGGCAGTCTACAGTTCAAATATCTCTTATGGGGTACCGATATGTGTAGATTAATGTGGAGCTGTGAGAGATGTAAATACAAGGGATTCTGAGAAGAATTCCAAAGGAAGAAAAAGATCCACACCAACACAAAAGGGAGAGAATATACTTCCATTTTCTCATTGCCTTACATAACAGTGGTTGATATTTAACACATAATCCACACTATATTTATCCTCGTATGGTGGTTAAAGCTGATAATAATGATGATTTTCCATCTACGTACATATGCATTGCTTATTTTCATAGATATCTTGTATACTAAGTATAATTATCCTCAATTTATAGTACACTACCTCCTCTCCTGATTCAATTCCCAGGTTGAATATTCTAGGTAAAAATTCTTCCTAAAAGAAGATTGTCCAAAGAGGAACTGGTTTCTTGGCATGTTGTGAGGGGCACTTGGAGATGAGTTGATGACAGCAGCAATGTAGAAAAGATAAAGTCTTACCAAGTATAAGTAACTGCCTAGATATGATGGTCAAGGGGAAGGAGCCACTCAGATTAAAGTTCAGCAAAATGCCTTGAGTCCCTGGAGAACGGTGGTACCCTGTCAAGCAATGGCAGTGATGGGTTGGAGGACACATTTTCGAGGCTGAATATATAGGCTTCATGTTTGATATTTTAGATTTCAAATGCAGGTGAGATACTCAAGCAAAGGTAGCCTGCAGGCAGCTAGAATGAGTGATTAGAACTTTTCTTAAGAGGAGAGAACTCTCGATTTAAGAGATGCCAGGATAAAGTTTAGAGGAAGCTGTTGTGCGTAGGAAAATGAGAAGTGAAGAACAGAAGGCTTAGGTCTACTACCCACAGTGGAAAGACAGAGAACAGTAAGATGGTAGAGGGGTAGCTGTAAACGTGGGCAGGAGGTAAAGTTGCCTGATTTAATGAAAATACAGGATGCCCAGTTATATTTGAATTTCAGATAAACAATGAATGATTTTCTTTTAGTATATCTGAAATATTGCATAGGATAGACTTACCTGAAAAAATGTTGATTGTTTATCTGAAATTCAAATGTAACTATTTATAACTGGGCCTCTTGTATTTCATATCATTGGCAAATCATATCATTTTGACTTGGTAACATGTCAAAAACTGCAGAGATATAAAGGGGTCATGAGAAACATTTACACAGTGGTCTTTCCCTGTCCCTGAAAGATAATATGGTTTCATGTCCTGAGTTAAGGATGATTTAGGAATGGTGTAGGCATATGCAACTTTGGGCAGATAAATCTGATTTGCAAATGGTTTCCTGTTATTTCTCAGGGAAATGGAAAAACAGCACAGAACCTGTGAAAAAATCTACAACAAAAGAGAAGATGACAAAAGTAGGAAAGTCTTCAAAAAATATATTTCTCCTGCAAGAGATTTAATATATGAAAAAAAGAAAACATTTACTTTTTCATAGATATATACACATATAATATATACATAAATATAATATATACTTTGTAAATATATGGGGAGACTTAAATGAAACAAGAGTGCAACAAAAGGAACCCTCAGGAGCCAAAATAATATTCATTAGGAGAAGTAAAAATCAAATAGGATTTTGTAGAAAGTGTATTCAACAATAAACTTAAAACAACTTGAATCTATAATAAATAATTTATAAAAATATGTATTACCATGAATTAATTTTGCCCATTTGAGCCTTCATTTTTTGCTCTGTAAGAAGATAGTAATAACATTTGTCTCCCTCACAATTTTGTTATTAGGACTAAACTGCTATAAACTCATAATTTGTTATGAGTCCAAACTGCTGGACTAACAGAGAAACTCAGACGCCAGGCAATACCAATCAGAGGGAGGCCTCCCGGAGGTCCATATCTCAGCACCAAGGCCCAGCTCTGTCCAAATGCCTGCAAACTCCAGTGCTGGACGTCTCAGCCAAACAACCAGTAAGACAGGAATACAGTGCCACCCATCAAAGAAAAAAAAAAGGAAATGACAAAAAAATACATTACAGATGAAGCAGCAAGGTAAAAACCTGCAAGACCAAATAAATGAAGACAAAATAGGGAAATTACCTGAAAAAGAATTCAGAGTAATGGTAGTAAAGACGATCCAAAATCACGGAAACAGAATGGAGAAAATACAAGAAACATTTAACAAGGATCTAGAAGAACTGAAGAGCAAACAAACAGTGATGAACAACACAATTACTGAAATTAAAAATACGCTAGAAGGAATCGATAACAGAATAACTGAGGCAGAAGAACGGATAAGTGAGCTGGAATATAAAAAGGTGGAAATAACTGCCAAGGAGCAGAATAACGAAAAAAGAATGAAAAGAATTGAGGACAGTCTCAGAGACCTTTGGGACAACATTAAATGCACCAACAGTTGAATTATAGGGGTCCCAAAAGAAGAGAAAAATAAAGGGTCTGAGAAAATATTTGAAGAGATTATAGTTGAAAAGTCCCCTAATATGGGAAAGTAAATAGTCAATCAAGTCCAGGAAGCACAGACAGTCCCATATGGGTTAAACCCAAAGAGAAACACACCGAGACGCATGATAATCAAACTATCAAAAATTAAATAAAAAGAAAAAACATTAAAAGCAGCAAGGGAAAAGCAACAAATAACATATAAGAGAATCCCCATAAGGTTAATAGCTGATTTTTCAGCAGAAACTCTGCAAGCCAGAGGGAGTGGCAGGACATATTTAAAGTGATGACAGAGAAGAACCTAAAACCAAGATTACTCTACCAGCAAGGATCTCATTCAGATTCGAAGGAGAAATTAAAACTTTCACATATAAGCAAAAGTTAAGAGATTCAGCACCACCAAACCAGCTGTACAACAAATGCTAAAGGAACTTCTCTAGGCAGGAACCACAAGAGAAGGAAAAGATCTACAAAAACAAACCCCCCAAAATTAAAAAAATGGTAATAGGGACATACATATTGATAATTACCCTAAATGTAAATGGATTAAATGCTCCAACCAAAAGACATAGACTGGCAGAATGGATACAAAAACAAGACCCATACATATGCTGTCTACGAGAGACACACTTCAGACCTAGGGACACATACCGACTGAGGGTGAGGGGATGGAAAAAGATATTCCATGCAAATGGGAATCAAAAGAAAGCTGGAGTAGCAATTCTCATATCAGAAAATATAGACGTTAAAACAAAGACTATTACAAGAGACAAAGAAGGACACTACATAATGATCAAGGGATCAATCCAAAAAGAAGATATAACAAATATAAATATTTATGCACCCAACATAGGAGCACCTCAATACCTAAAGGCAAATGCTAACAGCCATAAAAGGGGAAATCGACAGTAACACAAGCATAGTAGGGGACATTAACACCCTACTTTCACCAATGGAAAGGTCATCCAAAACGAAAATAAATAAGGAAACACAAGCTTTAAATGACACGTTAAACAAGATGGACTTAATTGATATTTAGAGGACATACGACTCAAGAACAACAGAATACACTTTGCTCTCAAGTGTTCATGGAACATTCTCCAGGATAGATCATATCTTGGGTCACAGATCAGGCCTTGATAAATTTAAGAAAACTGAAATCATATCAAGTATCTTTTCTGACCACAACACCATGAGATTAGATAGCAATTACAGGAAAAAAACTATAAAAACTACAGACACGTGGAGGCTAAACAATACCATACTACATAACCAAGAGATCACTTAAGAAATCAAAGAGGAAATCAAAAACTACCGAGAAACAAATAACAATGAAAACACAATGACCCCAAACCTATGGGATGCAGCAAAAGCAGTTCTATGAGGGAAGTTTATAAAATCATAAAGATCAGATCAGAAATAAATGAAAAAGAAATGAAGAAAACAATAGCAAAGATCAATAAAACTAAAAGCTAGTTCTTTGAGAAGATAAACAAAATTGATAAACCATTAGCCAGACTCATCAAGAATAAAAGGTAGAAGACTCAAATCAACAGAATTAGAAATGAAAAAGGAGATGTAACAACTGACACTGCAGATATACAACAGATCATGAGAGAGTACTACAAGCAATTCTATGCCAGTAAAATGGACAACCTGAAAGAAATGGAGAAATTCTTAGAAGAGCACAACCTTCCAAGACTGAATCCAGAAAAAATAGAAAATATAAACAGACCAATTACAAGCACTGAAATTGAAACTGTGATTAAAAATCTTCCAACAAACAAAAGCCCAGGACCGGATGGCTTCACAGGTGACTTGTATCAAAAATTTAGAGAAGAGCTAACACCTATCCTTCTCAAGCTCTTCCAAAATACAGCTGAGGGAAATTTAAGAAAACTGAAATCATATCAAGTATCTTTTCTGACCACAACACCATGAGATTAGATAGCAATTACAGGAAAAAAACTATAAAAACTACAGACACGTGGAGGCTAAACAATACCATACTACATAACCAAGAGATCACTTAAGAAATCAAAGAGGAAATCAAAAACTACCGAGAAAGGAACACTCCCAAAGTCATTCTACGAGGCCACCATCACCTTGATACCAAAACCAGAGAAAGATGTCACAAAAAAAGAAAACTACACGCCAATATCACTGATGAACGTAGATGCAAAAATCCTCAACAAAATACTAGCAAACAGAATCCAACAGCACATTGAAAGGATCATACACCATGATCAAGTGGGGTATGGGGTATATCCCAGGAATGCAAGGATTCTTCAATATACGGAAATCAATCAATGTGATACACCATATTAACAAATTGAAGGATAAAAACCATATGATCATCTCAATAGATGCAGAAAAAGCTTTTGACAAAATTCAACACCAATTTATGATAAAAACTCTCCAGAAAGTACGCATAGAGGGAACCTATCTCAACATAATAAAGGCAATATATGACAAACCCACAGCCAAAATCGTTCTCAATGGTGAAAAATTGAAACCATTTCCTCTAAGATCAGGAAGAAAACAAGGCTGTCCACTCTTACCACTAGTATTCAACATAGTTTTGGAAGTTTTAGCCACAGCAATCAGAGAAGAAAAAGAAATAAAAGGAATCCAAATCAGAAAAGAAGAAGTAAAGCTGTTACTGTTTGCAGATGACATGATACTATACATAGAGAACCCTAAAGATGCTACCAGAAAACTACTAGAGCTAATCAATGAATTTGGTAGAGTAGCAAGGTGCAAAATTAATTCACAGAAATCTCTTGCTTTCCTGTATGCTAATGATGAAAAATCTGAAAGAGAAATTAAGGAAACACTCCCATTTACCATTGCAAGAAAAAGAATAAAATACCTACGAATAAACCTACCTCAGGAGACAAACGACCTGTATGCAGAAAACTATAAGACACTGATGAAAGAAATTAAAGATGATACCAACAGTTGGAGAGATATACCATGTTCCTGGATTGGAAGAATCAACATTGTGAAAATGACTGTACTACCCAAAGCAATCTACAGATGCAATGCAATCCCTATCAAATTACCAATGGCATTTTTCACAGAACTAGAACAACAAATTTCACAATTTGTATGGAAACACAAAAGACCCCGAATAAAAGCAATCTTGAGAAAGAAAAACGGAGCTGGAGGAATCAGGCTCCCGGACTTCAGACTATACTACAAAGCTACAGTAGTCAAGACAGTATGGTACT
>NC_041234.1:114955637-114988764 GCF_002837175.3 Physeter macrocephalus
TGAGTTATTTGTAGTGAGGTGGATGGACCTAGAGTCTGTCATACAGAGTGAAGTTAGTCAGAAAGAAAAACAAATATTGTATGCTAGCACATATATATGGAATCTAAGAAAAAAAAATGGTTCTGTAGAACATAGGGGCAGGACAGGAAGAAATATGCAGACGTAGAGAATGGACTTGAGGCCACAGAGAGGGGGAAGTGTAAGCTGGGCCGAAGAGAGAGAGTGACATGGACTTATATACACTACCAAATGTAAAATAGAAAGCTAGTGGGAAGCAGCCGCATAGCACAGGGAGATCAGCTTGGTGCTTTGTGACCACCTAGAGGGGTGGGATAGGGCGGGTGGGAGGGAGATTCAAGAGGGAGGAGATATGGTGATATACGTATGCAGATAGTTGATTCATTTGTTATACCTCAGAAAGTAACACAATACTGTAAAGCAATTATACTCCAATAAAGATGTTAAAAAAATGATCCATCTATTTTTACTATATTTTTTATAGACTATTATGTTTAATAGTCAATTCACGACTTCTGAAATAGTCCATATAATCCATTCAACTCTCATTTTGTTTTTAGAGGGTGAGCCAAACACAATTTTATTTATTTATTTATTTATTTATTTATTTATTTAAATTTATTTGGCTTGCAGGATCTTAGTTCCCTGACCAGGGATTGAACCCATGCCCTCAGTAGTGAAAGCGCAGAGTCCTAAGCACTGGTCTGCCAGGGAAGTCCCTATTTTCACTATGTATTTATGTGTGTTATTGTAATCAAGATTAATGGTATTTAGAGTCTTCCCCTGTCTTTACTCATTCTGATTTATTTAAGTGTTCATTCAGTAAGTATTTTTTGAGCATCTACTACGTGCCTAGTACTAAGCAAAATACTGGGGATCTACCTGTAGGCAAGATAATCATATTTTGTAGCCTCTTGGTGCCTACAGTCCTGTGGGTGAAGAAAGTCATAAAACCATCATAAAAAGTAAATGTAAAATGGTAGCTGGGACAAATAATACAATGATGGATCTTATAATTAGGGAGAAGATTTCCTGAAGAAGAGATAATGGACCTGAGGTATGAAGTGTAACTGGGAAAACGGAGAGGGTGATATCCCAGGCCAAGGGGGCGATATAAGTAGAGCTCTATGATGAGACGAAACATAGTGACTGAAAGAATACCAGTATGGTTGGAGCTTAGAGAGTTAAGGGTGAGTTTGATGCAAGAAGGGAGACGGGGTAGGAGCATATAGACTACATTAGGAGGTTTTTTTTCTCTTTATCCTAATAGCAAAGAGACATCATTGAGGAGTTTTAAGCAAAGGAGTAATATAATGTTTTGCATCTTTTAAAAGACTACCCTGGTTACCTGAAGAGAATGGATTGGACGGGAACCAGAGTAGCTGCCATTAGCAGGTTATTTCAAAAGTCTCGGTGAGTTATGGTGGCAACTTTTACTAGAGCAGTAGTGGTAGAGATGGGGAGCGGTGGGTGAATCCCGTTTAGAGGTCAAATAAAGAAGAATTGGTGATTATTGGTTATGAGAGTAAGGGAGATAGAAGTGACAATGACAACTCCTGAATTTCTGGCTTATATAATGGGATGGACAGTGGTGCTCTTAACTGAGACAGGGAACAGCAGAAAAAAAGATGGAATTTTGAGCACAAAGCTCATGAGCTCTATTTTAGACATATTGGTTCCGAGGTGCCTTTGAGACATTCAACAAGAGATTTCAAATAAGCAATTGGAAATACAGAGCTGATACCCTGAAAAGAGGTTCACTTTGGGGATGAAAAACTGGGAGCCACCTCTGTACAGGTGGTGATTCAAGCCGTGAGTGTGGGTGACTTCACTTAGAAATGAGGAAAGAAGTGAGCTTAGAACCAAGTCATGGTATACTCCGTTATTCAATGCTCAGAAAGGGAAAGGAAAAAATAATGTGTTCTCCAAGAGAAGAGGATGTTTCAAAAGGAAGAGGCATGGCCAATGATATAGAATGTAAGAGCTGGAAAGTGTCCATTTGCTTTAGCAACTTGGGTGTCGTCGTCAGGGATTTCAGTTGTGATGTGGTTGAAAGCCTGATTGAGTCAGGAAAGAATGGGATGCGAGGAAATGCAGACAGATTATGAGTACGGAGAACTCTTTTAAGAGATTTGCTTGTGAAAGGAAAAGACATAGGAGCATAATCAGAAGGAATATGGGGTTCAGTGAGGTTTTAATTTAATTTTTTTAGTGGTGGGGCTTGAGCATGATTAGATGGGAGGATCTATTTGAGGAGAGCTTGAATATACAAAAGAGAGAAGGGATAATTGCTAGTGTAAGGTGAGGGATGCTGAAAAAGGTGGGATCCTAACATAGGTGGAGAAGTTGGCCATAGATAGGGGAAAGAGTGGCTCGTCTAATGTTAAAAGTGGTAGAAATGGAGTATGGATTAAGTTTGAATACAAGCTTGGCAGCAGAGAGATAAGAGCATTCCCATCTGGTGACATATTTTTCTGGAAAGGAGCAGGTAAGATCATCTGTGAGAGGGAGGGGGTAAGTGGTAGGGGAGTGGTTGAATTGTGCTGATGTTTGTGAAGAGCTGATTAAAGGGAGGTAGTAGGCTTGCTAGGCAATGTTGAGGGCCCATTTGCAGCTAATGGTTATAAATTTACAGTGGGACCAATTTGTATGGTGTCCAATATTATAGCAACAAACATTTTTCAGCAAGGGTCCCAGCTTGAGCCTGAAATATGTTTACTATGGGAATCATTCATGTCAGCAGGGCCAGTTAGAGACTCTCAGATGTTAAGGGCTAACGCCTCCTGCTATAGCAGCATCTAAAGTACAATAAGAATAAAATTGTTACAGTGTTTGCATTAGTTCAACCTAGTAGAGGTGGCCACACAAGCGCCTGTAATACTTATATTCCATCCCTTTCAGGAGCTAGGAGAAAAGGATGAACTTAACCTGGATATTTCTGGAGTGCAACTTAAGGAAAACTTTCTTGGCAAATATGAGAAAACAGAAATATGTTGCGGAGGCAGAAGAGGCTTATTGAAATTTTAAATCAGAAAATTCTAAAAATGAAGGAGTGGTGGATTCAAATATGGCAGTTGTCATGTGTTTGCTTAATCTCCCATATACCAGGGGCTTTCCTATCTCTCTCTCCCTGATTCCTGGGAGGGATGATCTTTGCCCTGTTCTCCATACAACTCTCCATTAATGCTTTTAGAAAGCCAATCACCATGAACGTGTCTGCCTCCAAGAATTCTCTGTGATGAGTGGGATTGAACATTCTTCTTTAAACTCTGCCCCATAAAGGTACATAGGGAAAAGGTGATGCTAGGTGTGACTTTCTACGGCTCACTTTCTAGGCCACGGGTGTTAGGGGGTGGAGGAGACGTGCAGAAAAAATCCTGCATAAAGCGCTTATGCTCCCTGGAGCATGTGTGTCATCCGTGGGATTACACTCACTAATAAAAAAATTCTTTTGGTTTTAGCATTCCTAATAAAATGTCCATGATATTTACTACTGTTCCTGTGCGTCTGTAAATTGCAGGTGAGGACCACATCTGCCCTGATCCTCTCAGAGATTTGTAAGGTGCGCTCGAGATAACGGGCAGCAAAGGGCTTTGAGACTGTAAAACAGCAAGTAAATAGGAGCAAGTTCTTATCTGATCATCCAAATTTTCTTTCATCCCACAGCTATTTAATGCCCTCAGCTTTGAAAGAAGCTATGAATTGTGTTCAGCTTTTCCTTGCTCAATCTCTAATTATTCTGGAAAGAATTTCCTTTCAAATTCATTCATCACATACTGAGTGCCTACCACGCACTAGGCACTACGTACTAGGGGCCGGGCATGCAGTGGTGACTGACAAATGTGGTCCTTACCCTTATGGAGCATATACTCAAGTCACGTGAGCACCTCCCTCCCCAACTCTATACTGAGATACCTTGGCAAAATTTCCATTTACTCTTCTGAATGGCCTGACCTCGAATAGTAACGGTGTCGGTTGGTAACGCTGTAATAGTGCCTTGAGGCTCTCACATTTATTTGACCATTTGCATTCCTTAGAGAAAAGTCTGCCTTGTCTTAAAGGCATTATTGTATTAAATTCATTATCATTACTGCATTGCTGATTCCTGCATTCTGAGCATTTCTTCTGGTGGTCGAGGGTGTCATTTTAAGCTGTCAGGAGACAGGGTTAGTGAAGGAGACACAGAGTTATCATCTGCATGGTGGTTTACATTTTTTGGAGAGGGGATGTGGTTTATTTGCTGTAGCTTCCTACCACTGGTGCAATGTGGGGTTTGATTTGTCCTGAAGTATACAGAATTCCTGATTTTGTTTATTTGCCGTAATACTTGGTTGTAGAGAATCAACACAGTAGTTGCCAAGTAACCACGTTGCCCCACTGGCCCTAAGATTTTATTGCGAGGAATATAAAAGTATGCTGCTGTAGAAAGCATTTCATTTAGATAAATACCCTTCCTGTTATGCCAACATTATTCCTTATTTTTCTTCTAAGGCTTGTCTACACAAGTGGAGAATTGAAGTGACCATTACTTTCAAAGTCAAAGCAGAAATGTTGACATAAATTAACCACTTGGCTGAACTTATTTATCAAGTTCAACAATTAATTGCTGGAGTTTCTACTTCACTGCCTGGCTATACTCAAGGCAGTGTTCTGGCTCAACAATAGCATATGGATATGGGAGTCTTAACGCAAATTGTCAGATTTCCTCGTTGAGATACATGCCACGTGAATGCACGTTTGCATACACATTTGTAACAGGTGTGTTTAGATGTACACCCAAGGGTGTTCTGGCTTTCTTTTATTTGTTTCGTTAGAAGAATACTCGCCAAACGTTTTCCCATGAAAGTTGGAAGAAAGCATGATAAAGGCAAAATTGGGGGATATCTGTCTTTTCAGTAGTGCATAATTCTGGCTCCAGTATTCAGACCCCACTATTGTGAGTGCTGGAAAGAATTCACAGCTTGTGTCTTTAAGGAATTCACAATCCAGTGAGAAAAAAGCATATACAGGGATAATTGCAGGGGTGGGATTACTACTATGATAGAAGTTTCGCACAGCTATGAAAGCACAGGGGCGGAGGTGGGGTAAGAGAAAGCATATCTACCTGGTCAGGGAAAAGAGTCAGGTAAGGCTTCAGGCAGCATGGCGTACTGGAAAGAAATGGGGCTCAAGGAGGACTAGGCAAATATGGACAGGCCCATATCCCTTGACAAGCACATACATATTTTCCATAAAATTCAGTTTAAAAGTTATCTGTGTATATATATACACATACATAACTTTGAACTGTATTTTACTGTATATATATATATATATATACATATATATACGTGTGTATACATATATATATACAGCGAGAGAGAGAAAGAGAGAGAGAGAGAGAGAGAGAGAGAGAGAGAGAGAGGACCTCAAGCTAAGTTACCAGAAATGAGAAAAATTAAAGCCTAAGCAGCAACTGAGTGCCTGTGACCTGCTGTGTCATGGTGTCCCACAAGGATAAGGATTCCTGTACCAGAGTGGAGGAGGCAAGAGGGCTGGAAGTGAGACCCCTGGAGAACTAACCTATCCCTTAATATGGAGCTAGCATGTTTACCAAAGGATATGCTCCAGACTAGAAATTGCCCTAATGACCATCAACAGTGGAATGGATAAATTGTCATGTAGTCCCACAATGGAATACAGTATGCAGCAAAGAGAAGTGATGAAATCCAACTACATGCACCAACATAGAGTAATCTCAGAAACATAATGTCAAGAAAAAAAAAAGTCAGACACAAAGGAGTATATACCACATGACTCCATTTATATAAAGTTCAAAAACAGACAAAATTAATGTCTGACCTTAGAAGTCAAGATAATGGTTAACCTTGGTGCTGAGAAAATAATGAACGGAAAGGGACATGGGGGAGGGCTTCTGGGATATATGTAATATTTCATTCTGTTATTATTATACTGATTATATAAATGCAAGTTTGTAAAACTTCTTCAAGCTGCATAGTTATAAATGTTCTTTTCTATATTATATTATCCTTTAATAAAAAGTTTTTAAAAGGGAATTGGAAAAATTTCATCAACTGGCCTTGAAAGCAGCAAGTAAACTCAACTTCTGTCTGTTTGCTCATACTGTGTAGAAAGAAATAGAAAAATCACCCTTGAGAAATCCCAGACATGTGCCAAGTATAGGCATGGATTCCAATCTTGTAATGCTTGTATATTAAATCCTACAAGGTCTCAAAGTAAAAATGGGGCAAGGGCCATTAAAATCTGTGTGAGAGTCTCCCTAAAAGGAAATACAAAACCACTTTGTAAGGGCATTTTTGCAACCCAGAGCACATAAGACTCAATGAGAAAAACAAAAACAAAGCAACTTTAAATTGGGGATTAGCCACATAAAAAAGAAATACAAAGCACATGATGAAACCAGACACGATGAACAAGAGCCAGCTGATATAAAAAACTACAGATTTACCAAACCAAGAAATGCAGATAACAGAATTATCTGGAAAAGACTATAAAACTACGTTTAGAATGATGAAAAGGTAAACTAAAATCTAAAAATCATAATGAATGAACTGGAGAGTAATTTTTTGAAAAAGAACAAACACAACATCAATAAATAAAATGGGAAAAATAATATGAATAGAAAAAATTTGATCAACTTAGTAAAGAAGCTTGATTAATGGACAGTATAGAGCATCTCACCCAGCAAATAGAAAATACATCTTTTTCAAGCACACATGGAATATTTACCCCCCAAATTACCTTGGACTGGGGTGCAAAAGAAGTCCAAACACTTACTGAAGAATTTATATTATGCAGATCAAATTTTGTGATTACAACATTAAATAAAACAAAATAAATAGCAATATGAGAGCCAACATCACCACTTTCTCATATGTTTCATAATGAAGATTGCACTTTCCAATAACTCATGAGTCAATGAAAAAAACCTAGTGGAAATTATGATTTAGTGACGATTAAATGACAAGAAGAACACATCATTTCAAAAATGAACAATGAAGCTAAATTGGTACATTGATGGAAAATTTTAGCCATGAAGTGTTATATATAAAATAAGACTGAGAATTCATGTGCTGTGTGCAACTTACAAATATGGAAGAATAAAGTCAAAGTAAAGAAAACAGAAGGAAGGGAACACTACAAACAGAAATGAATTATATAAGAAAGAATTTTCTGGTTAGATCAGTAAATCAGCAAACCCAAAGGTTATTCTTTTTTTTTTTTTTTTTTTTTTTGTGGTATGCGGGCCTTCCTCTGTTGTGGCCTCTCCCGTTGCGGAGCACAGGCTCCGGACGCGCAGGCTCAGCGGCCGTGGCCCACGGGAGCGGCATGTGGGATCCTCCCATACCGGGGCACGAACCCGGTTCCCCTGCATCGGCAGGCGGACGCGCAACCACTGCGCCACCAGGGAGGCCCCCAAAGGTTATTCTTTAGAAAACATCTGACAAAGATTGCTCAAGGGACCAAATAATAGAGTTGGCAAAAATAAAAGAAAGTGTTAGGAATATAAAAGGGGATATAACAAATAGTGTAGAGATTTAAAATATAAGAGAATATTCAAAACAGCAACCTGTCAATAAATCTGAAAACTTAGATATAGTAGAATTTTACTAGAAAAATATTTTTTACATGGAAACAATATATACATATATATGACCAGTTGATATATAGTGCTTCTCTTTCTCAAATGATATTTAACAGTGAATTCTTAATTTTTGAAAAATGACAACTTTCTCAGTTTGGACAGTTAACTATTATTTCATTTTAATAAAATCACCCTACAATTTCAAAGCAAACATGCTACATTTACATTGTTGCTTCAAATTCAGAAGAAAGATTAAAATCCATCTGAAGCGATTCTTAGCACAATCCTTTGCGCTTGCAGATATTAGTGTTCCTTTTTTTTTTTTCAACCATACTATGAATTCTGTTCTACCCAGCAGCTCCCAGAATCACATCCTTAACAAGGGCTTAAAAGAGCAAAGACCCATATTTCAAGGCTGTTAGAAAAAAATTGATTTCTTAGGGCATGATCCTAATGTACCTGATAATATTCTAGGCTGGCATAGATTTAGACTTTTCCTTTGTCTTGCTAAAGCTTACTGTATAATGCAAGAGTCATTTTATTGACCCACCTGATCCAATTAATCTATGAACTATATTTTTAACCTTATCACCTCGTTGTAACTGTGGAAAAGTATTTCAGTTTGACATATTTCTTACTCATCTTAACCTCTTGATATAAAAAGGGAGGATTTCTTAGCACTAGGTATTGCCATAAAATGTATGAACCAGAAAGAACTGATTTCAATCAACCCTGAAAGAAAAAATGTTGAAAATACGAAAGAAATGTTGGGTTTTATATGACATAGTTGACAAGGTAGGTGTAAACATGATGCCATTGTGTCCTTACATGTGTGCATGCACACCTATACACACCCATCTGCACACGCATGAACACGGGGGAGCTAGGTGATTCATACACTATCATCCCGTCCCATTTTACAGATGAAGAAGCAGACTCAAAGTTTGAGAGTCTCCTGTCAATGTCATACAGTTTAATATAGAAATATTTGTGGCAGAGTTTGGCAGTATTTTCTCCTTTACTCTACACTGCAGACTACTCTAAGTCGAGGGCAGTTACTCATTGGGAGCAAGGAACATCACTCGTTTACTCCCTGCTTTTGTTCCTACTTAATCACTCTTTCTCAGTTGCCTACCTTATGCCAGCCACTATCGTTGAGTCCTCAGTGTGTGATTGGCTTCCCTTTTGTCTTATTTCCCTCTTTTTGATAGCTACATTGCCTTCCATGCTTCTTTAGTAGTCTCTGGCTTTAACCATTTGCTATTTTCAGCCACGCAGTAATCAAGTTCCACCAAAGTAAACCAGGGCTGGATATCGTGGGCTTCTGTAACTGGAAGTGGATCCTGTAGGGTGGTTCTCACTTTTGTGCAGAGAAATAATGGCTATTTTCTGAACATAATGCTTCTCTGAATTGGGCCATAACTCAATTTCTTATGCAAAGGTAAGAGGGAATGCTGAAATTGGGGAAAAAAAGCATCATGCACAAATTTGAATCTATATTGGGAAATTTTCTCAAATGTCCTTGACACATTTTTACTAGATGTTGGGAATTTAGGGTAACTATTAATTGGACAGAGACATTACATATGCTCTGATTGTTTGGCACAATAAAGGCATATGGCTGAGATCTACAAACATCATTTGGCTACTCAGTGTAAGGTGACCCTGCGTTATGGCCCCTGGCCAGTTCATTACTATTATGGATGTCCAACCTTTGTATCTGACTGCATTTCCTTGGAAGGACTTGAGTATGGTTGAATTCTGGACTACAGTCTGCCAAGAGCCCTAATGAAAAGTTATAAAGTGTCCCATGACGTCACAAAAACCTAGTTAGAAAGGAGTTGCTTGAATTTCACTTGTTTTCCAAATAACAAGTTGTGAAACCAATTTAAAGCCTTTTCTTAAAAAAAAAAAAAAAAGTTCTGCATACGCATCTACACAGACAAAAGCATTGCTCATTCCCAAGATGGCAAGCAAAGTGGTATTGGAGTCCCTATACTGTAATGTTATGTGGCAGTTTTTCCCTATTAAAATGCTGGAATTCATTGTAGCTTAGCAAAGGTGTCATAACAAAAGCATTTGTCCAAGTTCTTGAGAAAATACAATCAGAGTTCATGGGGGATATGGCTGTGCATGAATACTAAGTGTTATTTTTATGTTCTGAGTCTGTTCAAAGAAACACAGAGACGTTTGAAAAAAATAGAAACATGCAGTATTCATTCTTTTTGAGATGGACTTGCACTAAACAATGTCTACATCCTCCTGTGAAGGTTGCAGTGCTTGGGTTTGATATATCTGTCTGGGTGATGCTACAGGCCCAGGATCCTCTGTTGCAGACTTGTTCAGTTATTTGCCAAGTCCATTGCAAACAGGAAGCCTTCTCTTCCTGCCTGCTACATGTCAATATGCGGAACAAAACTTGTGTGGAAGGGCTGCAGATATTTAGGTCACTTAACTGCGGTAGTAAAATACAAATTAACAGGAAAATTGCTGACATCATTAGTATAAAGCATTAACATCTGCAGGTTACACATGCCAGCTGCATAGTATCTGTTAATTATAGTTGTAATAGGAGACCATTGGGAGTGTGAATCAGGATTTATGTGAAAGTTTTGCCACTTTCAGAAATACAGAATTCTACTTGGAATATTCAGTTTGTAAAAATGAAGAAAGTTCTATATGTGGATAGGGATAGAGGAAAATCAAACATTTTTGAAAATGAATCCAATCAGTTATTTCTTATTTCTTTTTTTTACCTGAAGACATTTGATTAAGCTTAATCTTGGTAATACAGAAACAAACTTGCAAGTCTTTTGTTTAGAAAACACAGGGATCATTTGGTTAAAATTATTTGCTTCTGTGTTATCTTGTGTGACTTTTCATCATTATACATAAGGTAGTGATTCTTACCCCTCCCTACTGTTTTCAATTAACCTCAACATTTCACATAGTATTTCATTTATACTTCAGTTGTGTTTTCATCTAAGTTCATGCTGTATTGAAATATCTCTCTGAGGGCATTGTGAAGCTAATACTATATTATATTAACCATGTCCATTGAAAATATGTGTAGCCTGAGATGAGGGACCCATCAATTTTATGAGTTTAAGGAATGTGAAAAAAAAATACACAGTAGAGGTTTTATAGGTGAAACTTGGGATTTGGGGGAATAGGAAAATCATACCCTTACAATTGACTAATAACTTTCCCTGGATTTGACAGAATTGACTGAGTTTTTTCCCTGAGTCCTGTCATTAAGGGAATATTAGATAACTTTTAGAAGCTTCCTTTGCACTGATCTTTCCATGCAGTTAGTGATATATAACCAGATTCTCCGAATGCTCTTTAAACTGGACTGCTACTGATTATCAGATTTTCTCTCCTAGCAGATTTGCATTATTTTTCATGATTTTTTATATTACCCCTTCCAAGGTTACACATACTTAGAACAACTGATTGAATTCAAGAAAGACTTCTACCCTGGAGGAAATTTTCCTGAATAATTTAATGATACATGGAGGGAATGCATTGGAGAGAGAAAATACCAGAAGGGCTGCGAATAGTGTGTAGATACTACGAAAAATGGCCACATAAATGCATAAGGATTAGGAAAGTAAGGAGCCAAAGGTGTCACCATAAAAATCTAAGTAATATCTGAAAACCTGCAGGGTGTACATGTAGTTACAGGAGCATGACATTCTAGATGCAAATTAATTTCAGTCCACAAACAAGGCCTGTAACTTTAACTGCATTTTCTGAAAAAACGAATTTTTATTTTAAAATTCCAATCTCCACAATAGCAAAAATTACTATGAGTCAATTCTGGATTCCTTCCTTTCCTTGGGGCTGTGCCTGAATTCTAAAGGAGGCTACATGTATCAAGGTATTCGAGAGACTCATTTTGTCTTCTATTTCATATGTCCACCCTGATATTTGACTCATCAGTCTATTCTATCTGCAGTTGAAGTGGGCCTGCAGGTCACCAGGGCCATTATCACCATTCCTTAACTAGTGGTCCCCTTGGGTCCCTCTGTCCTCTACATTCTTCCCATGTAGCAGCGTATAGAAAGCACTGGGTTGCCTCTGCATCACACTTGAGAGAAAGAAAATCCACGCATCTAAGCCTCAATTTTCCAAAGTCAGCCACGCAGCCAGTTCTACTTTACAGTCTGCCACTTCCCTGTTCTGTTCTCTGGCCACAGGGCCAGAGTTGATCCTGTCCTCATATCTCACAAACCTGTCCAGGATGACTCGCCTACTCCTGGGACTTGCCCCTCTCCCTGGGACCCAACAGCATCCACCCTCTCCCGCTTGCCCTCATGATTCTGTCTTTTCCCCTAGCCTGCAAACTTCTGTTCTATCCTAGGGAGTAAGGATGTCTTTCTCTTACGAGCTTTTTCTCAAAATTCATTCTTCAAAAGCTAGGAAAATAATTCTTTGGCTTTATGCTGTCACATCTCTTCTCTGAACGATAAAGAAATTATCTAGTGGTTCAAATGGGTGAAATAGAGAACAGGAGTGGGAAAACCAAGAAATCACATTGGTTGGGACTTCCCTGGTGGTCCAGTGGTTAAGACTCCGTGCTCCCAATGCAGGGGGCCTGGGTTCGATCCCTGGTCAGGGACTAGATCCCACATGCCACAACTAAAGATCCTGCATGCTGCAACTAAGACCCAGAGTAGCCAAATAAATAAATAAATATTTTAAAAAAAGAAAAGAAATCACAGTGATTAATTTTTTTGTTTTTGGCTGTGGCACACAGGATCTTAGTTCTCTACCTGGTCCACAACAGTCCACAAAGATGAACAGTGGCCTGATTACTCCTGCCTTAAGCCTGAGAGATGAAACTTAATTACGATTATAAACTCAGAAACTATGAAAGAAAAAGCAGACATATTTGTTATATATCTTTTGTAAATGTTATGTGGAATTATAATGAAAGTCAATTGACAAGCAATCGACTTGCAAAACAGAGGGTTTCCACACAGAGTTCAGAAAGAGAGGTTATATCTGTAATATATAAAGAGTTCTCACAAATGAAAAAGGAGATACCAGCTGAAAAATGTGCAAAGAAATGAATACGCCATTTAGAAAAGAGGAGACCCAAATTGCCAAAAATGGATTAAACAGTGTTCAAACTAAGTTAGGAAAATGCAAATAAAATAACAATGAAATATCTCTTTTTGCGATCAGACTGGCAAAAATGTAAACAACACTCACATCTATTGATTGTGGGCTTCAGGGATAAGAGTACTCTCAGGCATTGCTCTTAAACTGTGGATTATTATAGTCTTGTGGGAAAGAAATTTCATGTCTATCAAAATTTTTTTAATTTATTCTTTTATTGAGTTAACACCGGTTTATAACATTATATACGTTTCACGTGTACAACCTTGTATTTCTACTTCTGTATACACTACAGTGTGTTCACCACCAAAAACTTAGTTTCCATCCATGACCATACAGTTGATCCCCTTTACCCATTTTGCCCTCCCCTGTGCCCCTTCCCATTTTGTAACCCCTACTCGGTTCTCTGTATCTACCTGTTTGTTTTTGTTTAGTTTGCTTTGTTCATTTATTTTGTTTTGTGTGTGTGTGTGCTTGTTTGTTTTTTATATTCCCTTTGAATCATCAGTTCCACTCATGGTGATTCTACCCCACAGACAGAAAAGCCCCAGTTTATAAGGACATATATGTGTATGTGTTTAGGAAAGTAAGTCCCCAGCAATAAGAAAATGGTTAACTAAATTAGGGGTCATCCACCCTGTGGATTATCATAAAACAATCAAAAGGAACAAATTAGAGCTTTATTGAGTGGTGAATTGGGGACATTTCATGGTGTCCTTTTAACTAAGAAAGAGCCCCAAGGTATACATAATCAACTTTTATAAGATGATGATAAAAACTACCTCCCTCTGTGTGTGATTAAAAAAGATAGCTTTGTATATGATTATGCAGACTTGGAGAAAAATGTAGGATGATATGTGCTAGGTTTTCAGTCTTGGCTACGAGAGGGGGTAGAGGTTGGACAAGAGAAGAGGGAGTGAAGCAAAATAATAAAAGAAAAATGATACCAAAATGAAAAACATAAAATGATACCAAAATGAAAAATGTGAAACAGCAAGCTAATAAAGAGAGCATTAATAAAAGAAGGAAGTTTCATTTAAATGAGAGAAATATTCATGACCATAGATTTCATGGTATGCCATTTACAAAGGCATTCTAGGTATAAATTGTGTTCCATACATTAATGGTCAATGTGCTTTTTTTTTTTTTGATAACCAAAAGATGTTCTCTCTTTGAGGAGAGAATCCTCATAATGTAATTTTCTGCTTACAGGTGGCAGGACTCTTTCCCTCTCTCCACTCAAAGGTCATGTTTTTCACAAAAGTTTATTTGAGGCTATTAAGTCCTCTAACAGGAAAAGAGAATTGTTAAACATAGAGACATTTGTGGATTGCCCCACCTAATAGCATATTTATACACTATTTGGCATCACTGATGACGTGCCATGTTTGAACTTTTCGGTCTCTGACATGAATCATATTTTTGCTCTCTTGAATTATATAGAAAAATTACAGTGTTGCAGGGATCAATCCTGGTTATTTTGCTTTCAAAGACATTAGAATGTGTTTTCCTCTCCGTGTTATTTATTTATTTATTATTATTATTTTTCTTGGCTGTGTTGGGTCTTTGTTGTTGCTTGTGGGTTTCTTTCTCTAGTTGTGGCGAGGGGGGGGCTACTCTTTGCTGCGGTGCATGGGCTTCTCTTGGTGTGGAGCACGGGCTCTAGGCAGGTGGGCTTCCGTAGTTGCAGCACGTGGGCTCAATAGGTGTGGCGCACGGCTCTAGGGCACACGGGCTGCAGCAGTTGTGGCGTGTGGGCTCAATAGTTGTGGCACCATATGACCCAGCAATCCCACTACTGGGCATATACCCTGAGAAAACCATAATTCAAAAAGAGACATGTACCACAATGTTCATTGCAGCACTATTTATAATAGCCAGGACATGGAAGCAACCTAAGTGTCCATCAACAGATGAATGGATAAAGAAGATGTGGCACATATATACAATGGAATATTACTCAGCCATAAAAAGAAACGAAATTGAGTTATTTGTAGTGAGGTGGATGGACCTAGAGTCTGTCATACAGAGTGAAGTAAGTCAGAAAGAGAAAAACAAATACCGTATGCTAACACACATATATGGAATCTAAGAAAAAAAAAATGGTTCTGATGAACCTAGGGGCAGGACAGGAATAAAGACACAGACGTAGGGAATGGACTTGAGGACACAGGGAGGGGGAAGGGTAAACTGGGATGAAGTGAGAGAGTGGCATGGACTTATATATACTATCAAATGTAAAATGGATGGCTAGTGGGAAGCCACTGCATAGCACAGGGAGATCAGCTCGGTGCTCTGTGACCACCTAGAGGGGTGGGAGGGAGATGCAAGAAGGAGGGGATATGTGGATATATGTATATGTATAGCTGATTCACTTTGTTATACAGCAGAAACTAACACACCATTGTAAAGCAATTATACTCCAATAAAGATGTTAAAAAAAAGTATGCACATATATATGTGCACACACATACACAATTTTAAACTTGCTTTGTAGTTAAGATTTTTTTCTTCCCTAAAATCTACTGTGCCTCTATTCTATAAAATGTCTAGTTTGCCTCATTCACCAATCTGATAAAATATTTTAAATAATCCTGGACCTTTGGGCTGTTCATAAGACATCTTTTTCCCAACTCAGAATCTTGTTGTAGTGATACTCTGCCTTCTATATTGTTCTTTATAGCCAAGCCAATTCACATTATATTTTTGTCAGTTTTATTGAGGTATAATTTATTTACTTGGGCAACTACCACCACAACTTAGACATAGAATACCACCGATAAACAAAAAAGTTACTTGGTGCTCCTTTGCAAGCCAATGCCCCAGGCAACCACTTATCTGCTTTCTCTCACGGTAGTTTAGACTGTTTAAGAATTTCATATAAATGGAATCATATATTAGGTAATATTTTTCTGGCTTATTTCATTCATCCAAATTCTTTGAGATTCAGTCATATTGTTGCAGGTGTCAGTGGTTCATTTCTTTTTATTTTTGAGTAGTATTTCATTGTATGTATACACCACAATTGATTTATTTACCTGTTGGGGGACATTTGGTTTGTTTCCATTTTTCAGCTATTTTGAATAAAACTGCTGGGAACATTCACGAACACATCTTTGTACATACATTTTCCTTTTTCTTGGGTAAATATCTGGGAGTGATATTATTGGGCTGTATAGTAAGTGCATGTTTAACTTTATATGAAACTGCTAAACTGTTTTCTGTTCCCACAATGTATGAGAGTTCAGATTACTCCACACTCTCAACAACATTTGGAATTGTCAGTATTTTCAAATTTTAGTCATTTTTTTAGTAAGTGTGTAGAAGTGTCTCATTGTGGGGTTAACTTGGATTTCCCTCATGATGTTGGACACTTTTTCATGTGCTTATTGATCACTGATATATCTTCCTTGAGGTTCACATTCAAACAGTTTGCCCATTTTTTAAAATAAATTTACTTATTTATTTATTTATTTTTGGCTGCGTTGGGTCTTTGCTGCACGCAGGCTTTCCCTAGTTGCAGCGAGTGGGGGCTGCTCTTCGTTGCAGTGCGCCGGCTTCTCATTGCAGTGGCTTCTCTTGTTGTGGAGCACGGGCTCTAGGCACATGGGCTTCAGTAGTTGTGGCACGTGGGCTCAGTAGTTGTTGCTCGCGGGCGCAGGCTCAGTAGTTGTGGTGCACGGGCTTAGTTGCTCCGCAGCGTGTGGGATCTTCCCGGACCAGGGCTCGAACCCATGTCCCCTGCATTGGCAGGGGGATTCTTAACCACTCTGCCACCGGAGAAGTCCAGTTTGCCCATTTTTATTAGGTTGTCTTCTTATTATTGATGTATAGAGGTTCTCTATGTATTGTGGATAGGAATTCTTTGTCAGAAATATGTGTTGTGAATATTTTCCCCCAATGTGTGATTTGCCTTTTCACTTTCTCAACAGTCTTTCCAATACCAGAAGATTTTAATGTTGATAAAGTTCAATCTGTCCATTTTTTTTCTTTGCTCTGTGCTTTTTGTGTTCTATCTAAGGAATATGCCTAGCCTTGGCTATGAAAAGTTTCTTCTAATAATTATTCAAGAAATTTTTGTTTTGGCTTTCACTTTTAGGTCTGTCATCTGTTTCAATTTATTGTGTATATTGTGAGGTAAGTGTCAAAGTTAATTTTTTTCGAAGTGGATATCCAATTGTTTCAGCACAGTTTGTTGGAAAGACTATTTTCCTCACTGAGTTACCTTGACTCCTTCATCAAAAATCAAGATGTCTGGGTTTATTTCTGGAATCTCTAGTCTATTTCAGTGGTTTACATGTCACTCCCTTTCACCAGTACTATACTAGTATAGTATATCATAGCTTTATGATGCCAAATTGTTTCTTTTTCAAAATTATTTTGGCCCTTTTTGGTTCCTTTTGTCTCAGTACAAATTTCAGAATTGGCTTATCGATTTATAAAAAATATTTCATGCATTTTGGTTGAAGTTGTGTTGAATTGAGAGACCAATTTGGGGTTAATTTAAATCTTAACAATTGAGCTTTCCGATCCATGAACATGGCATGTCTCCAAATTTATTTATCTTTCAAATTTCTCTCATCAGTATTTTGTAGTTTTCAGGGCACCAGTATTAGGTATATTTCATTAATGTTTCTTGCTTTTTGTTATAAATACCACTTCATAAATTTCATTTTCCAGTTGTCTGTTTTTTGTATACAGAAATAGAATTTATTTTTCATATTGGCCTGTGTCCTGAAAACTTTTATGTTGCCTTTCTCTTTCTGGGAGCATTTTTGTAGATTCCCTATAATATTCTACTTAGACAGTGATGTCATCTATGAATCAATCCAGTTTTACCTCTTCATTTCCAACCTCTGTGTCTTGTATTTATTTTTCTTTCCTTATTTCACTGCATAGAGCATCTAGTATAATGTTGAAAATTTTCCGGAGGACTTTTTTAGTTTGTTTTTTAGTGATGTTGGTTAATTTGGTCCCACTGAATCATATAGGGTCTTAGCTATGAAGCCTCTCCTGATGTGGATTAGCTCTCAATTAGTAAATTTCTACTCAACCTCACTAGCAGTCAGAAGTGTAGAAATTCAAATAACAATGAGATATTGCTTTATATCTATCAGATTTGCAAAATTTAGAGGTCCAGATAATATCAACTGTTGGTGAGGATGTGGGAAAAAGGAAGTGCCATAAACTGCTGGTGAGAATAGAATGTGGTACAGCCATTCTGGAGAGAAATCTGGTACTCATCAGTGAAATTAACAAAAGTTTGTGCCTATTTACCCATATACCGTCCAGGTATTTGCCTCAGAGAAACTCTTATATGAGTCCAATTATAAACTTCTAGATGGTAGCAAGTTGGCTAGGTGTCCATCACTGGGGGAATGAGCAAATGTAATGCAGTGAAGGCATAGCACAAAATGCTCTGCAGATATTAGAAGCAATGAACTACGTTTATATATAGCAACACAGTTAAATCTTTGAAATGTATCACTGAGTGAAAGAAAAAGAAATAAAATGAGTTCTATAGTATAAGATAAGTTACGTGAATTAAAGCCACATATACACACACAACCATATTTTATAAGGATACATATATATCCAAGAGAAAAGGCAAGTAGCTATTAGGAATGAAAATAGGAAAAATAAAAAAAAAAATAACACAGGGGTCTTGAACGTACCATAATGATGAAAATAAAATATTCAGTGAACTGAGGAATATGATTAACTCAAGTCTTTAGCCCTGAGTTTAAAATAATATAATGTTAGTCCTGAGTTTAAGATAATATAATGAAAAATTTTAATTCTCATGTGATATTAAATGGAGAGTAGTATATGCACCAATATGTGTAGCGTAATCCCATTTTTAAAGCTTTATACATATGGGTAGAAAAAGAACTGTAAAGAAAAGCACAGATATATTATTAACAGTAGTTGTCCCAAAAGAAGTACGGCTGGTAAAGGGAAAAGTGATTTTCAGTTTTTAGTTTTGCCATTACACCTTTCTCTTCTTCACAGTAAGCACGTATAACTTTCATAGTGAAAAGAATAACTGTTATTTTGCTAAAAACCATGTAAATGAGAAAATTATATCTAGCAAAATTTCTGCAAGTTAGCATGATCACCATTATTCCATGGAAATGAATAGACCCCCGTTTCAGGTCACAGAACACCAGTAATCCATAGAAACACGGTTTGAGAGAATACCTGTCCTCCAGATGGTCAGTACATCACTTTTGCCATTGATGCAGCAGTTTCTTTGCTCCCTGAAGAAAGCATTGCTTAAATGCAGGTCTTTTGTGTTTTGAGGATAATAGTTAGCCTGATGGGTATGGGCTCTTTTGTAGAACCAAGACTATCGTGGTAATATTCAGAAATAGCACAAGTTAAAGTAATATGTTTCTAAAGCCAGAGTAAAACTAAATTAATAAGATCTTAAACCATTAAGAAGTAATTAGAAATATAAAAGCACTAAGAGCAAAAGCTAAAAACCAACTAATGGACTATGGTGAACATGAGAAGGTGATTCTAGTGTTATAACAGAACCAGGAGTAGCCTTCAAACTGGCAGTATAACAAGATCTTAACATACTACAAAACATCATGAAACACTAATAGCAACTATGGTTTGGGAGTGATAGGAAAATATGGTTTTAATTCAATAAAGGAAGTCACCAAGGGAAGGAATGAATGAGAACAGCTAGATATTTCAGGGTCAGAACATTCTTCACTTTCCCACCTTTACCAGGGCTTACTCATGGAGCTGATGTTGAATTTCCTGGTGCTTACTGAGGGAGTGGGAGGTCTCTATATTTCTATAATATCCTACACAGTGAATTATGAATAATTAAATTAACACATATCACAATTTTTAAACTCAAGCTTTAAAAATGATTGTTTTGTAACTCTAAAAATTAAAATGATTGGGCTTCCCTGGTGGCGCAGCGGTTGCGCGTCCGCCTGCCGATGCAGGGGAACCGGGTTCGCGCCCCGGTCTGGGAGGATCCCACATGCCACGGAGCGGCTGGGCCCGTGAGCCATGGCCGCTGGGCCTGCGCGTCCGGAGCCTGTGCTCTGCAACGGGAGAGGCCACAGCAGAGGGAGGCCCGCATACCACAAAAAAAAAAAAAAAAAAAAAAATTAAAATGATTGTTTTGTCTTTATATATTGCTTTTGAACCCAGTGTGCTTTCACCTCTGTGTCTAAGATGAATTGCATGTTCATCATTTCTAAACAAAACATTTCCTATGCAGTTGAAAAGCCCCCACTTGTGCAATTTTGGAACAACTGAATTCATTTGCTAACAGGCTGTTCCCTGCCCAGTTATACTGCTATTTTTTTTTCAAAGTGTGGTTTCCTGCACCATGACTGTTTCTATGAGAATGATTAGTGCGTATTAAAAAATGCATATACTGGGCTTCCCTGGTGGCGCAGTGGTAGCGCGTCCGCCTGCCGATGCAGGGGAACCGGGTTCGCGCCCCGGTCCGGGAAGATCCCACATGCCGCGGAGCGGCTGGGCCCGTGAGCCACGGCCGCTGAGCCTGCGCGTCCGGAGCCTGTGCTCCGCAACGGGAGAGGCCACAACAGTGAGAGGCCCGCGTACCACAAAAAAAAAAAAAAAAAAAAAAAATGCATACGCTTAGATCCCACCCCTGTCAGGTTCTGGATCTAGGGTTTGCGTAATTAACAAGTGTCCCTGTTTAAGGACCATTGCTCCAGGGGTATAGAGATCCTCTACTTCCACCCTCAAGGAAGAGGAGTGTTGATCTAAATTCATCAAATTCAAAGGTACTAATTGGTTCCTGTGATGGTGGGTGGAGACAGTATGCCTTGTTCAAAGACCTAGGGAACTTGACTTTGATATCTTTTCATATGATTACATGATGAGGGTGAGGTTAAAAGGGTGAGATCATCTCCATTCTTTTCTTTCTTCTTCTATTCATGAGGCTGTTGAAACTGAGAGGAGCCTAGGACAAGCTCCCCCAAATTCTAGAGGCCCTGGCCTCTCTCTCTTATGCTCTACCTTCTCTATGTATTCTCCCATGTCTAGAAATTTGATTGGCTCTTCTCTAGGCATTGCTGGCAAAATGCTACCTTGTTCTCTCTGGATGCTTTTTTCCTGACACTCACAGGTGTGTCTTAGACCAGCCTTTTCTATTCAACTAAGATAAGATTTGAGATTCAGGTTTGGATTTAGAGCAAAAAAAAATAGTCTGATGATCACCTCTGGGGTGTGTGTCTGTGTTTCAGATCTTTTAAAATGTGGTTCGAATACTTAACATGAGATCTACCCTCTTAAGAGATTTTCAATTGTACAATAGAATCCTTTTATCTATAGGCAGATATGTTTATAAGCAGATTCTCTAGAATTTATTCATCTTTCTTAACTGAAAGTTTATGCCTATTAATTAGTAAATCCCCATTCCCCCCTCCAACCCCTGGAAACCACCATTCTATTCTTTATTTCTATGAGTTTGACTATTTTATTTTTTATTTTTTTTTATTTTTTGCGGTACGCGGGCCTCTCACTGTTGTGGCCTCTCCCGTTGCGGAGCACAGGCTCCGGATGCGCAGGCTCAGCGGCCGTGGCTCACGGGCCTAGCCGTTCCGCGGCACGCGGGATCTTCCCGGACCCGGGCACGAACCCGTATCCCCTGCATCGGCAGGCAGACTCTCAACCACTGCACCACCAGGGAAGCCCCTGTTTGACTATTTTAGATAGCTCATATAAAGTAGAATCCTGCCATATTTGCCCCTCTGCGATTGGCTTATTTCATTTAGCATAATGTCCTCCATTTCATCCATGTTGTCACATATTGCAGGATTCCCTTATTTTTAGGGTTCTCAACACTTCCATTAAACATAGTACTGGAAGTCCTAGCCAGAGCAACCAGGCAAGGAAAAGAAATAAAAGACATTCAAATCAGGAAAGAAGTAAAATTTACTCTGTTTGAGAGTGACATGATCTTGTACATATAAAATCGTAGACTCCAAAAACTCCCCCTGCTAAAACGAATAAACAAATTATTCAGTAAAGTTTCAGGGTATAAAATTAAGATAAAAATCAGTTGCATTTCTACACATTAATAATGAACTATCCAAAATGGAAATTAAGAAAATAATATCATTTACAACAGCATGAAAAAGAATAAAATACTAAGGAATAAACTTAACCAAGGAGGTAAAAGACTTGTACACTGAAAAGTACAAACTATTGATGAAAGAAATTAAAGAAGACATGAAAATATGAAAGACACCCCAGAAAATATGAAGACATGAAAATATGAAAGACACCCCATAATCATGGATGGGAAGACTTAATATTTTAAGTTGTTCATACTACCCAGAGTGGTCTACAGATCTACTGATTCAATGCAATTCCTATCAAACTCTCAATGGTGTTTTGTATAGAAATAGAAAAAAAATCCTAAAATTCATATCAAACCACAGAAGACCCCAATTAGCCACAGGAATCTTGAGAAGGAAGAGCAAAGCTGGAAGCATCATACTTTCTGATTTCAAATTATATTACGAAGCTACAGTTATTAAAACTTTAGTATTGCCATAAAGACAGACCAATGGAACAGAATAGAGAGCCCAGAAATAAACCCATGCATTTACAGTCAATTTATCTTCGACAAGGGTGCCAAGAACACACATAGGGAAGGGATAGTCTCTTCAACAAATGATGGGGAAACCGAATATCCACATGCAGAAGAATAAAATTGGACCCTTATCTTACACTGTCACACACACACACACACACACACACACACACACACACACACAGAACTCAAAATAGATTAAAGACTTAAATGTAAGATCTTAAACTGTAAAATTCCTTGAAGAAAGCATGGAAAAAAGCATCTTGACATTGGTATTGGTGATGGATTTTTGGATATGACACCAAAATAACACGCAACAAAAGCAAAACTAGAGGAGTGAAGCTACATCAAACTAAAGCACAGCAAAGGAAACAATCAACGGAGTGAAAAGGCATCCTATGAAATGGGAGAAAGTATTTTCAAACCAGATATCTGATAAGGGGTTAATTTCCAAAATATATAAAGAACTCCTGAAACTCAGTAGCAAAAACTCTAATAACCTGATTTTAAAAATGGGCAGAGGACTTGAATAGATGTTTCCCCAAAGAAGACATACAAAAGGCAAAAAAGTATATGAAAATGTGCTCAACATCACTAATAATCAGAGAAATGCAAATCAAAACCACAAGGAGATATCACCTCACACCTGTTTGAATGTCTATCAGCAAAAGAACAAAGACAACAAGTATTGGTGAGGATGTGACCACCTTTATCCTGTGGATATTTAAGTCTGAGTAGTTAGGAAAAAGGAGAACTCCAAGAGTTCCAGACTTGTTAACTGGATATTATTTACATTGTGCCTGCCTATTCAAGCATTTCCCTCTCCCCACTTCTTCCTTCCTGAGAAAACCTTGATTATTTTCAGGTTAGCATCCCTCACCCATGTGATTCAGAGGATGGTGACCTTACCACCAGCTCCAAGAGCATATCTTGAGTTCTTTAAGCCACTTTTTATTTTTTTTAAATAATCTGGTATTTTTTAAAATTTTATTTATTTATTTTTGGCTGTGTTGGGTCTTTGTTGCTGCACTCGGGCTCTCTCTAGTTGTGGTGAGCGGGGACTACTCTTCCTTGTGGTGCACGGGCTTCTCACTGCGGTGGCTTCTCTTGTTGTAGAGCGTGGGCTCTAGGGCGCGTGGGCTTCAGTAGTTGTGGCGTGCAGGCTTGGTAGTTGTGGCTCACAGGCTCTAGAGAGCAGGCTCAGTAGTGGCGGTGCACAAGCTTAGTTGTTCCACAGCATGTGGGATCTTCCCGGACCAGGGCTCGAACCCGTGTCCCCTGCATTGGCAGGCGGATTCTTAACCATTGCACCACCAGGGAAGTCCCAGCCACTTTTTAATAATGGATATGCTATTAACATTTTGCAGGAAAATTATTTGTTGTGTGGGCTATCCCAAACATTGCCAGTAGTGCTTCCCAATCATTATGGCAACCAAAAACACCTGTGTACTTTTCCAAACCCCCTTAGGGTACTGTTTGACGATGACTGGTAAGACACTCGTGGTAATCCCATTCTCCTCAATATTGATTGAGTTTAGGAATGGACACGTGACCCCATTGTGGCCAATACACTATCTGAAAGAAAATCTGCTGGGGGAGGTAGAGTGTTTTTTATATATATATATATATATTTATTTATTTATTCATTTATTCATTCATTCATTCATTCATTCATTCATTTACTATTTTTTATTGATTGAGTTTAGGAATGGACACGTGACCCCATTGTGGCCAATACACTATCTGAAAGAAAATCTGCTGGGGGAGGTAGAGTGTTTTATATATATATATATATATATACATATATATGTATATTTTTATTATTTATTTATTTATTTATTTATTCATTCATTCATTCATTTATTTATTTATTTACTATTTTTTTTTATATTTTTATTATTTATTTATTTATTTATTTATTCATTCATTCATTCATTTATTTATTTATTTACTATTTTTTTTTATTTTTTCTTTTGGCCATGCCACATGTGGGATCTTAGTTCCTGGACCAGGGATTGAACCTGTGCCTCCCTCATTGGAAGCATGGAGTCTTCACCACTGGACCACCAGGGAAGTCCCGATTTATTTATTTTTTTCATTCTTAAGTGACACCACAGAGGATGATCTCTTCTTTTACTTTTGGACTTGGTCATATTACTATGTGACACTGAGAACTACTGCAGCCATCTTGCCACCAGAGTGAGAATGACACCATTACATGGAAGAGGGAAGAGTCAAAGAATCACAGGAAGTTGAGGTTTAAACCTGTGTCTGGAGCCTGCCCAACCTCTGGATATCTTTTTAAGTGCGAAAACAAATGTCTTTATTATTTGAGCTAGTTTGAATCCAGGTTTTATGTTCCTTACATTTCTAAACATCCCAAATGATACAGTTGAGATGTACCTTGGGGTTTGGGGGTCTAAGCTCTAGTTAGCAGCACTAAGTGTTACTTGGCTTAGCTATACTTCCTTTATGCATACAATTCAGTGGATTTATGGGGAGATGTGATAGTGACATCAGGCAGGATTTGGGCTTTCCTAGGTCCCCTGAACAAATAGGATTATAATATCATATGAATACAACGCCTTAATAGCTTTCCATTTAAACATTTCCATTGCCAATCACTCAGTCACCAGGCAGGCCCTCTGTTTCCAAAAAGGAAGATGTCAATTTGCCTTATAACATTTAAAGAGAGGAGGCTACATGGAATTGCTCTTTCATTTACTCATACATCCATTTACTCATGTATCCATTGAGTCATGCAGCAAACATTTAATTGAGCATCTATTATGTGTCAGACACCACGCTCAGTAGCCAGGGCTACAACGATGTATGAATTAGAAACAAATTAAAATGTATAAGTTGAAAGTATGTAGCAAGCATTTGATTAGGACAATTTCATGTACAGTTCAGCGTGTATCAAGGCTGAATTTTTCTGAATAATCATCTTCACTCTGCTCAGACAGATGTTGCCATACTCTAGCTCTGCCCTTTTGGTACTAAGATTGAGATACAAATACAAGAGTTTTTGTTTGCTTTGTTGGGTTACACTAATGTACCAATTACTTGTGAAAAGTTTCATGTACCTTTAGTGCATTCAACAAATATTTATTATGTATTGGCTATGTGATAAGTACTGTGCTGGATATACTCATTCAAATCATACAACAAGTGTTTACTGAGTGCCTACTCTCTGCTCAGCACTGGATTACGTATCCATTCATTTATTCAACACATATGTAGGAGCAACTACTGTGTGCCAAGTATTGTTCATAATACCATTGACCATACAGGCAAAACCTGGGCCCTAATGGGATTTGTATTCTAGATAGGAAAAATAGAAAGTAATTAAGTAATCAGACAAATACATGCATGATATCTACTTATGCTAGTAATAAAGGAAACAGTATACAGTAGTAAATAATGGGAGAGGAGGAGATTATTGTAGGGTGAGGCTGAAGGATGTGAAGATGCTAGGTATGTGAGAGCCTAGAAAAAAAGTGTTCTGAGTGGAGGGAATAGAATGCGTGCCGTCCCCGAAGCATGAGAGAAATTGGCATGCTGGAGAGACTGAAAGGAAGCTCAGTAGGCATGGGTGAGAGTGGAACTTAATAAAAGGGGAGGCGTAGGATGTCAATTATACCTCAGTAAAATGGGGGGGAGGGGTAGGCACTCATTAATAATGTTAGAGCATGAATGTTTGTGGACATCTCTTTTCAAGGTTCGGCTCTTACCAATGGCACCATCACCCACTTGTTTTTGGTCTTTTTAGTAGGAGGTGAAGGAGCAGGACTGAGGCAGGATGGTTTATGTGCATGTTGCAGGAGCTCATGGAGAGGATGTGACCGCTGGTTGACCTGTGAGCTGGACCAGGGCAATCAGAAGCTCCTTTTCCCTCCCCTGCCCTTGGAATGTACGTTCTGCGCACTGTTCCCACAGTGGGAGCTGTTTCAAGAGCACAGCCTTGAGAGAGCGAGGTGTTGTTGAGAACATCTGGACAGAGTATATGACTGAACCCCATTAAGGCCTCTATATAAACTTTTAAGATTCTGGCGGGCAGCTGGGGAGCTCTGCTCATCTTGAGGTGCCCAAGACAAGCCTCCTAAGTAAGTTCCCTTATTAACCCTGCCACTTACACATCTGGATCGGTCTGCCTCTTTCTTCCGTCTGTTCCAGCCCTCCATGTGCGGGGGCCAGTTTGCAAACCAACAGTGCACTGAGCCTGGCAGCCCGGCTTTGAATTCTGACTGCCACTTTGTTAACCACTTGACCTCAGGCAAATTACTTCCATTCTCTGGGCCTCAGTTTCTTGATCTGTAAAATGAGGACGATCATAGGGCCTACCCTCTAGAGTTGTTGTGAGGGTTCAATGTGCCTTCCAGGTGTTTAGAATAAGGCCTAGCACAGAGTAACTATTTAATCAGTGTTTGTTTTTTAAAGGGAGAAAGGGGTTTGTGGAGATACAGCTAGAGTCTCAGGGGTTCTTCAAGGGTATCTTACGCATGTGGACATCATCAGTCATGTGGATCAATCAGAAAGGGAAGCTTGAGAGCTGCTTATTTTGGCTGTGGAGTAGGCAACATGGAAGCCAAGAACTGGATCCACCAGCATACATGAACAAACTAATTGTATGGATACCTTGTTCATATGGGTTTGTTTGTGTCAGGAGGAGGCATGCCTCTTTCCTCTGAGGTCTGAATCCATTGACAAGTAGTTTGAGGAAACACAGGAGTCAACAGATCAACTTTATGGCTGGTCATGCAGGTTTCAAGATCACAGATAGAATCTGAGGTCTAAGTTGGGCTTCTGACTTCTTCCTCTTTTAAATTAATTTACTCACCTGGTCACAGACATTGCAGCTGCTGGAGGACAAGCACAAGCCCCACCCCCCGCAGAGGGGCCGAGCCAGACCCAGAGATCTTACTATCGCCTGGAGGAGGCCAGAGGGCCGGAAACAACACATGTTGCCAGTAAGGGGCTGTCCCAGAGAAAGAGCTAGCAAGAACATGGGCCGCTGGGGCAAAAATGAATCTTTTCCTAGTGTTACAAATCATGTAAGTCACTTCTCCTCCAAGAAGCATGAGTGAATGAGAGGTTGGAGACAGGGGCAGGAGGTTTCTCCTGGTTACCTCTGCAAGGTATGATCCTTCCCACAACAAGGTTTATTTGATGAGCCAAAGCCACTCAGTAAAAGTAGAACAATGTAGGGGACTTCCCTGGTGGCTCAGTGGTTAAGACTCCACTCTCCCAATGCAGGGGGCCTGGGTTCAATCCCTGGTCAGGGAACGAGATCCCACAAGCATGTTGCAACCAAGAGTTTGTATGCCACAACTAAAGAGCCTGCATGCTGCAACTAAGACCTGGCACAACCAAATAAATAAATAAATAAATTTTTTAAAAACAGAACAATGTGGGTTTTGTGCAGACACAAGCTCATTCCAAAGGCGTATCTTCTAAGAAACCATTTTAAAAAGGTTTAATGACATATAATTTACATATAATAACATTCACTCATTTTAAGTGTATGTTCAATGAATTTTTAAAGTAAATTTACATAATATGTAACCATCATCACAGTCTAATTCCAGAACATTTTCATCACCCCAAAAAGAAACCCATACCCATTAGCAGTCACTCCTCACTCCCTAGCCACTGGCAAAAAAACTAGTTTACTTTCTGTCTCTGTGGATTCATCGTTTCTGGATATTTCATATGAAAATGGAATCATATAATATGCAGCCTTTAGTGCCTGGCTTCTTTCACTGAGCAAAATGTTTTCAAGGTTTATCCATGTTGTAACATGAATGCATACTTCATTCATTAGTTTTTATTCCCAAAGAGCATTCTATAGTATGGATATACCACATATGTTTTATCCATTGCAATGGATATCCAGTTGACGTACATTTGGATTGTTTTCATTTTTTGGCTATTTTAAATAATCCCGCTGTGTTATTCATGTGTAAGTCTTTGTGTCGACATGTTTTCATTTAGCTTTGGTAGATACTTAAGAATGGAATTGCCTTATTGTTTGATAAGTTTATGTTTATCTTTTTAAAAACTCACAAACTGTATTCCAAAGTGACTATTATGCATTCCCAACAGCAATGTGTGAGGGTTTCAATTTCTCCATATCCTTACTAAGAGGACAGGGAAGGAGAGGAGAGGTAAGGAAAGGAGAGGATTTTTAAAAATTGTTATTATTAAGGCCATTCTAGTGGGTATGAAGTAGTATTTCATTATGGTTTTGATTTGTATTTCCCTAATGACTGTGTCATGTTGAGCATCTTTTCATGTCTCTGTGGTCATTTGTGTATCTTGTTAAAGAAAGTTCTATTCAGATCCTTTGCCCATTTTTAAATTGGGCTGTCATTTTATTGTTTACTTGAAAGAGTTCTTTATATATTCTGGATGCCAGATCCTTATCAGATATAGGATCTGCAAATGTTTTCTCCCAGTCTGTGGTTTGTCTTTTTGTTTTCTTAATGATGGCTTTGAAGTACAAAACTATAAAATTTGATGAAGTTTCTTCATTCTCTTGAAAATATCTTAAAGTAGAAATGTTTAATTTATCAATTTTTTATCTTATGAATTGGGCTTTTGGTGCTGTATATAAGAACTTTTTGCCTAACCCAAAGTCATGAAGGTTTTCTCCTATGTTTTCTTCTAAGAATTTTATAATTTTAGCACCTACATGTAGATCTTCGAGGGATTTGGGGTTAATATTTGTGTATGGTGTGAGATAGGGGTCCAAATTCATTCTCATGCACGTGGACATCCAGTTCTCACAGCACCGTTTTTTGAAGAGAGGATTCTTTCCCCCATTGAATGACCTTGGCACTCTTGTTGAAAATCAATTGACTATGGCTGTGTTCGTTTATTTCTGGACTCTCATTTCTGTTCTGTTGATCTGTGTGTTTATCCTTTGGTCATTATCACATGGTCCTGATTACTGTAAGTTTATAGTCAGTTTTGAGAACTGGGAGTGTATTTATTTAAGAGCCTTCATTTTAATGAAGCATGTTCACAGACTTTGCAGATCACTTTGAGAGTAGTATTGCCTTTGAGCCTGCTTTAAAGTATTTTCAGGTATTTTACTAGTAGTAAAGTTTCAACCTCAGGTGTGCTTCCAAGCTGAATAAATACTTGGGGATAAGTGTAGGAATCATTAAAAGAAAAGATCATGTAAAACACATTAACATAAATTCTTGAGGACAGCCTTGAAGAAATCCTATGTTGTAGCAGTAGTGAAGATAAGCAATAAACCACAATTATTTAAAAAATTGATATCTGGGACTTCCCTGATGGCACAGTGGTTAAGGATCCGCCTGCCGATGCAGGGGACAGGGGTTTGAGCCCTGGTCCGGGAAGATCCCACATGCTGCAGAGCATCTAAGCCCATGTGCCACAACTACTGAGCCTGTGCTCTAGAACCGGCGAGCTACAACTACTGAAGCCCATGCGCCTAGAGCCTGTGCTCCACAACAAGAGAAGCCACTGCAATGAGAAGCCGGTGCACTGCAAGGAAGAGTAGCCCCCGCTCGCTGCAACTAGAGAAAGCCCACGCACAGCAACAAAGACCCAATGCAGCAAAAAATATAAATAAATAAATTAATTAATAATAATAATAATAAATTAAAAATTGATATCATTTGTGATATACATCTTGTATATATGGATCCGGACACTCAGAAAGGTCATTAGGGCTTTTTATTTAGTTTTTACCACTGTATACTCATATTTTTCTCCCTTGACATATTTTGCTCCAGCATATTTGAAATAAATGTTAAATTAAATAAATTAAAGGCAGTGAAATAGATTGTTCTTCTGTACCACAATGACATGTTTTAGAGGGAAGACGTTAATGAATTCTTTATACATTTTCTTTTCAAGTAACGATCCATTTCCATATATCTCCATTATAATCAGTGACCTTCTAAGGTGAGAGATTTTATTAGATGATGATAAAAGCCTGATTTTTTTTTGGAGTTGGATGGTTAAGAGAGGATAAGTGAGCAATTAAGACTGGGAAAATAGACAACAGTTTTTAGAAGTTATATTAAAAAGGGAGCAAGACAAATTGGACAGGAGCTGGAAAGGGATGTGGGGGCCAAGGGTGCTTTTGCTTTTTTAAGATGGAAACGATCATGTCATATCTGCATGCTCAGGCTGTTATCTACTATATGGTGAAATACTGATTTTGCAGAACACAAATTAATTGTTAATTAATTAAGAAGGGTTAATTGCAAGAGAAAAGTCCTTGAATAGGTAAGAGGGCACCAAGATTGTTCACCCATTGAAGTAGGGAAGGTAGAGTTTACAGGGAAGAATTATATTCTTGGGCAGTATTCAGTATACATTTGAGATTTGTGACCCTAAATTTCATGGAAGAAGAGTCAGTATCATTGGTATTTTTCTCCAGCCACATTTAGCTGCATAAGTGAAAGCTCCAGAGATTTGCATTTGAACAATGTTTAGGTTTTGTCAGAAGAGTGAGAAGGACGAGGGAGTTCAAGGTGAGCGTGTTAAAGACCATGATGCAAGTCTGTGGAAGCCACGATGGATAAGAAGAGAAGAGATGAAATCAAGTGGTGACAGTTTAAAAAGTGGTAGGGTAATTGTGTTAGAGGTCTTGATGTAGTCACAGGATTGTTGGAATGGGTGTAGTCATATAAGTAAGCTGGAAAGGTAAGAGAATGTTAGTGAATGGGGTGACTGAAAGTGAGATTTCAGAGGCAGTTCAGTTATTAGTGATGACAAAGTCTATAAATCAGACAAATTTTTCAAGTGATACCATATAGACTACACATGCGATCAATACAAATGTAGGTGACTGATTAATTGTCATAGGTTTAGACATTTTAAAACACATTGTTCAGGGACTTCCCTGATGGTCCACTGAATAAGACTCTGCACTCCCAATGCAAGGGGCCCACGTTCGATCCCTGGTTGGGGAACTAGATCCCGCATGCATGCCACAACTAAGAGTTCGCATGCTAGAACTAGGAAGGCTGTATGCCACAACTAAAAACAAAGATCCTGTATGTTACGATGAAGATCCCACGTGCCACGACTAAGACCTGGTGCAGCCTAAATAAATAAATAAATAAGTATTAAAAAAACACTTTGTTCATTGGTCAGAGAATAAATCGTAATATTAATTAGGAAATGCCTATGGACAATGAAGAAAAAATATTACATATCAAAACTCACTGGACACAGTTCAATAAGTACATACAGGGACAAGTATGGTCTTAAAACGTCTATAAGAAGAACATGCTTATAAAGTTTTTTTTAATTTTTATTATTTATTTATTTATTTTTGGCTGTGTTGGGTCTTTGTTGCTATGCACAGTCTTTCTCTAGTTGCGGCACACGGGCTTCTCATTGCGGTGGCTTCTCTTGCTGCGGAGAACGGGCTCTAGGCACACGGGTTTCAGTAGTTGTGGCAGACAGGCTCAGTAGTTGTGGCTCGCGGGCTCTAGAGTGCAGGCTCAGTAGTTGTGGCACACGGGCTTGCTTGCTCCACAGCATGTGGGATCTTCCTGGACTAGGGCTCAAACCCGTGTCCCCTGCATCGGCAGGCGGATTCTTAACCACTGCGCCACCAGGGAAGCACAAGAAGAACATGCTTAAAATTAATGAGCTAAGAGTCCTAAACAAGAAGTAAGAAAAATAAAAATAAAATAAATCTAAAAAAGGAAAAGGGAGGAAATAATAAGAATAAAGAAGGAATGTATTAAGTAGAAACATATATAGTAGAAAGGCTCAACAAAGACAAACATTTATTCTGTGAAAAGACAACTAAAATCAATAAACCTCTGGTGAAATTGAACCAGAAAAAAGAAAGCACAAATAAACCATGGTGGGAATAAAAAAGGGATATAATGACAGATACAGTAGAGATTAAAGTGATAAGAGGATGTTATGAACAATTCTCTGACAAATTATTTGAAAATTTGTGGCATATGGACAACTTCCTAGGAAAGAAACATTATCAAATTTACTCAAGAAGAAATAGAAAACCTGATTTGTCTCATAAGCATTAAGGAAATGGAATCTGTAAGTAAAAGTCTTTCCACAAAAAAACTCCCACATCAGGCCCAGATGGTTTTACAACTGATTTTTATCAGTCATTCAAGAAAGAGGTAAGCCTAATATTTGCAAAATTCTTCAGTAAATGTAAATAAACAAAAATAACAAACACCCACATACACATTCTTTTCATAAGACTATTAGCACCATAATAACAAAGCAAGCCAAGAGTAATATGAAAAAATAGTAAGTAGAGGCCAATCCCACTTGTGAACATAGATACAAAAATCTTAAAATATTAAAGGTACATTGTTAAATATGTCCACTAACTGGCCACTTCTCACCACTTCTCCCACTACCATCCTGAGACAAAGCACCATCACCTTTTGCCTGAATTAGTATAATAATATCCCCGCCACTACCTTTGCCCACATTCAACATGGCAGCCACAGGGATCCTTTAATTATGCATATGAGGCCATGTCCCTCTGCTGCCCATTACTCTCCAATGATTCCCCATCTCAATCAGTGAAAGCCTCACAGTGGTCTTCAAGATCCTAGATCAGGGTCAGCAAACTGTGGCCCATGGGCCAATTCCAGCCTGCTATTTTTTTTTTTTTTTTTTTTCGGTATGCGGGCCTCTCACTCTTGTGGCCTCTCCCGCTGCGGAGCGCAGGCTCCGGACGCGCAGGCTCAGCGGCCATGGCTCACGGGCCCAGCCGCTCCGCGGCATGTGGGATCTTC
>NC_041234.1:114988774-114989837 GCF_002837175.3 Physeter macrocephalus
CTCCGGACGTGCAGGCCCGGCGGCCGTGGCTCACGGGCCCAGCCGCTCCGTGGCACGTGGGATCCTCCCGGACCGGGGCGCGAACCCGTGTCCCCTGCATCGGCAGGCGGACTCTCAACCACTGCGCCACCAGGGAAGCCCTGCTGTCTATTTTTATATGGCCCATAACCTAAGATTTTAAAACATATTTTAATATTTGAAAAATAAAATAAAACAAAAACTTCATGGTATGAAAATTGCATTAAATGCACATTTCAGCATCTTTAAGTAAAGTTTAATTGGAACTTGGCTACACCCATTTGTTTATGCATTATCTATGGCTGATTTGGTATAACAACTAGCCACAAGGTCACCCTCATTCTTTGAAAATGCGAGGCATGCTTCTGCACTTGCAGCTACTCTGCCTGCATTGCTTTTCTTCCAACTGTCAGCATGGCTCCCTCCTCAGTTTTATCAGGTCTCTTTTCAAATGTCACTTTATCACTGAGCCTTCCTGGCCACCCTACATAAACTTGAAACTGTATTTCCACCACCACCACCCCCGCCCCTCGGCACTCCGTGTCCCCTTTTCTTGATTTGTTTTCCTCCGTTGCATTTAATCACCATCTCACATCTTCTCTATGTTTACTTATATATTTTGTCTCTTTTTTGTCTCATGATGGGGAGAGAGTTTGGTCTTTTGTTAACACTTGGCCTAGCACATAGAATGTGCTCAATAAATGTTGAATAGATGAGTAAAGGAGTTGATGAATAATAAAAATACTCTAAATTATTGCATACTTATTATGTTAGACACTGTACTTTTAAAAATATATTTTATTGAAGTATAGTTGATTTAGTGTTGTGTAAATTTCCACTGTACAGCAAAGAGATTCAGAGATATATATATACTGTTTCATATTCTTTTCCATCATGGTTTGTCACAGGATAGCGAATATAGTTCCTTGTGCTATACAGTAGGACCTTGTTGTTTATCCATTCTATACATAATAGTTTGCATCTGCTAATCCCAAACTCCCAATCCATCCCCCCCCCCCCCCCCCCCCCCCCCCCCCCCCCCCCC
>NC_041234.1:114990895-115031476 GCF_002837175.3 Physeter macrocephalus
ACACCCCCCCTCCCACTCCCACCCCCCCCACCCCCGCCCTTGGCGACCTCAAATCTGTTCTCTATAGACACTGTTCTTTTGAATCATTATCCTTAATTTGCACAACAACCTTGTAATTTAGGCATCACTAGCCCCATTTTACAGTTTACGAGCAAGTAGCTGAGGTTCAGAGAAGTTATGTGACTTACCCAAGATAGGAAGAGAACAGAAATTCAGGGCACTGGGTGAGCATTGTAGGCTTTAAGAGAAAGGCATTAAGAGTGGGAGAGCTTGGGGCTTCCCTGGTGGCACAGTGGTTAAGAATCGCCTGCCAATTCAGGGGACACGGGTTCGAGCCCTGGTCCGGAAAGATCGCACATGCCGTGGAGCAAAACTAAGCCCGTGCACCACAACTACTGAGCCTACACTCTAGAGCCTGCAAGCCACAACTACTGAACCCTGCACACCTAGATCCCATGCTCTGCAACACGAGAAGCCACCGCAATGAGAAGCCCGTGCACCGCAACGAAGAGTAGCCCCTGCTCACTGCAACTAGAGAAAGCCCGCGAGCAGCAACCAAGACCCAACGCAGCCAAAAATAAATCAAGAGCAAGTAGCTGAGGTTCAGAGAAGTTATGTGACTTACCCAAGATAGGAAGAGAACAGAAATTCAGGGCACTGGGTGAGCATTGTAGGCTTTAAGAGAAAGGCATTAAGAGTGGGAGAGCTTGGGGCTTCCCTGGTGGCACAGTGGTTAAGAATCGCCTGCCAATTCAGGGGACACGGGTTCGAGCCCTGGTCCGAGCGGCTGGGCCCGTGAGCCACGGCCGCCGGGCCTGCACGTCCGGAGCCCGTGCTCCGCAGTGGGAGAGGGTCCGGAAAGATCGCACATGCCGTGGAGCAAAACTAAGCCCGTGCACCACAACTACTGAGCCTACACTCTAGAGCCCCACAGCAGTGGAGAGGCCCGCGTACCGCAAAAAAATAATAAGAATAAAAAATAAATATATTTATTTTTAAAAAATTGTGGGAGAGGTTATCAGAGGAATATCCCGAGCTGACCAAGTCCCCCTGACATCTTGGGACATTTACATATTTCAGATAAGGATTTTGTTGGTTTGAGGAGTTATTTAAACTGAGGCAGGCATCCTTAGCAATTCGATTAGCAATGAAGCAAATCTGATTCTATGGCAATTCCAAAGGAATTTAAGTTCAGGAAGGACTTCTGAATAAATCAGTCACTAGACACGGAGATGGCGAACATGCTTATCACGTTTCCATAAGCACCGCCTGTCACGGTCACATCACAGAGGATGGCAATAAAATAAATATCACGTGGAGTTAAAAAGAGCTATGGAGACAGAATGCATTGCTAAGACCTAATAACTAGTGCAAGTGAAATATTTTTGTAGTATAAAGGTGAAGGTAATAACAGTCATTATGGCCCGACGCTGCTGCACTTAGGGGCTAAGATTCCATCTGCTCTGGGGACTGAGGAGTCTAATTTTATAGTTGGTAATTTTGTGGCTGTACAAGGTCCTTTTATGAAACTGTGTAGCAATATTTAACGTTTCAGAATCAAAGATTGTATTTATTTGTCTCTGTTTTCTTCTAGGGCAAATAAAGTTGCAACTCTTCCTCCCTGCAGTTTATCAAGGTTGCCTCGTAAAGTTTTATGACTGTTATTTCTCTATCATTCTCTCGGGTTTCCGCAGTAAATTTCCATAAAGCAAGTCAAACAAATGCATGGGGCTATCCCAGTGGCTGATACTCACCTCTGTTTTCACCTTAAAATCACCTGGAAACCTTAAAAAAAAATACTTATGCCTATGCCCGGCACCCAGAGATTTTGATATAATTAGTGCGGTGGGGTCTGGGCATCAGGATTTTTAAAAACTTCCTCAGGAAATTCTACCAGTGTTGAGAACCACTGCTCTGGAGCTAGACTTCAGCGTCTAACAGCCACATAGCTAAAGGGTGTCTGTATGTAGGTATGACTTGTCTGTATAGCATAGCCCTAGTGTTTGTTGCACAGTGAAATTTCTAGTTAGTTACTAAGTCTCCTATTCATTGTATCCTTTATTTGGGCTTCTCGTGGGTTGTACTGTAGCCTATTGTTACCGAGTCCAAGCTCGCTCTGCTCGCTGTCGACAGGCCAATGCATCGGAGACGAGGTGTTGAGGCACTGAATACGACTTTATCTGGAAAGCCGGCAGACCGAGAAGGTGGCAGACTAGCGTCTCTGAAAAACCATCTTATCAGGGTCTGGATGCCAGTTTCTTTTATAGCAGAGAGAGGGGGAGGAGATGAGGAAGTAAAGTAAAGTAAAAAGGCCAAAAGTTTTGCAAATATCCCCTGGAATGGCCAGCCTTGGGGAGCGGATGCGTTAATTTCTCCTTTCTTGCAGCCATCCACAGGTGGGCGGGGTCAGATCGTCTCCCAGCGAGATGAACATAGGCACTTTAACCTTCAGGCAGAGGGGCAGGGTTCCCTGAGGCAGGCCATCATGTATGTATGATTGTAATAATAAAAACAACAAAAAGGGGCTTCCCTGGTGGCGCAGTGGTTGAGCGTCTGCCTGCCGATGTAGGGGACACGGGTTCGAGCCCCGGTCTGGGAAGATCCCACATGCCGCGGAGCGGCTGGGCCCGTGAGCCATGGCCGCTGAGCCTGCGCGTCCGGAGCCTGTGCTCCGCAACGGGAGAGGCCGCAGCAGAGGGAGGCCCGTGTATCGCAATAAAAAACAAAATCATCACAGATACACGGGCTTCCCTGGTGGCGCAGTGGTTGAGCGTCCGCCTGCCGATGCAGGGGACACGGGTTCGAGCCCTGGTCTGGGAAGATCCCACATGCCGCGGAGCAACCGGGCCCGTGAGCCACAACTACCGAGCCTGCGCGTCTGGAGCCTGTGCTCCGCAACAAGAGAGGCCGCGACAGTGAGAGGCCCGCGCACCGCAAGGAAGAGTGGCCCCCGCTCGCCACAACTAGAGAAAGCCCTCGCCCAGAAACGAAGACCCAACACAGCCATAAATAAATAAATAAAAATTTATTAAAAAAAAAAAAACAACAAAAAGCAAAGGTTAAAATCAAAGAAACAGATCAAACATGGAGTCCAATTTAGCTCTTCCCTGTTACACTATGTGATGAGAATAACCAGAGACTAAGATGAAAAGTAAGGAACTCAGGAGTTTCCTCATTTGCTCTCCAAATTGCCAAGAAGAGAAGAATGATATTCACATGAGTCCACTTCATTTCATTTCATTTCAATAGATGGTGGTGGTTGGGAGGAACTGACGTAATGGTTAAGAGTACCAGCTCTGCAGGCAAATTGCCTGATTTCAGTTCCCGGTTCAGCTACTAAGTAGCTCTGTGGTTTGTCCTAAGTTACTCACCCTCTCTGTTCCCTAGTTTACTTATGTTAAAAACAGTGCTAACGTTAGTTTGCAAGATCAGATGATGTTCGTCAACAAATTCAGAAGGAAGCTCCCATTTCTTGGATGATTTCTGTCTCCATTATGCCTCCTTTTCTTACGTTCAAAACAGTGCTAACATTCATTTCTACCACAAAAATAGTAGATATTTTTCCTCTATCAAATATTATTGTAATTATTCTGTGTTAGGCAAAAGCTATAGCTGAAATGTTCAGTGAGGATGATGCAGAGGTTTATCTTTACTAGAGATCTGAGGGCCCCGGGTCCAGGAAGACTATAATATTGATATTATTCCTGGGTGATCTCATTCACTCCAGTTAAAATAATTCTCACCTGTATGTAGATGCTTCTGAATCAGTATCTCTAGCCCTGACCCTCCCTTAAATTCAGATTCCATACTTACAAGTTCCTTGGGGTAATCTCCAACTGGACCTCCTATAGGACCCTCCCATTCATCATGCCTAAACATTTTCTCTGTCACAGCCCAGTTTCTGTTCCCCTTCTCTTCTCAACACTGTACTACAGTCTTGCTGTCTACCAAAAAAACAAAACAAAACAAAACAAACGACACAGAACAAAACCTTCCACTATTCACCATACCTCTAACAAGCCATTGGATTACCTAGTTCTATTTTGCTTCCAAATGACTTTTTAATCTATTTCCTCCTCACTAAGTCTTATTGAAACTACCTTACTCCAGGCTTGGGAGGCACCATGGCAGAGAGGAAAGAGAATGATAATTTACTCACTTCATCGCTTGTAAAGCCACCTTATTAAAAACTACCTTTGGCAGCCTAAGAAACAAAGTGAAAAGAGTGCAAGCCACAGGACCAGACTGCAGCTCTGCCACTGACTTGTGCTGCCTTGGTGAAGTGACTGAACCTTTGGTCCTCGGTTGATTCATCTGTAAAATGGCGATCCTAATACCTATTCCACTTGTAACACCTGGTATAATGGAGACAGAGGGCATTCAAGGAATGGGAGCCTCCTTTGGAATTTGTTGATGCAATCATCTGATCTGGCAAGCAGCATCGTTCAGCAGCCCAAAGGAGATTTTAAAATAATTTTATCCTTTACCGGAATCTCTTGCAGAGTGTTAATGTGAGGTCTAACTCGCAATCCATAGTTATGCCTTAAAAACTCCTTCTTACCCTCCTTCATTCCCTTGTACCTCTAACTGCCCCAGAGTCTTCCCCATTGTGAACATTCTGTCCAACTCCAAACCCAACTCAACAGGAGTAAAAACCAACCAACCAACCAAAAAAAATCTCTATTCCACTGTCACTTCATCTGCTTCTTATAATACAGGGTCTACTCGTCCTCCCTCCCAGAAAGCAAGACCCCTTCAGCTTCAGGAGGGGAAAGGAGGAGAGCAAGTGGCAGCGGGGGAGGGGAGAGGGAGAAGAAACCAAGAGGGCAAATACAGGAATCTCTTTTTCTTGGAGGGGGTGGCGCCTATAAAATTTCGCAAGTCAACAATGTTTATCCAGGACTTCCCTGGTGGTCCAGTGGTTGAGACTCCGAGCTCCCAATGCAGGGGGCCTGGGTTCAATCCCTGGTTAGGGAACTAGATCCCACATGCCACAACTGAAAAAGATCCTGCATGCCACAATGAAGATCTCACACACAGCAACAAAGATCCCACGTGCAGCAACTAAGACCCATCACAGCCAAATAAATAAATAAAATATTTTTAAAAATGTTTATCCTGTCACAAGAGTTATCATTCAAGACACGGACATCTTTCGCCTTGTCTGTTGCCACTACATCTTATCTGATTGCCATTTCCCTTCCTCCAGTCTCTCCATGCCCCCATACCCTCTCTGGCCGCCATGATCAATCCATCTTTCATATTGCTACCAGAGGAATGTTTTTTTCTAGACACTAGCTCTCATCATAGGAATCTTTCTCTGCTACCCCCAGCCCAGTCTCCCCACGGACTGTAGGGTAAAAGCCAAAGCCCTTAAAACAGTGTATAAAGTGAAGCATAATCTACCTCTCCCATATGCTTTCTGCCTCCTTCTCCAAGTCTCCAGTCACACCCCATGCCCCTGCCACTTGCTCAGGGTACTAACTAGTGAGGACACACTGTCCTGTTCCAGGTCTCAGTGAATCTGCACATGTTACTCCCTCTTCCTAGAAGATCATTCTGCCTTTTTCTTTATGCATATGTTTGTATGATCAGACTTGAGAGCTCTGAGAAGTGCTAGGCTTTTCTTTTCCCTATGATTCACAGGGACATCTATTTCTGGTATTTTGTATAATGCGTTCATTAGACAACAAATAGTTATCAAGTGCCTCCATGCCCCAGGTCACACAGTTCTCCTAGAACAGATCAAGGAGGAGAAATCTTGCTTCTCTTTGCCTTTCCAGTTCTGGGAACTTTCACTACACTATGTTACATTCTAAGTGCCAGATGGTGTGTCAGGCATTAATGATGAAATTATATTGGAATGGGCATCTGTTATGAAAGCCCCTTAAAAAACACAATGTCTGCTTGACTTGAGTCGTAACTAGAGTTTTCTAACGTGACTTGAGTTGTAAATAGAGTTTTCTGATATCTCTCGGTGGCACTAGGGAGTGGAGTTCTAACGCTAGGCCCCTCTTGTATTTATCTATAACTGTGTCTCACCCTGTTAGGCCATGTAATTAACCAAGCCTGAGACATAATTTTGAACTTTTTACTGGTGGTTACATACATCCCTTTCTATGACCAGTAAAATACATCACTATCCTTTCCAGACAAGGAAAAAACCCACATGACCTTGCACGGCCTCAGGGAAGGGAGTGGGTGAAACCCCAGCTGTAGCAAAGAGTTCCAATTTACTGCCACTCTGCTGATTGTATGCTTGCATATTTCCTGAAATAGTGAAAAGCTGCCCAGGCTATAAACAGTGGAAGACATACAAGATGGCTGAGTGTGGGGTTTTCATAATCTGGGAGAATATGTTGAACTGAGCCTCGATATCTGTACTGATGCCCTCAGAATGTATAAGGAATGTTTGTACCACTTAGGAATCATAGAGTAGGGTGTGATTTCTTTTTGAAGACTTCCTAATTCAAGGTGAAGTGGTGAACGTGGCTGATGCTACATCAGCTTCCAGAGATCAGACCCAGGAATAAGGATACTGTCACATCAAACATCACAGTATTTGGAAAGCCTATAATTATGACACTCATGTTTACTATGCTTTTTAGCCTAGAGGGTACTTTTGTAAGCACTATCTAATTTGATCATAGTAACAACTGTAATGTAAGGCAATTATAATTATCACTATTGTCCCCATGAGGTAACTGAGACACAGAGTAGAGATGACTTGCCCAAAGTCACTCAGCTTGTTGTTAGTGGAACCCAGATGAAAACCCAGATCTGTCATTTCACAGTATCACACTGCTGACTTTCTCTTAAATAAAGCATTCGTGTGTGTGTGTGTGAATTCTTGTCTTATTATGTACTTTGAAATATCATGAGCCAGTGACCAAATGAGATTAAGAAACACAGATCCTTTTTTTAATAGCATAAGGGTGGGGTAGGTGACAAACAAAGAGAATTAATTCTAGTGAATACCCATCGGTAAGAGGAAATGTTTAATTTTATACCAGTCTAGAATAGGCTGATCTCCTCAAAGGGATTCAGAAAAAAATATTTTTAGCTTTATGTCTTCTCTGATTTTAAATAATGCGTTCTTTACAGGACCAGAGGCATGAGTAGAAGAGGCAGAGAAGGGAGCTACCAGTTTTGAACTTACACTGTGAGTCAGCTGCCATGCTAGCTGCTGGTCATTTCCTCTCATGTCAACCTCACAACATCCCTACTTAGCCCTTGTCTTCCTGGGACTGAGGGGATGCAGTACTTTCAGTGCTAAAACCAAGAGATGTGGTCAACCGACATGAGGTAAGCAGTGTGAATTCCACTGAGTGCATGTGAGATCTGAGGCTTGGTGTGATGGGGAAATCGCCCCCAGAAGTGTACGGTTCTTACTGTATGTTTGGACATGTCAACAGAAGAACTTTTCAACATTCTCTCCATGAAATTCATATCTTAAGTTCATTTTTGGTGGAAATTAATATCCTGCATTGGAAACACGAAACTCAGAATCAATTTTAGATAAAAAGCTGTGGTTTGAAAATATATTCAATGAAAACATGAACATTTACAGCATGTAGAATCTTTGATTTACAGTTTTACAATTTAAATTATAAGAATAAGATAATATGTCCATCAACAGATGAATGGATAAAGAAGATGTGGTACATATATACAATGGAATACTACTCAGCCATTAAAAAGAGTGAAATAATGACATTTGCAGCAACATGGATAGACCTAGAGATTGTCATACTGAGTGAAGTAAGTCAGACAGAGAAAGACAAATATCATATGATATTGCTTGTAAGTGGAATCTAAAAACATGATACAAATGAACTTATTTCCAAACCAAAAAGAGACTCGCAGACATAGAAAACAAAGTATGGTTACCAAAGGGAAAAGTGGGGGAGAGAAAAATTAGGAGTTTGGGATTAACAGATACACACTACTATATATAAAATAGATAACCAACAAGGACCTACTGTATAGCATAGGCAACTGTACTCAATATCTTGTAATAACCTATTAGGGAAAAGAATCTGAAACAGAGTATATATATATATATATATAGATATATAGATAGATAGATATATGAATCGCTGAGCTGTGCACCTGAAACTAACACAACATTGTAAATCAACTGTACTTCAAAAAATTGTTTTAAAAGATGATATAGGACGATGTAATATGAGAATTCAACTTTAAAAAGAGAAGGGTAAAGAAGGGGTAAAACTGAAAATGTATAAGGAAATGATAAAAAGTTGTCTTTTTAAGAGTAGCTTTAAAATTGCTGGTTGAAGAAAAGAAGGTGGGAAACCTTATTAAGCAATCACCTGAAGACAGAAAACAAGTCCTGGGAATATTTACTGGGAAGAGGAAGCTCTGTGATGGAAGAGTGCTTTAAAATGAGCAGTAATCTAGGATAGGACCAGGCTGCTGGGAAGTAAGAGTGATGCTCTGGGACCTGGTTGCCTGCCTATTTGAGGATGGAAACAACCTGTAAAGATGAGTTTTGTTTTCAAACTCTTTTTCCACTAACAGAAGCTCCACATGCATACCTCACTTTATTGCACTTTGCTTTATTCTGCATCGCAAATATTGTGTTTTTTACAAATGGAGAGTTTTTGGCAACCTTGCGTGGAGCAAGTCCATTGGTGCCATTTGTCCAGTGGCATTTGCTCACTTTGTATCTCTGTGTCACATTTTGGTAATTCTCACAATATTTCAAACTTTTTCACTATTATTATACTTGCTATGGTGATCTGTGATCAGTGATCTGTGATGTTACTAATTTAATTCAGGTCTCATTATTTAAGAAATACATTTTTCGGAATTCCCTGGCAGTCTAGTGGTTAGGACTCTGTGCTTCCACTGCCAGGGGCCTGGGTGCAGCCAAAAAAAAAAAAAAAGAAAGAAAAAGGAAAAGGAAATACATTTCATAAAGCTATAGGTGACATACACATAGTGATTCCTCTGATGAATTTGGACAAAGTAAATTGAGAAACTTCTGGAAATGATTCACCCTTCTAGATGCCATTAAGAACATTTGTGATTCATGGGAAGAGGTCAAGATATAAACATTCACAGTTTAGAAGAAGTTGATCCCCTCATGGATGACTCTGTGGAGTTCAAGACTTCAGTGGAGGAAGTAACTGCAGATGTGGTAAAAATAACAAGAGAACTAGAATTAGAAGTGGAGCCTAAAGGTGTGACAGTTGCTGCAATCTCATGATAAAACTTTAACGGATAAGGAGTTGCTTCTTATGGATGAGCCAAGAAAGTGGTTTCTTGAAATGGAATCTACTCCTGGTGAAGATGCTGTGAAGATTGTTGAACTGACAACAAAGGATTTAGAATATTACATCAACTTAGTTGATAAAGTAACGGCAGAGTTCCAGAGGACTGACTCCAATTTGGCAAGAAGTTCTACTGTGGGTAAAATGCTATCAGACAGCATTGCGTGCTACAAAGAAATCATTTCTAAAAGGAAGAGTCAACCAATACAGCACACTTCACCGTTGTCTTATTTTAAGAAATTACCATAGCCACCCCAGCCTCAGCAGCCACCACTCTGATCAGTCAGCAGCCATCAACATCGAGGCAAGACCCTCCATCAGCAAAACGATTACAACTCACTGAAGGCTCAGATGATGGTTAGCATTTTTTAGTATAAAGTATTTTAAATTAAGGTGTGTACATTGTTTTAGACATAATGCTATTGCACACTTAATAGACTACAGTATAGTATAAACATAACTTTTATATGCACTGGGAAACCAAAAATAGTGTGATTCACTTTATTGCAATATTTGCTTTATTGTGGTGGTCTGCAACGGAACACACAGTATCTTCGAGGTTCGCCTGTATTTGCATGGCTGCTTAGTGACTGCTCATATCCGTGGGTTAAAAACCTAAGAGGGTGCAGAACTCAAAAATGTCATGGTGCATACAGTCTGAAATCCCTGACATGGAGGTCACAGCCAAAACCCACTTTCTCCTTTAGGGGATGTTGTGCATCAATTACAAACTGGATTAGTAATGTTTAACTCTGAGTGCTAACCCCAGGGTCTCTAGCAGAGCTGCCACCAGGAGTCTGCAAGTGTCTCGAGCCTCACTAGCTATGACAGAGGAGTCCAGGCACTTGGGAAATTCACACAAAACCTATTCTCTGAAGGACTTCACATAAGTGACAGGAGACTGTCAATTTATAGCAGAAATCGAACTATTTATATAAACTCCAAAATAGATTTAAACCTAAGAATGGCTTCAATAATACATGAATTTAAAAAAATCCTTATGAGTGAGAAGTACCTTGCAGACCCGTTTCAACATGAGATTATCAAATACACAAAATTATAGTAAACTATTAATATCCTGTCATTTTTCTCTGTTTCCTTTAGAATTGTGGGTAAGGCTGTTACTCCTCACTGCTTTATGTATAAACAAAGCCCCACTTCTTTCTCCTGCTGATTCTGGCAGAAGCCTAAATATCTTTGAACCTTTAAAATGTAGACACTCCCTTAACCTAATTAAGAATGTAACTCCCTTAACCTAATTAAGAATGTATTACATTAATTATGTTACGTATAATATTCTTTCCTTTCCAATCAACCTCAAGTCTAGAGATTTCCATTCCCTCAGTAATGTTTCTGTCATTTCCTTTACCTGTCATCTCTCTAGAGAGCCCCTGTCAGTTTTCTTCATCCTCTGTCAGGAAACGGAGCCAACCTCCTCTTCTCTTTCCTCTAATTGTGTCCCGAACATAATCTTATACAAGACTGTAAACACCTCATGTTCTTGCTTGGAAACAATTACCCCATAAATTCCCAAATGTTTTTGTTGCCACTCTTGGCATGGTGAAAGCACTCAATAAATATTTGTTGACTATTTTCTTATTGGATACAAGTGTGCTTATAAAATCTACCCTTAGCAGCCTGAGAAACTGAGTAGACATATAAGTGCCGACTTCTCCACCTGGCAATATGAAAATAATAAGGGATGTAGCTTTTCTGTCGAAGAGTCGAACATGGAAATACCCTAAACCTGTAGCATGTTAATATCGCACCCTTGAAACAAACACATGGCATGTAGACACAGTGGCATCAACGAATGATCACACGCTGCGTGAACGCCCTCTGTGAGTTTGCAGTTTTACACTGGCACTTAACTATCACATGTACATTTCTGCTAAAGTATTCCTTCTCTTATTTTAATTCTCTCCTCCAAATTCAGAGTATGATCTAATGTCATTATAGACTGTGCCTGGCACACAGTGGGCACACATTCCTGCCAAGCGATCAACCAGGACTGGAAAAAGCAGTGTCTTTCTTGAGGTGCTTTCTATAAAACTACAGCCCATATCACTAATGAAATGGAGGTATGTCAGGCACAGGGCGATCTGGTTTTCTTGAAGCCACCGAGCCCCTTAACAAACCTCCTTGGAATGAGCGAACACTATAGTGTGTTAATGCAGCCACAGATGAATATCACATGGGATCCGTCTTGATAGTTTCATGCTCACAATGCTGTACAAGTAAAATTGTTCATAAAAAAGAGGGTGCACTGGAAACACCCTAGACATCTGTGGCTTCTACTGCTGGGATAAATGAAAAGATATGTAAAATAGGAAGAAAAAAAGGAAAAGAAAGCACAGTTCATAGCCTTCTTTTCTCCTTCTCACACATCATTAATGAGTCCCCATCCGTTCCTGGCTGAGCACCCGATGCTCGCGTTTATCTGGCCCTGTACTACTTGCCTTTCCAACGTGAGCTATTGATTACATATGTGGCGGGGCAGTTGTTATTCTTAGTATTTGTAGAAATCTTAGACTTAGTATCTGTCCATTGTTAGGTGCTTTTTGGTGTATGTGTTCTCTGCCTCCAAATTAATTAGATCTTGATTTTACGTTAGGTTAAACCCGAGAATCAGTTGGTTTTTCTCCTGCTGGTTTTTCTCTTTTTCGGGTTCATGTTGCTGGTGATGCTTAGGGCTCAAAATTTATGCTTGAATTAGGTCTGTTCAGTTGTTACTGTAGATTGTCTATTCAGTAGATGCCTATTGTTTTTCTGGGATCAGGATAAGCTTTTCTTGTTTTATCTCTTTCTCCTTTTCCTCACCTGACATTTTACTTTTATGTCTTTAAGTCTCCAAATTCCCCCAGAATGCTGTCCACTAAATCCAAACAGCCCTCTTTCTCCTTATCCCTGAGGAGAGCCGTGGCCTTCTTTCTAGTTTCCAACTTCTAGTTTTCAGTTTCTTAGAGTCTTTTCTTAAGCTGCCCAACAAGAATGCAGCACAGATGTGGGGCATGCATTCAACATTTCATCACTGTTTAAACCTCCCACTTTTAGTTTTAGTTCTGATAACTTTACCTTTATTATGCCTAATTATCACATTTAACGTGCCTTCTAAATTAGAGAGGCTAGGAAGACAGCAACATTTTAGAAAAGCCTTTTTTTTTTTAATGTGGCTTTGTTTCTAAGAAGCTGAATGGCAGCGTACTTATGTTTGTTAGCTAATATCAAATGAGAAGGAACAGGAGACGCTCAAAAAAGGTAGACAAATTCTGAAACCAAAAGAACCCAGCAGGTAACTGTGTTTCTTCTGAGAGGGAGAAGGAAAAGAGGAATTGCATGCAATTAAGTGGGGACAAGAAAGAAAAATCACATATGCCAAATAATCAAATTAAAAGAAAAAGGTGATGAGTAGGTAAAAAAGACACGTGGGGCTCCTGTGAAGCAGAGCCTGTAGCTTTGCTAGAGGTAGGGAGACAGGGAGAGGTTTTGGAAACCTACTTGTGGTCCATCAGGTCTTGGTTGCACTTTACCAGCTGTTTCGTCAAGAACCAGACAATGTAGGATGTAAACAAATGCTTAAAGTTCAGTTGAACAAGCTCTTCATTAGTATTTAATTAGCCAGGTTGCAAGCTGACTGCCATTTCAATCAGAGAAAGTCTCTGCACCTGCTATTTGGACAGCTTTATAACACCCAAGTCTGTTTGATGCAGTTGCATTTGTGAGGATGATTTGGTAGCCATCAACTGTGGTGGAAAATATTGTTTCTTACAGCCCAGTCAAACCTCAAATCCCAAAATGACAATGACATATTTAAGGAGGGCATTTTGTAGAAAAATTTAAAATTCCTGCACACTTCTTTATTAATTTTTGATGGTTTAACTTCCAGCTGCTGATAATCAAAGCTTTATCAAAACCACCATCATATTAAGGACTTAGCGAGGTCTCTCTTTCCCTGGTGAAGCATTCCTGGATTGAAACAGTTGGGTTAGTGGCTAGAAAGAGCATTGTTTGATTTGAATCAAGTTAGAGTGTCATGACTGAATGTCGGGAGCTGGGGTCAAACTGCCTGGTTTGGAATCCCAGCTTCACTATTTGCTGATTTCTTAGATGAGAGTGACTTGACAAGGTGGGAAAGAGAGGAATATACTTCAAATGTTTGCACATGTTAGCCATTATGGATACATCATATTTCCCGGGGTGTATGCTTCCAGCAACAGGCCTACCTGTCATAAATGCTGCTAGCACGTGCCCCTCAGATTTTGTTACACAAACACAGGCACAGGCCTAAATGACTTCATGAACACAGGAACACAGTGGCTTTAGAATTGTTAAAACATATTTACTGCCTTCTGATCCTCATGACCACACTGTTCATTAAGCAGGACAATTGTTTTTATCCCATACTATCTGCTTTATGGATTAAAAAAAGCTGAAAGATAGTATTATTACTCATTTAAGTTTTTTTTAATTGAAGTATAGTTGATTTACAATGTCATGTTAGTTTCAGGTGTACAGCAAAGTGATTCAGTTATACATATACATATATCCATTCTTTTTCAGTTTCTTTTCCCTTACAGGTCATTACAGAATATTGAGTATAGTTCCCTGTGCTATACAGTACGTCCTTGTTGTTTATTTTATATACAGAAGTGTGCATATGTCAATCCCAGTCTCCCAATTTATGCCTCCCCCCCTTCCCCCTTTGGTGACCATAAATTTGTTTCCTATGTCTGTGGGTCTTCATTTGTCTTATGTAGGCTTTCTGACTTCTGGTTTGTAATGTGCTGGAGAAGCTTTTACTGTTAAACCTGAATCCTCCTTTTATGCCTAAACAAGTTACTTTTAGAATCTTAGAATTTATAAAAGAGAAGATAATATGACCTCACAGGTTGCTGGGGAGTGGAAGGAGATGCCATAGAAAGTGCCTAGCACCTTATCTAGCACCTTTTAGGCAGACGAAAGCAGTAGCTATTTTTATTTCCGGAACATTGCTCTGCCTTTAACTAAAAGTATTATCTTTTAATGACAACATTTATTGGTATTTTTCCTAATCACTGTAGTAATCTGATTTCATTGTTGAAGAAGCATAAAACTCAGAAGAAAACAAGAAAATGAAAATCACCCATAATCTCACCACTCAGAGGTGCCTATTAACATTTTGGCACTTTGGTGTATATCACCCTAGTCTATGTAATGTGCAAATGTGTGTACACACACACACAAGGCTGGCCTCATGGATGTGCAGCCTGGGTAGTTGCACAAGCCCCCACATTTGGAAGGGCTCTGTGCGTGATTTAATGCTCTCCTGTCACCTTCATGAAAGTATTAATAAGTTTTGAACAAGGGGCCCCACATTTTCATTTTGTACTCAGCCCCGTAAATGATGTAGTGATGTAGCTGGTCCAGCACTCGCATCAGAATTCAAACAAATTTGGAACGATGCTTGGCATCAAAATCGGAACACGTAAGATATTTGGTAACCTGCCTTTTGCACGTAATAAAGTGTGTTCATTCTCCCGTGTCACAAAATATTTCTCTATAACATGATTTGCGTAACTGCATGGTGCTCTGTACAGGCCAATGGGACCCCAATGTTCACAGTTTGGGTACTGTTTCACACTGCTACTGACTTCAGTTTAGCAAGAATCCATTATAAGCCCTGAAGGGACATAAGGGTGCATTACTAAAAATGAAGAATTTCAAGATATATTTAAAATACACTATCTAAGCAGGCAGTTAGGTAAAGCTAATTCTCAAAAATGCTATATCTTGCAAACTATGTCAGAACTACATTTTAGGGCTTCCCTGGTGGCGCAGTGGTTAAGAATCCGCCTGCCAATGCAGGGGACACGGGTTCGAGCCCTGGCCTGGGAAGATCCCACATTCTGCGGAGCAACTAAGCCCGTGTGCCACAACTACTGAGCCTGTGCTCTGGAGCCCGCGAGCCACAACTACTGAGTCCGCCTACTGCAACTACTGAAGCCCGTGCACCTAGAGCCCATGCTCCGCAACAAGAGAAGCCACCACGATGAGAAGCCTGCGCACAGCAACTAAGAGTAGCCCCCGCCCGCTGCAGCTAGAGAAAGCCCAGGTGCAGCAGTGAAGACCCAACGCAGCCAAAAATAAAATAAATAAATTTTTAAAAAAAAGAATGATAAAAAAAAGTACATTTTACCTACTGAGTATATGCGTAGTAGGAAAGCATTACCTTTCTATGTTAGTGGAAATCTTGGACGGGCAACGTTAAATGATTCATTAGGGGAAGACAAGGACAATCTCACCTGTGCTCTTTTATGGAGATAGGATTTTGCTTGCCTTTCCCAAGCATATACAAACTGAGGGAAGAGTAAAGAATTTATAACTGACGTAACACTAAAATCTAGCCTGAAGTACCCCACGAGGTGGATAGTATAATACTTTACTCAGGATGAAAATTCCTAGGCTTGGGAATAAATATGATAAAGTATGTCAGTCTCAAAAAAATTAGTTAAAAAGGAGGAGAAATCTCTTTTTTCCCCATATCTGAACAGTATAAAATGACAAAGGAAGAGCCTTTGAAAAATGAGACCAATAAAAGATTCTCTAATTGCGGAGAGAAAAGTTCAAAAGTGATTTTGCGAATCAAAGGGAGAATTTGGGATTAGATCTCAAAATGAAGACTGGAGTCTTACATCTTTATCACAGCAAGAATGGTGAGCCAAGCAAACTTAAAATGTGGTCATGTGAAAGAGGGAAGAGAATAGAATCTTAATTGTAGTAAATTTAAAATTGACCTGACTAGAAATGTTAAGTTTAGCAGAGAGGCAACGGAAATTACACTGAAACATGGCTTAGCTCTCAGAATGTAGGTTCAATGAATAATAACAGTCACAATTTCATGGCTTTAAGAGCTCATAGAATCATCAAATATGCATGCATAGTTCCTTTAAAAAACTGTGCTTTCTATGCAGCTTCGGCTGGGAGAGTCTCTTTATAGATTCAGTTATCAGTTTTATTAATCTATTGCAAATGTGATTAATTTCAGTGATGTGCTCTCTTGTCCCTTCAGGAATCTTACTAAACTGAAGCCAGTAATAGCGTCAAGCATCCAAACTGTTAACATCAGGGTCCCATTGGACATCATTCAACAGTGCTTGTCCAAGACTTCCAATAACAGAAAAGCCATGCTTTTCCTATCACTCATACTCTCAGTGGGTAAAGTAGACCCTCGACACAGTTTACAAAATATAGCATTTTTGCGAATTTGTGGTATGAGAATTAATTTTACATGTCTACCTGCTTAGATAGTATATTTTAGATACATAAATATATCTTTCCACACATTTCTATATTATTGGTGATGACGTTTTGCTTAACTGAACTATAAAGTCTCCTGTTTTCTGTTCATACAACTTAGCACATTATAGTAACTAATATATGTATGTGTGTGTGTTTTAAGAAGAAACTATTTTGACAGTCTTGCTAGACCAGATGTATCTGCACCACCTGAGAGTGCATTAGAAAGTCAGAACCTCAGGCCCTGCCTCACAACTACTGTGTCAAAATCTGTATTTTAACAAAATCTCCAGGTGACTTCTATGCAAATTAAAGTTCTGGGGACCTATGTATAGAGTGGTGACCATAGTTAATAAGACTGTACTGTATACTTGAAAGTTGCTCCAAAGAAGACATACAGATGACCAACAGGCACATGAAAAGATGCTCAACTTTGCTAATTATTAGAGAAATGCAAATCAAAACAACCATGAGGTATCACTTCACACCAGTCAGAATGACCATCATCCAAAAGTCTACAAATAACAAATGCTGGAGAGGATGTGGAGAAAAGGGAACCCTTGTACACTGTCGGTGAGAATGCATATTGGTACATCCACTATGAAAAACAGTATGGAGTTTTCCTCAAAGAATTAAAATAGAGCTACCATATGATCCAGCAATCCCACTCCTGGGCATATATATGGAGAAAACTATAATTCGAAAAGATACATGCATCTCAATGTTCATAGCAGCACTATTTACAATAGCCAAGACACGGAAGCAACATAAGTGTCCATTGACAGATGAATGGATAAAGAAGATGTGGTACATATGCACAATGGAGTACTACTCAGCCATAAAAAGAATGAAATAATGCCATTTGCAGCAACATGGATGGACCTAAGATTACCATACTGAGTGAAGTCAGACAGAGAAACACAAATATCATATGATATCACTTTTATGTGGAATCTAAAAAAATGTTACAAATGAACTTATTTACAAAACAGAAACAGACTTACAGACATAGAAAACAAACTTCTGGTTACCAAAGGGGAAAGGGAAGGAGGGATAAATTAGGAGTTTGGGATTAAAATATACACACTATTATATATAAAATAGATAACCAATAAGGACCTACTGTTTAGCAAAGGGACCTATACTCAATATCTTTTAATAACCTGTAATGGAAAAGAATCTGAAAACGAATTCTGTATAACTGAATCATTTTGCTGTACACCTGAAACTAACACAACATTGTAAATCAACCATATTTCAATAAAAATTTTTAAAAAAGAAAGTTGCTAAGAGAGGGACACTTTCACAAAGAATTTTTTGTTTGTTTGCTTAAAGCTGAAATACTACAATACCTTATTCAATCTCCTTTCAGCAGCTATTCACTCCCACTACAACGGCAAAAATGGCAGAGTAAGACAGTTCTCTTTCTATCTTACCACACCAACATTGTTTAATCCTTTGAAATACCAACGTTTACACTACCACCCATAAATTGTCACTATACCTTGAAATTATCAGCTTACCTAAATTTATATATCAAAGGAGACAACACCTATCAAATATATTTTATTATTATTTTTTAAATATTGTTTTGGCTGCATTGGGTCTTCGTTGCTGCACGCAGCCTTTCTCCAGTTGCGGCGAGCAGGGGCTACTCTTCCTTGCATTGTGTGGGCTTCTTATTGCAGTGGCTTCTCTTTTGGTGGAGCATGGGCTCTAGGCACTTGGGCTTCAGTAGGTGCAGTGCATGGCCTCAGTAGTTGCGGCACGTGGGCTCTAAGGTGTGGGGGCTCAGTAGTTGTGGCTCACGGGCTTTAGAGCACAGGCTCAGTAGTTGTGGGACACAGGCTTAGTTGCTTCGTGGCATATGGGATCTTCCCAGGCCAGGGCTCGAACCTGTGTCCCCTACATTGGCAGGCAGATTCTTAACCACTGTGCCCCCAGGGAAGCCCGATCTCCTTGGTTAATATTCGGCCTCTGAAATCTTAATAAAGTCCTATTCTTGAACATTATGATAAGTTAAACATTCATCTACATTTTCTTCAGAGTTTTCATGGCTTCTGTATTTTTACATTTAGCTCTTCATTTAATCCATCTGAAATTTACCTTGGCATTTGATTTGAGGTGGGAATTTACTTAAGTGGTTTCCAAGTAGTTATCTTCTTTTCTTAACATTTTAAAGGAATATGTTTCTCCATTGGTTTGTAGGAATTGATTTTTAATGTGTTGAGTTTCTTTTTATAATGAAGTGTGTTTCAGGGCAATCTAGTATGTTGAAGTGATCTATTTGTTGATTCTTGTGTCAGTATCAAACTTTTTTAAAACTTTAATTTTATATTGGAGTTTAGTTGATTAACAATGTTGTGTTAGTTTCAGGTGTATAGCAAAGTGATTTAGTTATATATATACATGTATCTATTCTTTTTCAAATTCTTTTCCCATTTAGGTTATTACAGAATATTGAGCAGAGTTCCCTGTGCTATACAGTAGGTCCTTGTTGGTTATCTATTTTAACTATAGTAGTGTGTACGTGTCAATCCCAAACTCCCAATCTATCCCTCCCCCAGCTTCCTCCCTGGTAACCGTAAGTTCATTCTCTAAATCTGTGAGTCTGTTTCCGTTTTGTAAATAAGTTCACTTAACTCTTTTAATGCCTGTGACTTACAGTTCATTTTAATATCTCATTGAACAAATCTTCCTGTAATACCTTTTTAAAAACAGTGTTCTTAACTATTACAGATATCAACTGTTCACTTTTCCAGATGAATATTAGAATATAATTTTAATTCAGTTTTTCCTATATTTTGATTTGAACTGCTTTAAAACTATGAACTAATTTTAGAGAATGGATTTATTTATAACATTTAATATTCTTATCCAAGAGATAATTAAAAATGTCAAGTGATCTACAGTTTTAGTATTTCATAAAAAATCTTTCATATCTCTTTTTAGTTTTCTTCATTTAGGTCCAATAAATCTTCTTAGGGGCATTTCTAGATATTTCAGTTCTTTTGTTTCTATTATGAATATAATTCTCTAATTAGTCATCTTCCCATTTTATATTCTAAATGATTATTGCCTTGTGCCCTACCTAAGAAAATTCTAAAAATTCTTATTTGATTTCATTTTATTACCCTTCAGTTGTTTCTGGTATATATTCCAGGTAGACTGTTAGATCATCTGTATTTTTAACATTTTGCTGGTTCTGTTGTTCAGAGCATAAAAGTTCATGGCTGTTACTTCTTCATGGTGGAATGTAACTTTTATCCATGAATGATACCTTGACTTGGTAAAGAAAACTTAGGTCACAACCTTTTTCCCTCAGAACTCTGTAGACATTGCTTCACTTTCTTCCAGTGCTCAAGATTGCAGAGCAGAAGTCTGAGACCCGGCCGGGTTTTGTTCCTTTGTAAGTTACCTGGTTTTTCTGTTGAGCTGTATGTAGCATACTTTTTTCTTTGTCCTCGTAATTCAAAAATATCGCAAGGATAAGCCTAGATGTTGTTCTATTTTCATTAACTTTAACTGAAATACAGTGGACCTTTTCAATTAGCAGAGTCTTTATAGCTCAGGAAGATGTTCTTCTATTATACATTTGATTATTATTTCAGCTCTTTATTTTGGTTTCTTCCTCAGGATAGCCAATTACCTACAAATTGAATCTTTGCTTTCTCGTCTCCTATCCCTCATCTTCTCTCATCATTTCCATCTCTTTGTCCTTGTCCTGGGGAAAACGTGCTTAGAGGATTCAGGGTGTGGCAAAGAGTAAGGGATATAGCAAATGATAACTGTATAATTATTATATTCACAGCTCTCCTCTATTCAGCTTTCATTCAGCGAATGAAGTTGTTAATAAGTTTTGTTGGTGTGGAACTTTAGGATTTATAAAGCATTTTGCAGCCATTCTTTCAGTTGACCCTTATGGCAACTCTTGGAGGTGAGAATATTACACCCTTACTTTACAAATGGAAAAACCTATGTTCGGAGAGGTTAGGGAATTTGCCTAAGATTACAGAGCTGGGTAGTGTTGAATCTTAGAACGGGGACCTCATCCTTGGGTGGATGCCCAGGTTACTCCTCCTTTTGGGGAGCATTGCTCCCTGGTTTCTGTCCCCTTGAGAACACAAAACCCTCCAAAGAAAGCATTAGCTATGGAATTTCAGCTTGAGGGACTTGTACTCTCAGGAGGCAACAAATCATTATTTGTTACTTTTTTCTTTGTTTAGACAGACATCATGGCATTTTTCTTTTCCTCAAACAGATATTTTAATCACTTGACCCCCTCTAAGCAATATGAAGCAATTGTAATCACAGATGTCCTTGATCCTTCCTGCCGTTCTCATTTCCAAAAATGTTTCTATTGCTCAGGATTCCTCATGAAATAGTACAGTTGAGCCTTTGTGTTTTAAAATCCTTATTATTTGAAGATAGCTTTATGTGCAACTGTTATACTCCCAAAAAAAGAAAGAAAAAAGAAAAACCTCACCGCAGATTTTTGACATATCTCACCCTTTTATAAAAACTTTCTTCACACGCTAAATGACAGTTGAATATTTAACTCTGAAATTGAGTATTTCATATTATTGGTATGAATATGATTATGCATTAGGATCTTAGAAGATCAGATCCTTCATTAAGTGTTAAGGATTGAGGTATTAAATTGGTGAAATCTGTTATATGAATATTACATGGTGAATTTATATATGAAATCTATCTGTTGAGCTGGCCCTTGATCTATCTATAGATCAGTTGCACTTGGGCTCACGTTGCTGTACTAGTAGTGGGCCCTGCTGCTAGTTCTAATTCTGCTTCCCCTTGTCTCCCTCTTGGGTGGGCCTTCTTTGCAAAGACACACATATACACATACATAAATAAATCATGACTCCTTAGAGTAACTGAGACAGGACAAAGGCTCACCTTGTTTGGGAGATTTTATTAACCTTTTGAACCCAGAAGACCTCCTGGAGAGAGCTCTGTAGTCTTTCTCCAGAATGAACAGTGGGAGCCCAGAGAGAGTTTTGCTCTTTGCCCCTTTCAGGGAAATATCTTCTTTCTCTCACCCTGTGTTTTACAGTCCCCACCCCACCCAGTCCCATTTTGGACTCTCACATACTTTGAGGTGTCAAGTTCTGGTTAGAATATTTGAAGATCCTAAAGTGCCTAAATTGTCCGTATCAGAGGGGCTGAGCCTTTCTCAGAGAGCCATAAAAACCCAGAGGTGAGAAACGGAGAAATCTAGGCAGAGGTATTCTGAAGCAATTTTACAGCCGACAAAAGGAACAAAGCCAACTCATCATGCAAATATCAGGCCATTCAAAGCAATTCTATCTACGGGAAGGAGATAAAGCCACCTTCCTGGTTCGGGCTCAAAGGGAGGGCCAAGAAATTTCCCAGGCCCTTGGGACTTTCTATTCATTCCAATCCCAGCCTACTTTTCTTTAGGTTAATTTGAATTATTTGTAGGATTTGATTCCTTCACTCTTAATACACAATAAATAACAGTGCACATATATATGTGAGTATACATATTTTTTCAAATGAATATTTTGAGTGCTTGCTCTGTGTCCGACTCCTTGTTCAGGTTCCTTTTGAATCACAGACCTGTACTTTGTAAGCACCACTGTTTTATGCTGAAGGGGAAAAGAGTATACCACCCCAAAATATGCCACTTTGGCACGTGGAGGTGAAGGCAATGGAGACCCAGCAGACCCAGGAAGAGCTTTTTACCTTCCCCTTAACTGTCTAAAAGAATTTAGAAAGGGGGCCTGTACCAGTGTTGCAGGAAGGGGGACCCCTTCCAGGGCCCGAGAGTGGGCTCTTGCCTAACATTCGGAAATGAATTGTCCGAGGAGACAAACGTGCTTGCAAAGCAAGAGAGTTTGTTGGGAAGGGGCGCCCGGGTGGAGAGCAGCAGGGTAAGGGACACCAGGAGGACTGCTCTGCCACGTGGCTTGCAGGCTTGGGTTTTATGGTGATGGGGTTAGTTTCCAGGTTGTCTCTGGCCAATCACTCTGACTCAAGGTCCTTCCTGGTGGTGTGCGCGTCACTCAGCCAAGATGGATTCCAGTGAGAAGGATTCTGGGAGGTTGGTAGGACATAGGGACTGGAGTCTCCTCTCTTTTTTTAACCTTTCCCAAATTCTTCTGGTTGGTGGCAGCTGGTTAGTTCCATGTTCCTTACCAGGATCTCCTGTTACAAGATAACTCATGCAAATGGTTACTATCCTGCCTAGCCAGGGCGGGCAGTTTTGATCAGTGGTTCCCCTAACACCAGGAAGACAGCTATTATTAGAGATAACTTGTTCATCTGAGACATTTACCTGCATGGCAGGGCAAACATTTGTTTACCAAACATTTCCTCTTCTCCATCTTCCTGTGAATTTTTTTCCCTTCCCTTTAAAGCCCCGGACCCCTATCCCTTCCTTAGCTCAGGATGGCATATCAACCTTAAGTGACTGGTTGCCTTTGAGTCTCTTATCTTTGTGGATCTCCCATACATATGTAATTAAATTTGTTTTTCTCCTGTTAATCTGTCTTTTTTATTATTATAGGGAGGTCTCAGCCAAGAACCTAGAGGGGTAGAGATAAAATTATTTTTCCTTCCCTTCAGTGCTCTGTGTTTTCCTTTATTCATTTCCCTCTAGGTATTTCCTTAGTTTTAGTGAAGTTTCTTTTGAATAACCCAGCCTGTATCAGTTCTGCGGAGGCCTCTTGGCTTTATGCATACCAAGGTTAGCATCTTCAAAGGGCAACCAATACCTGAGGGGAGACAGGTGCGTTGGTAGCAGTGGACATCCATGTAAGCAGACCTTAAGAATAGGAGCTCTCATTGGAGCAAATTGATATTGCTTGACCCTCTTAAACTATTCCTCCATACCAGAGATTTCTTAGCAGACCCCGAGGACTTTGTGCTTTGCTTTAACTCAGGAGGCCATTCCATTTGGTGAGGAAATTTGTTCTCTTACATACCCGGAATTTGTTTGACTTTGTTTTACAGAATATATATCAGGCAGTAGTTGGGTCCATACCAATAATAAGTTGCTTGGTACATGCAGTCCTTACAGGTGACGCTTTGACATTTTCACACATCTTTTCTGCAGTAATAGAATTAATAAGCAAGTCCCTAGACCTGAAAATGGTCTCTTCATAAAGATGAAATAGTTAGAGACACAGATGTAGAGAACAAACATATGGACACCAAGGTGGGAAAGTGGTGGGGCGGGGTGGTGGTGGTGTGATGAATTGGGAGATTGGGATTGACATATATACACTAATATGTATAAAATGGATAACTAATGAGAACCTGCTGTATATAAAAAAAAAAGATGAAATAGTTAAATTCATCAAGGGTGTTCTGGACACCATAAATTATTTACCAAACCTGGCCTCCAGAAATAATGCACCCTAGATAGAGAAACCTCATTTTAAAGGACACTCAAGGCCAAATCAACAATCTTAATTTGACGGATGTTGCTTAGCAAAGTGTTTACAGCACGAATTTCCAGATACGAACTTTGTTGCCTTAACTAATCATCTCTGTACTGGGGAAAATAAATGAAAGTCAACAGAAAACTGATTTCTTAGATGTGTGGTTTTAAATAAATAATGAAGATGAGAGGGAAGCATAGGTGCTGAACTGCCCTGTGAATTCTTAAGCCACTAAAGTATGTAGAATAGTCCTCCCCCATCCCTAAGCTTCTGCATTTAATAAGAGAATGGTGAACAACATTATTTCTTAGCCAAATAAATCTGACAATATTTTTTAAATGGTAACAATAAAAGAGGAAAAGAAATAGGTTGCTTGAAGCCAAAATAATCTTAGAGCTCTTTGGTAAACACATCAAATGAATGCCAGGCTAGTTTGGACCAATATTTGTTTTTTGTGTGTTGACTGTTTTGCTTTGTCTTCTAGTAGACAATTCTCAGTTGTGTTGCACCTCAAGTATTTTTATTTCTCCCGCTTATTCTGGAAACCTAGGAAAGCAGAGATCATATGACACAGCTGTAGTTAAAATCAGCTTTATCATAGTCCTCCTGTGGCCCTGAAGGTCATTAACTATTTGAGTCCCTTTGTTCATCACTCGCCTCTTTCCCACGGCTTCAAGTAAGGGCAAGAACCAGCACAGAAACCAGTGGTAATAGAAAAACAAGCACAGATACCAAATCGGGTGTCTTAACTTGACCTAGGATCATGCCTCCCTCGCTCTCACCCATGCTTCCCTCAGCCAAAAGCTTATGTCATTGAACATGGAAGCAAGAACCATGTGTTTAAGTACTTTACAAATGCTGTCACCTTTGGCCCATGTCTGTACGGTTCTATCTCAGAGTGCTACAGAAGTATCCATCAGTAGAGATGACACTCCCAGGGTATTCAAGCCAAAGCATTTTTGTGACTATCTAATCACATGAAACCTGCTTTTATTTCCTGTGTGTACTGACAGCATTTATAAAAGCTACAAAGCTAAAACGGAAAAGGCAATTGTTAGCTAAATGAAATGAACATGTCTATTGACTGAAAATCACATGGAAAATATGTCTTATCCAAGTGTCCAGGGCACCTGCTGGTATTCTAATCCTCCCAGTCAGTGGTCTCCAAAGCATGCCCCTTCCTCCAGTCTCTCAACCCCCTGCCCGGGCACGACTCTAATGACAGTATTGGCATTTTACATTAATTTGTGTGATTCTTTTCTTTTTGTTTGGCCTTGCCATGCGGCATGTGGGATCTTAGTTCCCTGACCAGGGATCGAACCCGTGCCCCCTGCCATGGAAGCGTGGAGTCTTAACCACTGGACCACCAGGGAAGTCCCATAATTGGTGTGATTCTTGATTGATATCTGTTTCCCCAACTAGACAGTAAATTCCATATCGGAAGAGGTCACATCTGTTTTGTTCACAGCTGTATCTCCTGTGCCTAGAATAATATCTGGCCCACTGTAAGTTTTCCATTAATGGGAAGAAAGGAAGGAAGGAAAGAAGGACAGACTCCTATGAAGTGGAAAATTAGGGAAGGAATGTGATTAGAAGTCAGTTACTGGAATAGTAGGTGTGCTGAAATCCAATGTAAGAGGCTCTATGCGAAATATGCCAATGATTGCCCATGTCTTAATCTCTGGAACCTGTGACTATGTTACCTTTATATGGCTAAAGGAACTTTGCAGATATGATTAAGTTAAGGCTCTTGAGATGGGGAGATTATGTTAGATTATCCACGTGGGCCTAATGTAATGACAAGGGTCTTTAAAGTAGAAGAGAGGGGAAGAAGTCAGAATGATGCCAGATAAGAAGCACTTGACTCTACTGTTGTCTTTGATAATGGAGGAAGGGAGGAGCCCTGAGCCAAGGAATGTGGGCTGCCTCTAGCAGCTGAAGAAGGCAAGGGAATGGATTCCCCCCTAGAGCCCCTAGAAGGAACACAGCCCTGCTGACACCTTGATTTTAGCCCAGTGATACATTTGTCAGACTTAGGCCAAAGGAAATGTAAAATAATAAATTGGTTTCATTGAGGCTGCTAAATTTGCGGTAGTTTGTTACCACAGCAATAGGAAATGAGTACAGGACCCATTAACACTTTCCTTTTCTTTTTTGGCATTTCCATCCCTGCTAACCCTTTCCTTTTCTATATATTGCTAGGGACTCCTTCACACTGCCAATGCATCCTTGAGGTGACAGTTTGTGTAAGGAGCTAGTTTTTTCTGTAAGGAATAATAATTATAATAAGAATAAAATCATAAGAATAGCTCTATAACAATTATAGAGCATCAGTTAATATATGCTAGGGTTTTTGTAAGAATTAAACGTGACATTGTACGTAGAACACTTAACCCATAGTAGCTTACCATGGTTATGCTCTTAGACTTGGAGAAGAGAGCCTCCTTGACTGAATTCCATGATTTAGAGGGTCCTGGATAGTAGAATCACATACACCCGGCAATTAATTTATTAAAAACAAAAACCAAAAAACCTGACTACCTGTGTCACTCAGAATCTTTTTGAAAAAACATTAATTAATTAATTAATTTGTTGGCGACACGCGGGCTCTTTGTTGCCACGTGTGGGATCTTTAGTTGAGGCACGCAAACTCTTAGTTGTGGCATGCGGGATCTGGTTCCCTGACCAGGGATCGAACCTGGGCTCCCTGCATTGGGAGTTTGGAGTCTTAGCCACTGGATCGCCAGGGAAGTTTCAGAATCTTTTGCTCAGTGCTGGCACAGTGTCACCCATAGCACTAAATTTCCACTCTCATGATTAACACTGATCAAGCCCCATATCTCTTGTCCTGTGTCCCCAAACAAAAGGGAACTGTGCAAATGCAGTTGTGCCACTGCTGACATCCGAGAGGGACAAGGGACACTGCTTCAGAGTACAGGGAGCATATGAGTGGGAGAAGTGCTTAGGTAACAGAAAAGACAGATGAATTCTTGTGTCTTTTTTGATAGCATGAATGCAAAGAATTATTCCATAATATTGTTTTCCAGAGTTGTTATGATTTTCTTTCTTTCACTTTCTTATGCTTATGGTTCTAGAAATACAAATTAATAGGCACATAGCAACTGAAGAACATCATTCAATATTAAATGATTCATGCTTCCATAATTTTACCTTTATATAGGTATAGAGCTTACATAATACAGTAAAATATCAATTCTTTACATGCTAATATATATATATAAAGTCTGATAATTTTTTTACATGAGCAAGGATAAGGGTATTGAACACTAGAGTTGTGAATAGTTTTATTTTTATAAAAGTATGTAATAACGATTTCAATTTAAACATTAATAAGCTAAAAATGTTTCCCCAAAAGTATAAGCTTTATTTACCTAATTTTGATTTAAACATTTTACATTTGTTAATCATAATTTGTATTTTTAAGTTTAATAGATTATTATTATTATATATAATTATTATTTAATAGATTATTTTGAATATTTAAAAAATCACTTTAAGTATGCTAACAAATCTTTTTTTTTTTTTTTCCTGTACGTGGGCCTCTCACTGTTGTGGCCTCTCCCGTTGCGGAGCACAGGCTCCGGACGCGCAGGCTCAGCGGCCGTGGCTCACGGGCCCAGCCGCTCCGCGGCCTGTGGGATCCTCCTGGACCGGGGCACGAACCCGCGTCCCCTGCATCGGCAGGCGGACTCTCAACCACTGCGTCACCAGGGAAGCCCGACTAACAAATCTTTATTTTTTATTTTAAAAATAATTTACATTGTTATAAAAATATACTAAAATCTTGCATACTTTGAGTAAAATTATATTTTTAATCCTTTCCAACATTACTTTTGTCAACTAAAAAAAATATTCACACCCTAAAATTTGAGAGTTATGTTTTATTCAGCAGTCGTATTGAGGACTTCAAGCCTGGGAGGCAGCATTTCAAGTAACCCTGAGAAAACTGCTCTGAGGAGGCGAAGGGGGAGCCAGGATATACAGGAGTTTTGCAACAGAGGGCAGGTAGTAAGAACAAAAGATTACTGTTAATAAAAGAAACCTAGATATCTCAAGTTAAGGAATTTAGTGCTTTTCTATGTATGGGAAGATGCAAGAGTCTGGGCTCACTGAAATCATTCCTCTGATATGCACCTCAGCTCTCTGGGGCCGGCATCCTGTGTTTTCTCAGGGCTCCCCTCGGGAGTGGCTGCAGTCTGATGGCTGCTAGATGGCAGGTATTCTTTGTTTCCTTCCTGAGTTCCCTCAGGGCTCACCAGCTCACCATCAGTGGTGGCTGCAATTGCTTACGACTGTGACATTAGTGATATGGCAGACAGTATTTTATTTCTCACTTTTCATACAAATAATACAAAAATCTTGATTATAACAACACAATTATTAAAGATTATACAAAAGGGGAGAGGGAAGGGGGAGGGACAAATTAGGGGCATGGGATTAACAGACACAAACTACTATATGTAAAATAGATAAGCAACAAGGACCTACTGTATACTGTGGGGAATCATAACAGTTATCTTGTAATAATCTATAACGGATTATAATCAGCAAAAATAGTGAAACACTTTGCTGTACACCTGAAACTAACACAATATTGTAAATCAACTGTACTTCAATTAAAAAAAGATTATACTTAAATAACGGTGAGAAAAAGATATCTCATTGAATAGATATATAATAATTTATGAATTAGGTATATCTTTAATGTGTTTTTAATCCAAACATTGCCAGCCAATCCACAGAACATCAGGCCTGTGTAATAATATTTTAGTTGCCTTTGATATTTAGACAAATTTCTGTAATGTAACGAATGTAGCTTTATACATTCTTTTGATATAGTTGTTGGGGAACTATAGTTGTCAAGATTAGATGATAAAACATACTTTATTCCACCATTTAATAGGTTGCTTTATATTTTATTTATTTAAAACCACTTTTAAATTGTTTTCATTTATTTATTTATTTTTTGGCTGCACTGTGCTGCATGTGGGAATCTTAGTTCCCCGACCAGGCATCGAACCCACGCCCCCTGCAGTGGAAGCACGGAGTCCTAACCACTGGACCACCAGGGAATTCCCTGATTTGTGTCTCATATATACATATATATAAAATATATATTAATTATATAATATCTATTAATAATATATGTATAATATATAAATAATTTTATATATATATTGGCTTCCATTTGTATCCTTGCTCCAAGGTCCTACAAGTAGCAGGCCTAACTATTATTAATCCCATTTTACAGATAAGGAAGATGGGGCTTCGAAAGGCAAAAAACCATTTCACTTAGTCAGGGGTTCACTGATAAGCAAGGTCTCCAAAATGAATGAGTGAACGAATGCATGGTTTTGAAAAACCGTAATTTGTAGCATTTGATGGTTTCTGTAATGTTAAGTATGCTCATCATGGTTGATTTCAAAGCTACACTCTTTCTTCAACCAGCTCAAAAAAATCTAAAAATTTGATAGGCTCTCATAAACTGGTGCAAGCCAGCTCCAGCACACCACCTCCAAGTCACAGGGCTCGTAGGTGATCAGAACAGAAGTGTGTTCCTGGGCCATCGTGGACTCCAGGGCACTGCCCCCCATGGACATAGACTCCTTGGTCTCCGTTCCACGGGTTTTGATTTACTAATTTAGAGGTGACCTCACTAACCTACTGGTCCTGTGATCCCTTCACTTCCACCCCCTACCCACTTAGAGTCAGAAGGCTAAACACAAAATATATTTAAATGTGCAGCTAATGACTATGGTAAGTTCATTTGAAATTTCACACTTGCTTCTGAAATACTTCCACTCACAGTTCACTGAGTCTTTAAAATAGGCATCATTTCAAGTCTGTGATGGCTGATGGCGTACCCTTTAGTGGTTAAGTGATTTGCCTAAGGCTACCGTGGAAAATCGGTTTAAATCATAACCTCCATATGACATAAGTCTGTATTGGGAGAGGCACTAGAACTTAAGGCAGCGGGAAGAATACATTTTACTTTCAAATACATTCTTCTGGGGGAATAAAAAGGAATGCAGGTTATCTAGGAAAAGGATGGTCCACATCAAAACTATTGTTAGCAGTGGGCCAACAGGAGGTTCATTGTCTGGGTTCCAGCAGCACGCCTGTTTGGAACAAGGCCCCTCTTATCCTGCTAATCTTTCTGGAATTTGAAGAATAATCATCACAATAAAGTAGAACTTAAGTTCTTTTTTATTTTTATAATTTTTTAATAGATTTATTTACTTTTACTTATTTTATTTTTGGCTGCATTGGGTCTTCGTTGCTGCTCGTGGGCTTTCTCTAGTTGCGGCGAGCCGGGGCTACTCTCCGTTGCGGTGCACGGGCTTCTCATTGCGGTACCTTCTCTTTGTTGTGAAGCACGACTCTAGGCGCCCGGGCTTCAGAAGTTGTGGCTCGCGGGCTCTAGAGAGAGCAGACTCAGTAGTTGTGGCACACGGGCTTAGTTGCTCCGTGGCATGTGGGATCTTCCCGGACCAGGGCTCGAACCCGTGTCCCCTTCATTGGCAGGCGGATTCTTAACCACTGCGCCACCAGGGAAGTCCCAGAACTTAAATTCTAAGTTGGTGTTGGGGTAGACTAAAAGTGCCTTGTTTAGTGTCTCTTTAAAGTAGTAACTTCTGGCCCTTAGAAAAGTTGTTTTGCATGAATTTTGTTTCATTTGTCTGTTTTTTCTTTCCTGCTGACCTACTGGAAGGACGCAAATGAAGAGATGAGGAAGGTGGTCCTGCTCATCAACTGGAAAGAGGCAGGTGGCTTAGCCGTCAGAGAAGCAGATGCACTGAAACAGTGCATTTTCTACAGTGCCTAGAAGAGGCCCTTAGAAACCGGTCACTTGCTCGACCTGTTACTGAACACAGGAGAACACTGAGGTGCCCAGCAAAGGCAGAGCCTGGGGGACTGGTCCTGCTGGGCTCTGGGGGCCTGATGTGGGCTATGGAAATAAGGCTCCTCTGAGGGAATTTTCAGGGGCAGAACCAAGCTGATTGCCAGGCGGATTGTTCTTCTGTGGAGTGAGTCTGAAGTGCAAGGCTGAGAGGTAATGAGAAAACAGGATTCCAACTGGGAATATCCTTTTGGTATTTGGAATTCAGGGTAGTAGCTGAGTTACTGGAGCTTTTTGGTGTGGCGGATATACCCACAGTCGTGCAGTCTATTACTTCATCTATGAAGCTGCCTCCTCTTAGGGCTGGAAGTTGTGGAAGAGTAGCTCAGGAAAAAATGCACCTGGTTCAAATTCTACTTCTTCCATGACCCAAATGTGTAATTTAGTGCCTCTGCCTATCCCTCATGAAACCGAGCAGGACCCTGTGCTGCCCTCTGGTGTACAAATTCTTTCCGCGTCCCGTGTTTCTTGTTTGTAGGGAAAAGGCTTCATTCAGCCTCCTAGACCTTCCCTGAGTTCCAAAGGTCAGATTCCAACAGTTGCTAATCAGGGAAGGGAGGGGATACAGAAACAAATGGGGAGAAGTCAAGAAACAATAGTGCAGCAATTAAAACAGGGGCCTGGGGCTTCCCTGGTGGCGCAGTGGTTGCGCGTCCGCCTGCCGATGCAGGGGAACCAGGTTCGCCTCCCGGTCTGGGAGGATCCCACATGCCGCGGAGCGGCTGGGCCCGTGGGCCGTGGCCGCTGGGCCTGCGCGTCCGGAGCCTGCGCTCCGCGACGGGAGAGGCCACAGCAGAGGGAGGCCCGCATACCACAAAAAAAAAAACAAAAAACAAACAGGGGCCTGGTTCCTGCCCAAAAATATACATAACAATAGCTTTGAGCTCTTCTGCAGGAACTCAGGCCCCCTCTCAGGTGGAGGATGGTAACTTCAGGCTGAGCACAAGATTCCTAGAGCACTGCCCTGTTACCTCATCACCAACCAATCAGAAGAAAGTCGCACACTAGTGGAAGATAATGAAGATTTTGACCCTCAGGACTTCAGTTTCCATTGGACTCTGTCTACCGCCCAAGCCCCTTCATGAATATGTAATGGACCCTTAGTTTAAAACTCCCGCAATTTTGCTGTTTGGGGAGACACTGCTTTGGAAAGACCCCCGGTGTTCTCCTTACTTGCGGCAAGTAATAAATCCTTCCTTCTTCCCTGCTGTGGCTTGGTTGTGCCTTCTGGCTTGACACCCACCTAGAGGCAAACCCACTTTTCAGGTAACACTGGGATTGGGAGTCATTTCTGCCCAGAGGCTGGAATTACGCATTTTAACAATTTCTCCAGGTGACTGTTATCAAAAGGCCAATTTGGGAAACACACCTGTGGTATCTCCTTACTTGAAGTGTAGTCCTGGCTATCAGTATCTCCATTATCTTGGAGCTTATTAGCAATGCAGAATCTCAGCCCCAGCCCAGAAACTGTCTGCCTGTTAACAAGATACCCAGGTGATTTCTATGCACTTTAACATTTGAGAAGCCCTGTTCTAAGCCCCCAATCACTGCCAAGCAATCATGCGACCTGTTCTGGAACACCTAGGAGAAATTACGTTTGGTAGTCTTAGTCTTGGGAAGGCAGAGGAGAGGAAGGGTATTGCTTTGCTAAATGTGGTAACTTTAAATGTTTTGCCTTATCTTTTCAATCTGCCTACTATGGTTGAGGCTAGTAAGGAAATGTAAAAGCTCAAGATGAAATTTTAAACAGTGATTCCAATGGAGTAAAAAAGACTTTGTTGCAGAGTCAGGACTTAGCTCGCCATTTCCTTGGAGGGAGGACTACCGGCTGTTCTATTTCTGAAGAGGAGAGAGTGGAAGGTACACAGCAGAGTCCAGAAGAAAGTCCATCCTGGCGAACAAGGTAAGTAAGGTAATGTTCCTTTCAAGCATTTCATTTGGAAGACTGGTAGGATGATGCTTTGTGGTAATCTTTTCAATTCTTTGAAAATACGCATCTGGGATGCTCCCTTCTGCTGTGATGGTATGAAAAGTGGTCAAGTAGTATGTTTGAAAACCAGAGTTTTCTTTATGAATCCAGTGAACTACAAACCATAAAAATACATTTTCAAGGGCTTCCCTGGTGGCGCAGTGGTTAGGAATCCGCCTGCCAACGCAGGGGACGCGGGTTCGAGCCCTGGTCCGGGAAGATCCCACATGCCGCGGAGCAACTAAGCCCGTGCACCACAACTACTGAGCCTGCGCTCTAGAGCCTGCGAGCCACAACTACTGAGCCCACGCGCCTAGAGCCCGTGCTCCGCAACAAGAGAAGCCACCGCAATGAGAAGCCCGCGCACCGCAACTAGAGAAAGCCCCTGTGCAGCAACAAGACCCAATGCAGCCAAAAGTAAATAAATAAATAAAAATACTTTTTCAAGAATCTTTATTCACAATTTGGGATTTAACAATTCCAATTTCATGGAGCTGTAGGTTTTACCATCTTCTCAGTAGGCCTTAAGCATTTATTGATCTACAAAGTGCTTTTCAGCCAGTTTCCAATACCCTTCCTAGTCCACACTCAGCCTTTTGGTACCGGTGTTTGCCTCAGTGATCAACCTACATTTAATGGAGAGAAGGTTATTTACCATAAGTACAGCTTCTTGTAACAGTAGCTTTGAAATGTTGCTTGTTAAATCCCTATTGTATTATTGTTATTATGTCAGATTATTCTTTTGATGGCCCCTATCAGAGGATGAGAGACATTGTTGAATTTCAATTAATAAGCACGGCTAGCATATAATGCTTTACCACTAATAAAACTTTGCAAATACCAAATCTTACTTGACATTGGGAAGATATTATCATTTTCGTCTTGGTACACATAAGAAAACGAAAATAGAACCCAGAAAATTGCCCAAGCTCACAGAGCAAGTAAACTGTGAAGTTAGGACCCCAATCTGGCTCTTCCTATTCTCAGTCTGATTTTCTTTCCTCCCATCCACAATGCCTTCAACAAGATGCTCACATTAGGGTTGTATCCCATTGGGTGTTGGGCTGAATTGTGCGTTGTCATCAAACTGTACTGCCACTCATTTGCATTTCTAACCCGAAGCCAACAACAACTCCAGCTCCAGAATTCTCTTCCCCATTGGGTTTGCCAGTGAAGGCAAATTTGTGTGCCCGACACACAGTGAGGCCAAACAATACCGAAACGTCTGAGTTTGGAGCAAAGAAATATTTATTGCAGGGCCATGCAGGGAGACGGGTGTCTCACGCCCCCAAAACCCCGTGAACTCGCTGACGGGTTTCAGCACAGCATGTTTAAAGCCCGGGTGAGGGGGGCGGGGTCGCAGGGGATGTGATCAGCTGGTGCACAATTATCTGATTGGTTGATGGTGAGGTAACAGTGTGGTTATCAATCCTTAGGCGCCAGAAGGTTGGGAGCTAAGTGCTCCTGATCATCAAGTAGTTAATTTCTTCCGTTTGGTGGTGGTCTTTAGCATCTGGAAAGCTCAGGAAATATGCATGAATACTGGGTATTCACCTACCCAGTATTCCTGCTCCTCTCTGGGTACTTCAGCAGCAGAGGATATGGGGGAAGGGCCTGCCCCAGGAAGGCCCCGTAGGGTCCTGCTCGGTTATAGGTTCAGGGTTAAAGTCCTTCAACAAGAGGGTGTCTCGTGCACGATTTGGAATGCGGAAGAGAAATAGCGTTACTTCCAGGAGGCAGTTGCAGGCAGACATGGTAGATAGACCTGAGGTTTGAAGCCACTTAGTGGGGGATTTCTTGAGAATCACTTGTATCTCGAGGGGCTTCCCGGAAAGCACTTAAGAACAACTGCTTTGCTGTTACCAGTTAGATTATCTGTGGTGACTTCCTTGATCTTTGTATCCCAGCACCTTTCATTCTTGTATATGTTCCTATGTCTGGGGTGGGGATGTGTGAGGGGGTGGGCTTCACGCTAAAGTGGCTTCTATTTCCCTGATGAAATCTTGACTGAGAGAGGATTCTAGGTGAAAGTGCCTTCTCTCCTCCTCCTCCTGTGGTTTCTAAAACAATAACATTTCCAGGGCTATTTTTTTCATAAGTAATTTTGGTGCAAGTGAAAGTGATATTTAATTGCAGAATATTTAGAAAATCAGCCATCTTTTCATTGCATACCTAAGATCATTTTACATAGGTACCCCATAATTTATCCATTCGTATTCCTATTGGTGAGCATTTGGATTTTTTATTCCTATTTTAAATTACGCTACACACTGCTGTGATGAACATCTGTTATATCAATCTCTATCTGAATTTTGTATTTTTCCTTAGCACAAGTGCCTGTCCTAGGTCATTTCTTTTGTCCCTTCATTGCTCAAAATACTTAGCAATTGCTTTCTGTGGGCCAGACATTGTGTTAGGTACTGAGGATGCTGTACTGAACCAGACAAACATGGACTCCAGCCTAATGGAGTTAACAGTTTAGCCAGGAGTACTGTACAGTCACTAGGCAAATGATAACAACTGTTAGGACCTTTATGCAGAGGAATATATATTAATAGGAGAGAACCTAGGAAGACCTCCCAGAGGAAGTGAAATTACAAAATGGATGGGAATGAATAAGAAAAACATGGTGCCAGAAGCAAAAGCATGTTACAGGCCAGGAGGAGGGAGAGCACGGTACTTGGAAGGAACCGAAAGGAGTCCATTACGCTGAGAGCAGAAACCATGAAAGGGAGAGAGTGGCATAGATGAGAGTGGCCATGTGCTGAGGGGCCAGATCATTCTGGGCCAGCTAGGCCATCTTAAAGGTTTTAGATTTTAACCTGAGTATAATGGAAGTCATGGTAGAATAGTCAGTACTTGTTCAAGGTCAGTCTTGACCTTGAACAATGTGGGACACTGGCAAGTAGTAGGTTGGCTGAGGAGAGGTAATAATTTCACTGTTGGGCATGTGGAATTTGAGGTGCCTGTGGGGCATCCGAGAGAAACTCTCTAGTAGCAGGTTGACTACATGAGTCCTGACCTCTAAAAGGAGACGTGACTGGAAATCTAGATTTGGAAATCATCATTGTATATTTAGGCTGGATATGTTGAAGTGGGTGAGGGTCACCTGTGGCATACTCGGGCTACCACCCACGTCAGAGTGATCTGCTACATGTTAGGAATGTATATTCCGCAGCTCGACCCCAGGCCTGTTGAAGCAGACCACCTGTGGGAGGTATTTATGCAATTTACATGTTTAACAAGCTACCCAGGTGATTTCTTTGCACACTAAGCATGAAAATCATGGCCTAGGGAGGGCCCATACCAGGAATCCTCAGCCCTGCCTACACATTCGAATCACTTGGAGGAATTAAAAATATACTTATGCCCGGGATCATTCTGGGACATTTGTTTCAGCTCCTTCCCAGCTCCTCAGCTGCGTTTACCCCAACTGTGTGGTGTGTAGCAATGTACTCCCCCCCGTATTGACGTAGCAATACTTAACTGTAATTCCTCATACTGCCACCCTGCTTTCCAGCAGTAGCTGTCTCCCTCATGTAGTCCTGTAAGCTTCCCATTTTCACTTGGCTAGCTTCTACTCACTTTCTAAGACTCAGTTTGGGTATCATCTCCTCCAGGAAGCTTTCCCTGATACCCTTCACCGTGTGGATTGGGTGCCCCCTCTTTGTGCTTCCAGAGGGTTTTCATATGTCTGAGCACTTAGGACACTGCCTTAGCATTGGCAGTTTGTATGTCTGCCTCCCTATCAGTAGCTGAGGTCCTCAGGACCGTGTTGTATTTCATTCTTCTTTCTAATTCCCCACCTCTTATCACTGTGCCTATCACACAGTAAGCCCATAGGACAGGCTGTGTTTGTTGAAGTGAACTGAATTCTGGCTCCACTATTTGTTACTCTTCATACGTTTGAGCAAATCAACCAGCCTCTTAGGGTGCCAATTCCTTAATCTATAACTCATATTTTCTGTCCAGTCTACATTATGTCATGGGATTGTTATACAGATTACATGAGATTACAGAGAATGCATGCTTTGTTTAATAGAAAGCATTATCAAACCATGAGTTATCATTACAAAATGGTGGTTTTCATAAAAATGTGGTTTTTTATGAGGCTTTTGACTTTGGGAGGCTCAATGATGGGGTCACCATTGCTCAAAATACTTGTGGCTCTCATCTCGTGGCACTAGCCATATTGATTTATGATGACAGTAATCCGAGTGTTTGAAGGCTGCACCAACCTTGAAGACAATCACAGTGGCACTTGACTCTAGGCACCCAAGCAGCTTTGTGACTGCCCTTCCTTTCCCATGGCCTGGGTGGCATACACTGCTCCTAGGTGGCCCGCACAGTTTTCAGGTCCTTCTAAATCAGTGCCTTTTTGTGTAATTCTTGCAGCTGTGCCCTATATTCCCAAAGGGAAAGACGGCCTTCTGCCAGGGTATATTAGCTATTTCAGCTGACCTTGAACCTTGAAATAACCATAGGTCTCACTGTCTCCGAGAGATTCCCTGGCTCATTCAACTTTTTAATCCCTTCTGTGAATGAATGTAAATAAGTTCCCTTGGAAAACACCTTGGTGATCTATCTGGTTTAGGTCCACTGTGAACCACTATTGCAAAATGGAGTCCAGATACCCCAACTCTCTCTTCCCTTGGGGTAAGTTCCCAGCATTATCGGAGTGCTCTCCTTATTCTCCCCCTTTTGACAATGTGAAAGAAATTTTGATCCCCAAGTTACATAGGTTTTTGTTCCGTGTCCCCTCAGGTCAGAGAATAAGGCTGATTAATCGCTGCAGCCTCTTTTTTGACTGGCTGAAAATCTTTCATCCAGTAGATGCTTGATAAGTATTTGCTGAATTGAATCACTAAAGTTCCAGTCTCATTATCATATAGTCACACTTCGTATACTAGACCCCAAACCTCCTTACCTGTTACAGAAACAATGTCAGCTTCACATTTTTCAAAAACTGAGATTGAAATTGAATATTGACTTCTCCCCCAAAGCAGGGAACCCTCAAAAAATATGTGGTGCCCATTTGCTATTGAAATGTGCTCACCTTACATGCCCTTCTGTGCTTGTTCCAGTACAGGAAGGCCAAGTACACTGAGCTTTTTCCAGTAATGAGGTTAAATATACACCAACCCAGCCTCCCTTGCTTGTCTGCCTACCCCTGAGGTCAGTGGTTTGAGAGCCAATGTGTAGATATGAAGAGCACTGAAAAGCTAATTAATCCAAATGAGGATCACAAATAGGTCAGGCTCAATATCACATCCCAAACCCCTGGGTGGAGTAATATACCTGATGTCTGTCTGCATTTCTGCTGGCAGGTTTAAAGTCTCATATGCCAAGAGAGGTCACTCTTCCCACCTAATAAAAATATATCACCTACAAGTAATCTGAGCCATGAAGAAGCAAGCTAGAAAAGAATGGCAGAACAGCCATTCCCGTAGACTTTATCTTTTGACCAGAATCATGACACTTTAGAGGTGGATTGGACCCTATAATATGTCTAGTCTCATTGCCTCATTTTACCCACAGATGACTTGGGGCTTTGGTGAGCACAGCACAGGGGTTAAGACCATGCACCTAGGAGTCCCGTGCAAATCCAGACTCCCAGACTCATAAGTGGTGTGAGCTTGGGAAAGTCCCTTGAGTTCCCTGATCCTTAGTCAGGTCAGGCAGGTCAAGTGGGCTATTGTGCCTGATAGAGGTGACAGGCACAGGCGGTGGATGTCTGGTGACAGGGACTGGAGTGGCTCTTGTCAGCCTTTGTGACCCCACTAAGGGCTGCATTCCAGAGTTCCTGATGTGGTTCCTTCTTTTCCCTCGAACCTCCAGGAACCAAGAACACCTCCCCAGCCTCCTTCCCAGGGCCGGGTTGAGGTCTTCCTGCCTGTGCCATAGCCGGTCAGGTGACCAAGGCGCAGTACTGGCTAATTCTGCACAGGAGGATAATTTTATCCATACATTGGAACAAAGGACTTGAACTAGGCACAGTCCTGGGACGTGAGTGTGGCTGGGGAGGTGGGTGACCTCCGGGGGGCTGAGGGAGATACTGCCTGAAGAAGGGGAAGCGAGTTGTCTGGGTCCTGTGTGTGGGGAGTGACAGATGATAGCTCGGCCAAGCTTTTAAGTGTGAGGAGGAGAGAGGGAGGGCGGCAGTGTGTTGGGATGCAGGGCGTATTGGGTGCATGGAGAAGGGGGAGCAGGGTTTACTTATTCGGCTCTGCTTCAGCCGCGCTGGTTTCCTTGCTGTCCCCTCATCATGTCAGCTTCATTCCCTAACTAGGGCCTTTGCACCAGCTGTTCCTTCATCCTGGAATGCTTTCCCCCTATACATGTACATCCACATCACTGCCCGCCTTGTGCCTCTCGGGTCAACTACCACCTTTTCACTGAAGCCTACAGTAGCCACTCTTTTTAAAATTGCAACCTGTCCCTCAGTCCGTGGTACATCCAATTCCCTGCTCCACGTTTTCTCTATTCCATAGCACTTATCACCATCTAACTTACTGTATAATTATTTATTATCTCTATAGTTGATTGTCTATCTCATGCCGCTAGAAGATAAGTCAGATGAGGGCAAGGATTTTTGTCTATTTTGTTCACTGATGTATTCCACACGTCTGGATTAGCACCTAGTTCAAAGTAGGTGCTTGATAAATACTTGTTGAATGAGTGAATGAATGCCTATCAGAATATAACCCAGGGCTATATTTTTTGGTGTAATCTAGAATCAGTATATATGTATAGGTATAAACCCATGTATATATGTATATCAAAGTAAAATAAACCATCTCAAACTTTGATATTGTACTATTAAGCAACGTTAATGGTGATTGACTTTACAAGTGTGACAAGCCCCAGCACTTTAAGAACCACTCCCTTGCTCTAGTGCATGGAGAGATGAATAAGGCATGTGGCTCTATCCTCCAGGAGCTCAATCCACTGAACAAAGCAAACAGAGATATTGATCTTAAGGCTTATACAAGCTAGAACGCGTTCAGTGCTACACTAAACCTACACACACAGTCTTGGGGGAGGAGAGATGGATCCTGACCGTAAGCATCTATCTGGGAAGATCTTAGAGGAGGTAAGACTTTCACTTGGACTTGGTAAATGAGCAGGACTTTGCAAGGGTGGTACAAGATGTGGTCTGCCTTCCTGCATGCCTGTCTTGCTCTCCATGTTGGGCTAAAGACACCTCTGAATTTGAGGGTCGTGGAATCATCTTTAATGGTCCAGGGACTCAAGCAGGATTGGTTCAGAGGGATTGGAATCAGTATCATTTGGTTTAACTTTTCCTTGGGATTAGACAGGAGCTGTGGATTCTGGGTGGGAAGATTTTCTAGGAATAGATTGCACAGGTAGTTGGCCTTTCACTTGTCATGAACCTCCTGGAGTTTGAGCATAACAAATAAGATGCAGGAGCACAAGGAATCCCTGAGAAATGTACATGCATGTCCTCTTGAGGGACATTACACCCTAGGTTCCTTGTAATGAGTCAAATGAACGTACTGGAACTAAACAGTAGAAGTATGTTGCTCAGTTATTTGTAGTTATTTGACCTGGAATATAATCAATTCACAGAGATAACTTCAGGTGTTCCATCAAAGCTTTAGAAAACCTGGGCTGCCCTGGTGGCGCAGTGGTTGAGAGTCCGCCTGCCGATGCAGGGGACGCGGGTTCGTG
>NC_041234.1:115031525-115043949 GCF_002837175.3 Physeter macrocephalus
GGAGCCTGTGCTCCGCAACGGGAGAGGCCACGACAGTGAGAGGGCCGTGTACCGCAAAAAAAAAAAAAAAAAAAAAAAAAAAGCTTTAGAAAACCTGAAGTTACCTCTGTGAATAGATTATATTCTAGGTCAAATAACTACAACTTTAACACTTTATAACAACTATAATTATATAACTATAATTATATCTACAAGTACTTACCACTAATCCTATAACTCTGTATAAATATACTCATAACCAACTAAAACTAACCATAAATACAACAAAGTACCACCATAATCATAATTAACTACAGTTCCAATTAACCATAACTATCAACCGCAACTAGTTAGTAGTCACATCAGTAAGCGCAATTAATTAAAATAACACCTAGTAAACGCAATTAGAAGCAGCACCTAGCAACCTCAACTAGTTAGATGCTACAAATCAGAAATTACAAGTTAGAAGCCACAATTGGTTAACACCCACAAACCGGCAACCATAGCTAATTAGTAGTCACAAACTGGTAATTTCAATTTATTTGGTAGTGCAACTTAGTAACCATAACTAGTTAGTGGCAACAGCCGGAAACCAGGCCTGGTTAGCAGTCACAAACTGGTAATTGTAACCAGTCAACGATGATACCTAGTAACCACAGCTAGTTAGCAGCTACAAACAACTGACTACTTACAAGCCCAACCTAGTGATCATAACTAGTTTGCCATCACAAAGTGGGAACTGAGACTAGTTAGTAGCCCAACCTAGAAAGCACAACTAGTTAGCATCCACAAAACTTGTAACTGCAACTAACCTGGTAACCATAACTAGCTAGCAAGCCATGATTTGTTAACTGAGACTACACAGTAGTTCAAACTTTGTAACCAAAACTAATTTGTAGCTCTACCTGGTAATTGCAACTAGTTATCACCCAAAATTGGTAACCATGACCAGTAACAATACCTAGTAACCATAATGAGTTACCAGTCAGAAACCAGTAACCACTACTAGTTAGTAGCTGCAACTTGTAACAATTAGTTAATAACTATAATGATACTAACTATACTAACTATAATACATAATAGATCATAATCATAAGTAGTAACCGTAAAAGGGTAGTAACTATAACCATACCTATATCTGTTAGTTATAAGTATGACTAACTAGAAACTAACTATATAACTTTATATTTAAAGAATAAAACTAATGATACAAAAATCAACTCCCAAAGCTTTCTGGAATTACCTTTTTAAATGCATTTTTGTTGGGTTATGGGAATGCAGGAATGTGAGGTAGAAGGGGATGTTGGGAACTTTGGCAAGGCCAGAAGGTCAGTAGTGTGGGTAGGTCCAGCTCTGAGGTGTACATTCCTCTCTGTGAGGGGCTGCGGTTGTGAGGACTCTGCCTGAGTAAACCCCAAAACAGTAATCAATCATTATTTCAGAGTTTGGAATTCCAACTGGTGGGGCTGGGGCAGGATGAGCGACTGCTGGTTCTAAGAACGGGACTGGTGAGAGGGTATAACATGAACGCTCAGTGGTCAAGTGCGTGAGTCTCATCACTGTAAGGGGTGGGGTTGGCAAAGTAACAATACCCACTAAAAAGTATTTTGTAGCCCAGAAATGTAGAAAAGGCATTTATTTGAAAGTGTGTTGTTGAAAAAGATTTCTGTTCATTGGTTCTGTTGTCGTTGCTAGTAGCTAATACTGGGGGGAGAGCATAGGTAAGAGCAGAGGGTTGATTCCATGTGGACATGGCTTAGTTCTTCATGGAGCCACTTCAGATTGCATCGGCTGTTCCTCTATCCTGGGACTGGTTAAGCGCACAACAAAAATGGCTCATGGCATTTTAATCAGGCCAGGGCAGAGATGATCAAAGGAATGGTGGCCTACTGTTCAACGGGATCAAAGCGAAATTGGTTCCCACTCAAAGCTGACTGGTGGAGGGTTGGCCTTGATAACTCCTGGAGAAGTTTTTCTGGATGTTTGTTAAGTCAGAGAGCCATTGACTTTTACCCACTTTTGTGTCAACTCTCCCTCTGTACCTATTTTTTTTCTGCAGCATTCTCTCACACAAGGGTGACAGGTAGCCTTAGTAAATGGGATGAAGTCATCATCTTGCCCCCTAGAGTGAGCTTGTAGCAGAATTATCTTATAGTGGGATGGCCACTTTTTCCGACTTCACATCCTGACACCATGTTAGGGGGAGTGGGTATTTGGATATGGAGTGGGATTTGGGGTGCCCTTGCATTTAGAGGCCACTGCTAGGAGTACCTGGAAAGTGCCTGGGTTGTCCTAATTGTGTGCTTGGGGTGGGTTGCTGACCAGATAAACCAATGACAAGGGTGTAAACATCAGGCTTCTGATCAGTTCAGAGAAGGGACCTGCAATGGCTTGGTAATGGACAAGGCATAGGGAGGAAGAATGACAACTGATCACAGGACCATGGCCTGGAAGAGAGGAGCCATATTTGCAGGTGGGAGTGGAGAAAAGTGCTCAGTGATCATGTGCTCTTGAGAGGACCTTCTTTTACTGTGTTTCACTGGAGAGTAGGCTGGTGAGATGAGACCAAAGTGGGGTCCTCCTGAACCTGGATGGTAGCTGCCTCCATAGGCTCAGATCTGGTGGAAGTTAAAGAATTTTTTCAAAATATCAGAAGTGCCTTCTGACTACTTGGCAGCAGTGCTATATATTGTATGACTGCAAAAGCAGAACTTTGAATAATGGGTAGGAATTAAAATGCACACATATTCAACCTAAGGAGCCATTAGAGCTTCACCAAAAATGGAAATGATTGTTTTACATAGTTGAGAGCTAATTGGTACTGAGGTGCTTAAGCAAAGGTGATGCAAACAGTTGTGAAGGAACCTGTAATCCGGGTTGGATGGTTAGATGGATGTCTTTTTATATCCTTCTAATTCTGAGATAATATAATCCTTAGTGGTGAAAATAAGAAAATAATAAATTCACTAAGGCAGCCATGTAACAGTTACCAAATTGCATCCATGAGATGGAGATCTCATAGTACCTTCTCATTCCTCTTCTTTTTTTTTTTTTTTTTGGCCGCGCGGCATGTGGGATCTTAGTTCCCTGATGAGGGATCGAACCCGTGACCCCTGCATTGGAAGCATTGAGTCTTAACCACTGAACCACCAGGGAAGTCCCTCAATCCTCTTATTTCTTGATCTTTAAATAGCAGTGGACACAGTGATTACTCTCTACTTCCTGAAATACTATCTTCACCTGGCTTCTGAGACATCATTCTCTTCTGGATTTCCTCTTACCTGCCCGATTACTCAGTGTTCTGATTTCTCAGTCTCCCTTGCTGGATCCTCCTCACCTCCCCAACTTCCAAACAGTGGAGCACCCAGAGCTTGATCCTTGTGTGTCTTCTATTTTCTATTTGCAGTAATTCCCTCTGTCATCTCACCCAGGATCATGGCTTTCCATGCCACCAACATTCTAATGACTCCCAGATTTAGATCTCCTGCTAGATCTCTGCATTGAACTCCCAATACACATATCCAGCTGCTTTCTGAGCACCTCCCACTGAATGTCTATTAGACATCTCAAAATCAATGTGTCCAAAATTGTCTTTGTTTGCTTGGGCTGTTATAACAGAATGCCATAGACTGGGTGGCTTATAAACAACAGGAGTTTATTTCTCACAGTTACTATGAAATGTGAAGCAAATGTGCCCCTTCCCTTACATCCCATTGGCTATAACTTAGTCACACTGTCTCACTGAGCCTGGAAGGAGGCTGGGGCCTACAGCTTTTACTTCTGGGAAGCCCTATGCACAGCTGTATCAGGGGTTTCTGCCACCAAAGAAAAAGACAAGAAGAGAGATGATGGACCAACTAGCAGTCTCTGAGTCTCTGCTTTTGCACCCTAACAAAGATCTGAGGTAAACAGCCAAAGGGTGAATTAACATTTGTTCAGTTTGGGTGGGTGCATGGGTGTTTGTTATCCTTTTTCGTTCTTTTTTGTATCCTTGGAACGTTCCAGAATGACTAATAAATATTTTAAAGGGAAAAAAAAAAGGCACTTCTATTCGAGCATAAAACGTTCTTATCTACCTGGGTACAACAGAGATTTCTGGCCATGTAGCCCATGGCCTGCGGCTTTAGGCTGATGCCAGTGATATACACAACATTTTTAATCTCTGGAAACAAGAAATGGGTTATCGTCCAGACTTCAGCATCCTATGACTTGCCTTCCTCCCCCTGCCCTTCTGTCTCTCACACTGACACCCTCCCTCCACATGTATCCCATCACAGAATATTCTTCCAGAAGCAGACACTGGACGGGCCCTCTCTGCTCCCAGGGCACACAGCCTTCCCTGAAATTGAGCAGCATTTTCTCCCATGGTTGAAAGTGCTCTTATGATCATCGCCTTTTCTTTCATCTCTCTCTTCTGAAATGTTTTGATAAAAGCATCTTTATTTTCTTGTTTCCTAGAAATAAATAGTCGAATAGTTATGATGCTCCTTTTCGCTTCAACTTCTGCCTACTCCCAGTTAATTGATGTAATCATTCAGAAATGAATACGTGTTTTAAAAGGTGTGTGTGTGTGCGTAAGAGGGCTTGCAATCTGCGGTTTAAAATATCTACACCGAGTCAGAAACGTAGCATTACATTAAACCGGAGTGCAACAAATTGGTCCAACACAGCTGAAATTTCAGAGAGAAATTACAATAATTTCACAAAGCCTACGATGGCAGCCGCACTAGTTTACTGCTGCTACCGCAAATCCCAAATGAAATGGTTTTCACGTGTGAATATTTTACATATTCATTATCTCTTATACTTCCATGTAATTTTCATTTTGGTGGGGAAGAGGGGCGTAGGTGGTGATGAATATAGAATGCACAAAATAAAAGTCATAACACAGTGATCAGCAATGTCCTGGCAGCTACGTTATGAGCCAGAATGTCAGGTTACCCTGGTAGATGTACTTTCCCTTATGCCCCCAAATGCACGACTCAAAAGAGCAACTCTGCAAAACTTCCTAACGTGCTCAGCCATCAATTCTTGCCAAACCCTGTCAATCGTACCTGGTTTCATAAACCAGTAAAGCCCCTTTAAAGGGTTAAAAGAGTTTGAGCTGATCTGTCTTTTGCAACCAAAAGGATCTCTCGACTGCTGAATCAGTGTCAACTGCAGTCAAAAACAACGCAAGGAAAAGGACTGATCTGATGCTTCAGTAATAAAGAGGGCAAATGAAAATTCCCAACCTCTGGCAGTATGTGAGTACAGATACATTTTAATGTTTTGTTATGCATGATATGGATGGCCTTAAATATGAATTCATAATGGAGAAATATATTTGAAAAAGTAAATATTTTAATCATCTTTTAAAAATAGTAAGCCCTCTTCTCATCTTGCTCCCTGGGGCGTTGAGTGGGTAGCCACTGCTACTGCCACGGATCCCTTTCATGTATCTGCTGCTACTCTGGCCTTGTTCTGCCTAGCTGTTAGGTTGTGTGTGCGTGCACACGTGTGCACACGTGCAAGAAGGAAGGAATCTGCTGATCTGCAGGGCATGTCTCAGAGTTACCTGCTTTACCCCATGTGAGTCCTAGCTCCATTCCATGTTCTAACATATGGTCCTGCCCTGGAGGAAGGGAGCTCATTTGTGCGTGCGTGTGTGCGTGTGTGTGTGTGTGTGTGTGTGTGTGTGTGTGACAGAGAGAGAGAGAGAGAGAGACTAAAGTAACTTAATCCCTTTGTGCATGAGGGAGGTCACATATTTTTGAGTTTTCCCATTATAGAGGTTGCCTGAAATTTAATGAGTGTATCATTTTCCGGAGATGCAGCCTATATCCAAATTCACAGTGGACAGTTACCATGCTACCATGCACTTCTTTCAGCCACCCTGCTCCCCTCACCTAAGGCCATCGTGAGAAATAGGAGCAAGAGGTACCAAGAGAAAGGGAAAATAGTAAAGCAAGGAAAATGAAGTTGGGCAGGGCAGCTGCACATGCTCATCAGACAGTGCTTCCAGAGTCCAAAGTGGAGCTTTTGGTTTTGTTGCAGAAATTTCTGTTTCTCATCTAGATTTGAAGAGGAACTTGCTCTTTGACTATATCCTCAAATTCTTTTATTCTGGCTCAGGCCCTCCCTGTGAAAATTGGAAAAGCTCCTCATAACATTTTGTGACTTGAAGATGGTTATGACGTATGATGTGGGGCTCATAATCTAGGACGAGGCCACTGTGTGCACAGTTTCTTTATTCAGAAGTAGCATAGATGGACAGAAATGCATCTCTGCAAAGGCTTTAGAGAAACTGGGATAAAGTGATGAAAGAGCAGGGCATTTATTCCATGTATTCATTATCTGCCAGTAGTTTTTGACTTATATTTTACACATTCTACATTTATGTGACAAATATTTTGACCATGTGGATTCTTTAAGAGAGAGAATTTTTTACATCAATATAAATATACTTTTTGTTTTGAAATTGTTAAATATCACTGTTTGCAATTCTCCTTTCCTTTGATATGCACAGAAGGAGTTTCTCTGAAATATGATAGAGTTGAATTCACACACATTGAGATGTGACACCTTCCGAGCCAGCTTAATACATCTCTGATACCTCATCTGTTACTCCTCAACAATTTAAAAATTGTGTATTCATCGAGCAGTAAGGCGAGCACAAAGCTTTTATAGAACAATGAGGTCCATGTGCAGCTGGCATATCTTTTCTCGTGTCAGTTTAAACATTAATTTGCTAAATTACAAGTGTAATTGTACCTCAGTATAAAGAAAATGGATACTTGATTTTTTTTCATGGCATCTGAAGAGAATTCTTGATTTCCAGGAAAAAAAATAGATGCTGTGTTCTGTGTTTTGATGTTTATTTCCGTTGGTCAATTTTGCCAATAGTTACTATAAGGTTTGATGTACTGTGCAGCTTTCACGGAAAAGTGTCCGATAATTTGGCGAGAGTCAGAGGTTGGAGAGTGGGCATAAAGTGACATCAGATTAGAAAGCTTGGCCTTTGGGAACCTGGAGAAGCACTGAGATTAAAATTCCTGAAGACTCACCTGGCAAATAAATACAGTTTGAGCACCCACTCTAGGTTAAATGATGTGAAAAGGCATGAGATGCTTTCCCAACGAAACAGACAGGAAATCAGCCCAGATGGAAGTAGGGAGGCATCTGACTCAAACGTAGTCATACTGGTGAGAGAACTTTCAGCTTCTAGCAGGTTGCTCTGTCAGCCATCGCAAGTTAGTGGGGGTGGAGGATGGCGTCCTCAGTGTTTACTGCTGGGTCTGTCTCTCTCTCAGAGGCCTCTGAGGGTCACGCCTTTCTTGGGAGCCCTTTGTGCTTTTCCGTTTCTCTAAATTAAAAATTAAAAAGTAATCCTCCGCCGCTTTAACAGTGCTACAGTTCAATAAATTTATACCACTTCCTGCACCGTCTTTCCATATTAAATTTCATATTCCTTAACATACGCATGACAGTGAGTCTGGAGGTGGAAAACTTGAGTGGACAGGGCAGCCCAGTAAGCACAGGAAGTGGCCACAGGAGGAAGAGCCACCGATGACCAGTACTCATACAGGCAGTTAGAGGTCCCTCATCCTGGGTTGTGCGTGACTCTGGTGGAAAATCATCTAGATAAAGAGCTGCTATGAGGGATAGCAGCCCTGAGCAAGCAGGGAGGTGGAGAATATCTTGTTGGGAAAGGTGAGATTTTTACTGCAGTGATCAAGGGGACATGGCTGGCAAGTGCCAAGGCTGAGAAAGCTGGGGCCCTTATTACAGGAACAGGAGAACCCAGGGTCCAGTTGCCTCACTCTGGTTAAGGTACAACCTCTTTGAGTCTACATTGCCTTCCATAAAATAGGGGTAATCATACCCATTTTGCAGAATTGTCGTGACAATTAGAAATGATGTAGGTAAAGCTCCTGGCATAGTCTCTAGTCCCTAGATTGTTCCGAGGAAGGGTAGTTATTACTTTGTTCCATGCCAGAGAGACTCCACAGCAAGCACTAGAAAAAACATGAGAGGCATTCAAAGCCCATTCCAGGAGGTTAGGCAGGTGGGGGCTGGTATGAAAAACAAAACAGAAGACATGCTAACTCAAAAAAGTTCACCACTACCAGACAACATAAAATCTGTATCTGGGAGTGCTCTCTTTTCTCCTTTGGCTCTCTATTTTAATCCATCCAGCAGTTCATTGTTTAGATCTTTATGCTTTCTTCTGGTGAACTGTGTCCTTCAAGGCTAAGCCTTTAGGCTAGGCTCACCAGTCGGAGTGGAAAAGTACCTGGAGTTGCCTTAGTAATTACACTCTTTCTTTCTGGCTGATGTGGTGTATCTGATTGAGCTTTCTATTTCGCCACCAACCCCCTGACGCCTGACAATGGACATAGATTTCGGAGGTCAACGTGATGTGACCCTCTCATATTTGTGTCCTCCTTACTCATATTGCTTATCTGACCTCCTGCCCAAACCCATTTTATGAGCCCAAGTTTCTTTCTGTTCCCTTTAGGTCCATTGTTGCCTACAACCCAGCATGACACTGACTCACGAACTTGTTTCCAACCTCCAGAAATCAATTGCCAACGAAAAGACTAGGAGGGGATGACTTATTGTTAGGCCACTGGTAAACAGATTTTTACAGGCTTTGGTTTCGTCTGTGCAACCGTTCTATTATGTCTCCAGCAAATTATAGAGCTTCTTGGTGCTGAGCAAAATGGGTATACTGTTCGCGTTTAGACACTTTTAACTAGAAATCCAGCTCAAAATAGGCTCTTAAATAAGTCTGTTTGAACTATTTATGAAAAGACAAACTTAAGAACGTCGTAATATATATTTATCTCTCTCCACTTCCATTCCTCTTTACAGGAGCCAATTTGAGACATTTCTGGATAATTTAACAACATACCTATGACATGGGCTTTTGCCTAACACATTTACTCTTCGCTAATGGAAGACTTTTTCTCTATTGTTTATGCTATTCACTATCATTGTCTTCAGACAAAATGTCCATTGGCCCAAGAAGGGCAGCCACTGATATCCAGAAGCTAAACTAGTATGAGCACTATGCCTTGTTGTTGCCATGAGATAGTCTGGCACTCATTGCTAGGCCCTGGTATTCTTCTGTTGAACACAAACAATATCACAGAATGTCAACTCCAAGGCCACTCTGTGACCATGATGAATCAAGAGAAAAAGACCACTCCATAACCATGTCTGAACACAGGCAAAACATGAACAGTGTCTGAGCCAAAGAATACCACACATTCCCTCAACCTGGTTAATATCAGTGACTGATTTTTTTTTTTTAACCAGTTATAGCTTTAGCTCAACTCTGGTCTGCCCTCTCTATAGGTAATATTTATTAAAATAGCCAACTGTGGAATTACAGTTGCTAACTCAAAAAGATGCTACTTTCTGATAGCATCCAACCCAGGACAAAGCCCTGCTTCCTTAAAGCCTCCACAAAATCACCTAACACAAGCCCTAAACCTTTCCACTGTAAGTCTTCGAAAATACGTCCTTTCTAACACCCTCTCCTACAAATGTCTCGTGGTTCCCCATAGTGTGCATTCTTTCTCCTTGCGGTGAGTAATATACACAGCTTGTTTAACCAATGGTGTGTTCCTAGTGGTCTTTGGTTTAGAGGGCGTTGACTGAAGTGGAGGTTCCACTGAGATTCAGCTGATGGACTCTCTTCTTTGGATCAGGACCCTCAACACAGTAATAGTACACATATCTGAGGTCCCTTGTGTTTATCTCTAGTTGATATGCACCCTGTCCAGAGCTGAAAGGTAAATTCATGCCTAATTGGGCTCCAACATTTCATAGAAGCCCTTCAGCATTGGGTTTATTTTCTTTTCCTAGTAATAAGGTCTCCCGGGATATTTTGTTACCCAATCTGGTTTGTATTAATCCCTGGTAAAATTGTTTTAGAGCTTTCTCATAACATCTCCACTTATGGTCTGTCTGCTGTTCTAGTGTCTTGAATATTGCTCGTCCATAAGAAAAATTCCATAGGCAGAAGATGAGTATAGTCCAGTAGATTGTTCATGACCTGGTCCTGGGGACAGAGGAGTCTAGAAGGTCTGCTCAGACCAGTGTGCTTTGGACAAATACTGTAATGGGACACCATTTTAAAAACAATGAAAAAAACTTCCTTCTCAGTCCTGCCTTTGTGTCCTGGAGAATTTCCCTGCTTAGTTTCATCTATCCAGAATCAGGAAGTTTTGTTTGGCCCCTGGCTGGTGATGATTGACCTTTGGCCAAACACCAGAGACACCAAGTTGCACAAGTACAATACTACTACTGCATATTGTTCGGTTCTCACAGGGCAATTCTTTTTCTACAGCAATGCCTTTTACAGGCTGAACACCTGCTTCCATCATCTTTTCTCACTACAAGGCTAAATTATATGCTTATTTTTCTAACTGTGACAGTTTCAACAGAGACAGTTTGGAATAGCAGTGACCATTTGGGGGAGCTTTTGACATGAACAACATTGTTCATATGAGGGGTACCTTAGAACAAAAAGCAAAGAAATCCTCATGAGATGTTTGTTTATCTTGTTTTTCTCAGAGAGATCTTTTTTTTTTTTAAACACGAGAGGCATCCCCTCCTTTTCTGTACTTTGAAGACTACTAAGTGCTGACGTGGGGGGATAGCTTCAAGATGGCGGAGGAGTAAGACGTGGAGATCACCTTCCTCCCCACAAATACATCAGAAATACATCTACTTGTGGAACTGCTCCTACAGAACACCCACTGAACGCTGGCAGAAGACCTCAGACCTCCCAAAAGGCAAGAAACTCCCCACCTACCTGGGTAGGGCCAAAGAAAAAAGAAAAAACAGAGACAAAAGAATAGGGACGGGACCTGCACCAGTGGGAGGGAGCCGGGAAGGAGGAAAGGTTTCCACACACTAGAAGCCCCTTCGCGGGCGGAGACTGCGGGTGGCGGACGGGGAGAGCGCAGTAACGGGTGCCGAGGGCAAAGCGGAGAGATTCCCGCACAGAGGATCGGTGCCGACCGGCACTCACCAGCCCGAGAGGCTTCTCTGCTCACCCGCCGGGGCGGGGGGCGGGGCTGGGAGCTGACGCTCGGGCTTCGGAGGTCGGATCGAAGGCAGAGGACTGGGGTTGGCGGTGTGAACACAGCCTGAAGGGGTTAGTGCGCCACGGCTGGCAGGGAGGGAGTCCGGGAAAAAGTCTGGAGTTGCCGAAGAGGCAAGAGACTTTTTCTTCCCTCTTTGCTTCCTGGGGCGCGAGGAGAGGGGTTTAAGCGCGCCGCGTAAGGGAGCCCCAGAAACGGGCGCAAGCCGGGGCTATCAGCGCGGACCCCAGAGACGGGCATGAGACGCTAAGGCTGCTGCTGCCGCCACCAAGAAGCCTGTGTGTGAGCACAGGGCACTGTCCACACCTCCCCTCCCGGGAGCCTGTGCAGCCCGCCACTGCCAGGGTCCCGTGATCCAGGGACAACTTACCCGGGAGAGCGCACGGCACGCCTCAGGCTGGTGCAACGTCACGCCGGCCTCTGCCGCCGCAGGCCCGCCCCGCATCCGTACTCCTCCCTCACCCCGGCCTGAGTGAGCCAGAGCCCCCGAATCAGCTGCTCCTTTAACCCCTCCTGTCTGGGCGGGAAAGAGACGTCCTCAGGTGACCTACACGCAGAGGCGGGGCCAAATCCAAAGCTGAGCCCCAGGAGCTGTGCGAACAAAGAAGAGAAAGGGGAATCTCTCCCAGCAGCCTCAGGAGCAGCGGATTAAATCTCCACAGTCAACTTGATGTACCTGCATCTGTGGAATACCTGAATAGACAACGAATCATGCCAAAATTGAGGTGGTGGACTTTGGGAGTAACTGTAGAGTTGGGGTTTGCCTTCCTGCATCTAATTTGTTTCTGGTTTCATGTTTATCTTAGTATTTAGAGCTTCTTATCATTGGTAGATTTGTTTATTGATTTGGTTGCTCTCTTCCTTTTTTATATATTTATATATATATTTTTTCTTTTTCTCCTTTTGTGAGTGTGTATGTGTAAGCTGCTTTGTGTGATTTTTGTCAGTATAGCTTTGCTTGTACCATTTTTCCTAGGGTTCTGTCTGTCTGGTTTTTTTAATATAGTTTTTAGTGCTTGTTATCATTGGTGGATTTGTTTTTTGGTTTGGTTGCTCTCTTTTTTAAATTACTTTTAATTTTTTAATTTTTAATAATATATATATTTTTAATTTTAATAACTATTTTATTTTTTTCTTTCTTTCTTCTTTCTTTCTTTCTTTCTTTCTTTCTTTCTTTCTTTTCCTTTTCTTTCTTTCTTTCTTTCTTTCCTTCCTTTTCTTTCTTTCTTTTCTCCCTTTTCTTCTGAGCTATGTGGCTGACAGAGTCTTGGTGCTGCAGCCGGGTGTCAGGCCTGAGCCTCTGAGGTGGGAGAGCCAAGTTCAGGACATTGGTCCACCAGACACCT
>NC_041234.1:115044862-115046229 GCF_002837175.3 Physeter macrocephalus
AGAGGACTGGGGTTGGCGGTGTGAACACAGCCTGAAGGGGTTAGTGCGCCACGGCTGGCAGGGAGGGAGTCCGGGAAAAAGTCTGGAGTTGCCGAAGAGGCAAGAGACTTTTTCTTCCCTCTTTGCTTCCTGGGGCGCGAGGAGAGGGGTTTAAGCGCGCCGCGTAAGGGAGCCCCAGAAACGGGCGCAAGCCGGGGCTATCAGCGCGGACCCCAGAGACGGGCATGAGACGCTAAGGCTGCTGCTGCCGCCACCAAGAAGCCTGTGTGTGAGCACAGGGCACTGTCCACACCTCCCCTCCCGGGAGCCTGTGCAGCCCGCCACTGCCAGGGTCCCGTGATCCAGGGACAACTTACCCGGGAGAGCGCACGGCACGCCTCAGGCTGGTGCAACGTCACGCCGGCCTCTGCCGCCGCAGGCTCGCCCCGCATCCGTACTCCTCCCTCACCCCGGCCTGAGTGAGCCAGAGCCCCCGAATCAGCTGCTCCTTTAACCCCTCCTGTCTGGGCGGGAAAGAGACGTCCTCAGGTGACCTACACGCAGAGGCGGGGCCAAATCCAAAGCTGAGCCCCAGGAGCTGTGCGAACAAAGAAGAGAAAGGGGAATCTCTCCCAGCAGCCTCAGGAGCAGCGGATTAAATCTCCACAGTCAACTTGATGTACCTGCATCTGTGGAATACCTGAATAGACAACGAATCATGCCAAAATTGAGGTGGTGGACTTTGGGAGTAACTGTAGAGTTGGGGTTTGCCTTCCTGCATCTAATTTGTTTCTGGTTTCATGTTTATCTTAGTATTTAGAGCTTCTTATCATTGGTAGATTTGTTTATTGATTTGGTTGCTCTCTTCCTTTTTTATATATTTATATATATATTTTTTCTTTTTCTCCTTTTGTGAGTGTGTATGTGTAAGCTGCTTTGTGTGATTTTTGTCAGTATAGCTTTGCTTGTACCATTTTTCCTAGGGTTCTGTCTGTCTGGTTTTTTTAATATAGTTTTTAGTGCTTGTTATCATTGGTGGATTTGTTTTTTGGTTTGGTTGCTCTCTTTTTTAAATTACTTTTAATTTTTTAATTTTTAATAATATATATATTTTTAATTTTAATAACTTTATTTTATTTTGTCAAACAACTAGCAAGACAGGAACACAACCCCACCCATTAGTAGAGAGGCTGCCTAAAATCATATTAAGGCCACAGACACCCCAAAACACACCAGCAGATGTGGTCCTGCCCACCAGAAAGACAAGACCCAGCCTCATCCACCAGAACACAGGCATGAGTCCCCTCCACCAGGAAACCTACACACCACACTGAACAAACCTTAGCCACTGGGGGCAGACACCAAAAACAACGGGAACTACGAACCTG
>NC_041234.1:115046425-115137940 GCF_002837175.3 Physeter macrocephalus
GATGAAGGAGCAAGTTAAAAACCCACCAGACCAAACAAATGAAGAGGAAATAGGCAGTCTACCTGAAAAAGAATTCAGAGTAACGATAGTAAAGATGATCCAAAATCTTGGAAATAGAATGGAGAAAATACAAGAAATGGTTAACAAGGACCTAGAAGAACTAAAGAGCAAACCAACGATGATGAACAATAGAATAAATGAAATTAAAAATTCTCTAGAATGGATCAATATCATATGAGGGAAACACAACAGGCAATATGTGAGAGGCCTTCAGGAAAAGCAGTGTCCAGGTTTCAGTTAGACTCTAATGCAAGAAGGGAAGGGAATCATTGGGAGAAGAGCTTGAGGATGTTTATATCAGGATTTGATGAGTTTCAGAAGGTAGTGGAAAGATTTTAGGAATTGGGGAGGAGCAAGGGATAATGTAAACTAAAAGGCTGTCCAGGGAAGGCAGTGGGGGAGCTTCTGGGAGTGCTGAGCATCTTATAGTGACAGCTATAACCTGGGATAAAGAGCCATATGTAGGGCTTCCCTGGTGGCGCAGTGGTTGAGAGTCCGCCTACCGATGCAGGGGATACGGGTTCGTGCCCCGGTCCAGGAGGATCCCACATGTCCAGGAGGATCCCACGTGCCGCGGAGCGGCTGGGCCCGTGAGCCATGGCCGCTGGGCCTGCGCGTCCGGAGCCTGTGCTCCGCAATGGGAGAGGGCACAACAGTGAGAGGCCCGTGTATAGCCAAAAAAAAAAAAAAAAAAAAAAAAAAGAGCCATATGTAAAAATATGATGCATAACTGATAACTTTCTCCAGCCTCATCTTCCTAAACTATATTTGTGGAACATTATGGAATGAGATAATGGGTATGAAAATATTATGTAAATTCTAAAGCACACTACAAAATTAAACTCTTACTATTATTGAGATTACGATTATTATTTCCTATTACATCTGGAATCCTAGAAAGTATGATCTTGATAAAATAATGGAAAATTTCAGCCAAAGAAATTTTGAATTGAGAACCTTTAATTTTTTGGTAATTTAAAAATATTTATTTATTTATGCATATATTCATTCATTTATTTACTCAGTCATTCATTCATTCGTTCATTCATTTACTCATTCATTTTATTCATTCATTCATTCATTTGTTCATTTACTCATTCTTTCATTCGTTTATTCATTCATCCATCCATTCATTCATTTACTCATTCATTTATTTATTCATCCATCCATCCATTCATTTACTCATTCACTTATTCATTCATTGTTTCATTCATTCATTAGTTCATTCGTTCATTCATTCATTTACTCATTTGTTCTTTCGTTCGTTCATTCATTCATTTATTCACTTATTTACGCATCCATTCATTCATTCATTTACTCATTCATTTTTATTCTATTACTCACTAATTTATTCATTCATTCATTTATTTCATGTATTCATTCATTCGTTCATTTATGGATGTGCCCGATCTTAGCTGTGGCATGCAAACTCTTAGTTGCACCATGCATGCAGGATCTAATTCCCCAACCAGGGATTGAACCTGGGCCCCCTGCACTGGGAGTGTGGAGTGTTACCCACTGGATCACCAGGGAAGTCCCAGAGAATATTTAATGTTGAAAGCCTTTAGATGTATGATTGTTTAGATGAATGCAATCTCTTATCATGAAAGATCAGAGGTGGAAAAGCTTTCGGAATGCCACTTTTTGCATAAACTGCTCTATGAGCAAGAATAGCATGAATTTGATTGTAGGCTCTGGATTTCGTGCTGATTAAGTGCCCTATAAATAGGGCTTCAATAATCTTCAGAGTTTGACTGCCCTTACCTTTAAATAATAGCCCCACAGGCATAATCTACTAGTCATAGGGCAACTGGTTCTAGAACACTTTCATTGGCTGCCTAAAATCTCCTCTTATTTAGCTCTTTACAATATGATTTCCTGCCCAATAACAGCTTCTGAATGTCCTTCTAGCTCTTCAAAGACCAGCTAAATGTCACTTTCTCCCCAAACAGGGATATCATCTTGGCACTTTACATATATGCTATTTCATTTAATCCTTTCTTTACAGATGGGGAAATCAAAGATGATTGCATTAAGTGACTAAGACAGTGATTCACACATACTGAACATTTCAGTTTTTTGATGGATGGAATTAATGATTCCTGCTGCGAGAGGAAGTAACATATCATAATTGTTAAAAGCATTAATTTTGAAATCAAAGAGACTTACATTCTTTTCCCAGATCAGCCACTTACTAGCACTGTGGCTTAGAAAAAGTTAATCCCTTATATTCTTTCAGTTTCAGTGTCTTCTGCTGTAAAAAGGAGATCATAATTATAATAATACCAGTTTCATAGAATTGTGGACATTAAATGCAACACTGTGAGAAATGCACTTAGCACAGTGCCTGTCACATAGTAAGTACTCCATAAATGTTAGTTATGGTTATAACAGAAAGTGGTTTTAGAACAGCAGGTGAATTTGTGTTTTGGCTGGATCTAAAAGGAATTAGACTAGCTTAGTGTTACCAGAGAAAATACAGGATGCCCAGTTAAATTTGAATTTCAGATAAACAACAAACATACATATTTTAGTATGTGTGTGCCTTGCAATATTTGGGACATCCTTATTGTAAAATTATTTTTGTTTACCTGAAATTTACATTTACTGAGCATTCTATATTTTTATTTCCTAAACCTGGCCACCTTAAACTGATTCCTTTTGTGATCTCATTTTTTTTTTTTTGAGAACACCTTAAAGAATGTGTTGGAAAACTCAAGTGGTTGGGCTGTAGCTTGTACCTTGTGTGTGAACCATTTGCTTATTTTCTTTTTCAACATATTTATTGCAGTATAAGTGCTTTACAATGTTGTGTTAGTTTATCCTGTATAACAAAATAAATAAACTATATCTATACATATATCCCCATATCCCTTCCCTCTTGCATCTACTTCCCACCCTCCCTATCCCACCCCTCTAGGTGGTCACAAAGCACTGAGCTGCTCTCCCTGTGCTATGTGGCTGCTTCCTCCTAGTTATCTGTTTTACATTTGGTAGTGTAGATATGTCAATGCTGCTCTCTCACGTCGTCCCAGCTTACCCTTCTCCCTCCCCATGTCCTCAAGCCCATTCTCTACGTCTGCTTCTTTATTCCTGTCCTGTCCCTAGGTTCTTCAGAACCAATTTTTTTTTTTTAGATTCTGTATATATGTGTTAATATACGGTATTTGATTTTCTCTTTCTGACTTACTTCACTCTGTATGAAAGACTCTAGGTCCATCCTCCTCACTACAAATAACTCAATTTCGTTTCTTTTTATGGCTGAGCAATATTCCATGTATACATGTGCCACATCTTCTTTATCCATTCATCTGTTGATGGACACTTAGGTTGCTTCCATGTCCTGGCTATTGTAAATAGTGCTGCAATGAATATAGTGTTACATGCCTCTTATTGAATTATGATTTTCTCAGGGTATATGCCCAGTAGTGGGATTGCTGGGTCATATGGTAGTTCTATTTTTAGTTATTTAAGGAACCTCCATACTGTTCTCCGTAGTGGAAGTATCAATTTACATTCCCACGAACAGTGCAAAAGGGTTCCCTTTTCTCCACGCCCTCTCCAGCACTTATTTGTAGATATTTTTATGATGGCCATTCTGACCACTGTGAGGTGATACCTCATTGTGGTTTTGATTTGCATTTCTCTAATGATTAAACATGTTGAGCATTCTTTCATGTGTTTGTTGGCAATCTGTATATCTTCTTTGGAGAAATGTCTGTTTAGGTCTTCTGCTCGTTTTTGGATTGGGTTGTTTCTTTTTTTGATATTGAGCTGCGTAAGCTGCTTGTCTATTTTGGAGATTAATTCTTTGTCATTTGCTTCGTTTGCAAATATTTTCTCCCACGCTGAGGGTTGTCTTATCATCTTGTTTATGGTTTCCTTTGCTGTGCAAAAGCTGTTAAGTTTCATTAGGTCCCATTTGTTTATTTTTGTTTTTATTTCCATTTCTCTAGGAGGTGGGTCAAAAAGGATCTTGCTGTGATTTATGTCGTAGAGTGTTCTGCCTATGTTTTCCTCTAAGAGTTTGATAGTGTGTGGCCTTACATTTAGGTCTTTAATCCATTTTGAGTTTATTTTTGTGTATGGTGTTAGGGAGTGTTCTAATTTCATTCTTTTACATGTAGCTGTCCAGTTTTCCCAGCACCACTTATTGAAGAGGCTGTCTTTTCTCCATTGTATATTCTTGCCTCCTTTATCAAAGATAAGTTGACCATATGTGTGTGGGTTTATCTCTTAGCTTACCATCCTGTTCCATTGATCTATATTTCTGTTTTTGTGTCAGTACCATACTGTCTTGATTACTGTAGCTTTGTAGTTTAGTCTGAAGTCAGGGAGTCTGATTCCTCCATCTCCATTTTTCTTTCTCAAGATTGCTTTGGCTCTTCGTGGTCTTTTGTGTTTCCATACTAATTGTAAAATTTTTTGTTCTAGTTCTGTGAAAAATGCCATTCGCAGTTTGACAGGGATTGCATTGAATCTGTAGATTTCTTTGGGTAGTATAGTCATTTTCACAATGTTGATTTTTCCAATCCAAGAACATGATATATCTCTCCATCTGTTTGTATCATCTTTAATTTCTTTCATTGGTGTTTTATAGTTTTCTGCATAGAGTTCTTTTGTATCCTTAGGTAGTTTTATTCCTAGATATTTTATTCTTTTTGTTGTAGTGGTAAATGGGAGTGTTTCTTTAATTTCTTTCAGATTTTTCATCGTTAGTGTGTAGGAAACAAGAGATTTCTGTGCATTAATTTTGTATCTTGCAACTTTACCAAATTCACTAATTAGCTCTAGTAGTTTTCTGGTAGCATCTTTAGGATTCTCTAGGTATAGGATCATGTCATCTGCAAACAGGGACAGTTTTACTTCTTCTTTTCCAATTTGGATTCCTTTTATTTATTTTCCTTCTCTGATTGCCGTGGCTAAAACTTCCAGAACTGTGTTGAACAATAGTGGTGAGAATGGGCAGCCTTGTCTTGTTCCTGCTCTTAGAGGAAATGGTTTCAGTTTTTCACCATTGAAAATGATGTTGCCTGTGGGTTTGTCATATAGGGCCTTTATTATGTTGAGGTAGCTTCCCTCTATGCCTACTTTCTGGAGAGTTTTTAATCATAAATGGGTGTTGAATTTTTTCAAAAGCTTTTTCTGCATCTGTTGAGATGATCATATGGTTTTTATTGTTCAGTTTGTTAATATGGTGTATCACATTTGCATACATTGAAGAATCCTTGCATTCCTGGGATAAACCCCACTTGATCATGGTGTATGATCCTTTTAATGTGCTGTTGGATTCTGTTTGTAGTATTTTGTTGAGGATTTTTGCTTCTATGTTCATTAGTAATATTGGCCTGTAGTTTTTTTTTGTGTGTGTGACATCTTTGTCTGGTTTTGGTATCAGGGTGATTGTGGCCTCGTAGAATGACTTTGGCAGTGTTCCTTCCTCTGCTATATTTTGGAAGAGTTTGAGGATAGGTGTTAGCTCTCTTCTAAATGTTTGATAGAATTCACCTGTGAAGCCATCTGGTCCTGGGCTTTTGTTTGTTGGAAGATTTCAATCACAGTGTCAATTTCAGTGCTTCTGATTGGTCTGTTTATATTTTCTATTTCTTCCTGATTCCATCTCTGGAAATTCTTTCCTAAGAAATCTGTCCATTTCTTCCAGGTTGTCCATTTTATTGGCATAGAGTTGCTTGTAGTAATCTCTCATGATCCCTTGTATTTCTGCAGTGTCAGTTGTTACTTCTCCTTTTTCATTTCTAATTCTATTGATTTGAGTCTTCTCCCTTTTTTTCTTGATGAGTCTGGCTAATGGTTTATCAATTTTGTTTATCTTCTCAAAGAACCAGCTTTTAGTTTTATTGATCTTTGCTATTGTTTCCTTCATTTCTTTTTCATTTATTTCTGATCTGATCTTTATGATTTCTTTCCTTCTGCTAAATTTGGGGTTTTTTTGTTCTTCTTTCTCTACTGATCTGAACTTTATGATTTCTTTCCTTCTGCTACCTTTGGGGTTTTTTTGTTCTTCTTTCACTAATTGCTTTAGGTGTAAGGTTAGGTTGTTTATTTGAGATTTTTCTTGTTTCTAGAGGTAGGATTGCAGTGCTATGAACTTCCCTGTTAGAACTGCTTTTGCTGCATCCCGTAGGTATTGGGTCATCGTGTTTTCATTGTCATGTTTCTAAGTATGTTTTGATTTCCTCTTTGATTTCTTCAGTGATCTCTTGGTTATTTAGTAGCATATTGTTTAGCCTCCATGTGTTTGTATTTTTACAGTTTTCTTCCTATAATTGATATCTAATCTCAGAGCATTGTTGTTGGAAAATATACTTGGTACGATGTCAATTTTCTGATTTTTACCAAGGCTTGATTTGTGGCCCAAGATATGATCTATCCTGGAGAATGTTCCAAGAGCATTTGCGAAGAAAGTGTATTCTGTTTTTTGATGGAATGTCCTATAAATAGCAATTAAGTCCAACATGTCTAATGTGTCATTTAATGCTTGTGTTTCCTTATTTATTTTCATTTAGGATGATCTGTCCCTTGGTGAACGTGAGTTGTTAAAGTCCCCTATTATGATTGTATTACTCTCGATTTCCCCTTTTATGACTATTAGCATTTGCCTTATGTATTGAGGTGCTCCTATGTTGGGTGCATAAATATTTACAGTTGTTATATCTTCTTCTTGGATTGATCCCTTGATCATTATGTAGTGTCCTTCTTTGTCTCTTGTAATAGTCTTTATTTTAAAGTTTATTTTGTCTGATATGAGAATTGCTACTCCAACTTTCTTTTGCTTTCCATTTGCATGGAATATCTTTTTCCATCCTCTCAGTTTCAGTCTGTATGTGTCCCTAGGTCTGAAGTGGGTCTCTTGTAGTCAACATATATACATGTTTTGTTTTTGTGTTCATTCAGAAAGTCTGTGTCTTTTGGTTGGAGCATTTAATCCATTTATATTTAAGGTAATTATCGATATGTGTGTTCCTCTTATCATTTTCCATATTGTTTTGGGTTTGTTTTTGTAGGTCTTTTCCTTCTCTTGTGTTTCCTGACTAGAGAATTTCCTTTAGCTTTTGTTGTAAAGCTGATTTGGTGTTGCTGAATTCCCTTAGCTTTTGCTTGTCTGTAAAGGTTTTAATTTCTCCATCGAATCTAAATGAGATCCTTGCTGGGTAGGGTAATCTTAGTTGTAGGTTTTTCCCTTTCATTACTTTAAATATGTCCTGCCACTCCCTTCTTGCTTGCAGAGTTTCTGCTGAAAGATCAGCTGTTATCCTTGTGGGAATTCCCTTGTATGTTATTTGTTGCTTTTCCCTTGTTGCTTTTAATGTTTTCTCTTTTTTAAATTTTTGATAGTTTGATTAATATGTGTCTTGGCGTTTTTCTCCTTGGATTTATCCTGTATGGGACTCTCTGTGCTTCCTGGACTTGACTGACTACTTCCTTCCCCGTATTAGGGATGTTTTCAACTATAATCTCTTCAAGTATTTTCTCAGACCCTTTCTTTTTCTCTTCTTCTGAGACCCATATAATTTGAATGTTGGTACGTTTAATGTTGTCCCAGAGGTCTCTAAGACTGTTCTCAATTCTTTTCATTCTTTTTTCTTTATTCTTCTCTGCCATAGTTACTTCCACTATTTTATCTTCCAGGTCACTTATCCGTTCTTCTGCCTCAGTTATTCTGCTATTGATTCCTTCTAGAGAATTTTTAATTTCATTTATTGTGTTTTTCATCATTGTTTGTTTAATCTTTAGTTCTTCTAGGTCCTTGTTAAACGTTTCTTGTATTTTCTCCATTCTATTTCCAAGATTTTGGATCATGTTTACTATCATTACTCTGAATTCTTTTTCAGGTAGACTGCCTATTTCCTCTTCATTTGTTTGGTCTGGTGGGTTTTTACCTTGCTCCTTCATCTGCTGCATATTTCTCTGTCTTCTTGTTTTGTTTAACTTACTGTGTTTGGGGTCTCCTTTTCACAGGCTGCATGTTCGTAATTCCCATTATTTTTGGTTTCTGTCCCCAGTGGGTGAGTTTGCTTCAGTGGCTTGTGTAGGCTCCCTCATGGAGGGGACTTTGCCTGTGTTCTGGTGGGTGGGGCTGAATCTTGTCTTTCTGGTGGGCAGGGCCACGTCTGGTGGTGTTTTGGGGTGTCTGTGAGTGTAGTATTACTTTAGGTAGCCTCTCTGCTAATGGATGGTGTTGTGTTCCTGTGTTGCTTGTTGTTTGGCATGGGGTGTCCAGCACTGGAGCTTGCTGTCCATTGTGTGGAGCTGGGTCTTAGTGTTGAGATGGTGGTCTTTGGGAGACCTCTGGTCTTTTGATATTATGTGGAGCTGGGAGGTCTCTGGTGCTCAAGTGTATGTGACTCGGCTCTCCCACCTCAGAGGCGCACAGGCCTGATGCCCGGCGGGAGCACCAAGTCCCTGCCAGCCATACAGTTCAGAAGAAAAGGAAGGAAAAAAAAGGAAAAGAAATAAAAATTTAAAAATATCAAATAAAAAAATTAAAAGTAAAGTAAAATTAAAATTAAAAAAAAATTAAAAAAAGAAGAGAGTAGCCAAACCAATAAAGAAATCCATCAACGATGACAAGCACTAAGAACTAAGCTAAGATAAACATAATAATCAGAACCTGGTCAGTTGCATACAGCAAACCCCAAGTCTACATTTGCTCCCAAAGTCCACTGCTTCAATTTTGGGAACATTTGTTGTCTTTGCAGGTATTCCACAGATGCAGTGTTCATCAAGCTGATTGTGGGGATTTAATCTGCTGCTCCTGAGGCTGCACAGAGAAATTTCCCTTTCTCTTCTTTTTTCGCCCAGCTCCTGGGTTTCTGCTTTGGTTTTTGTCCCGCCTCTGCGTGTAGGTCGTTCTCAGGCGTCTGTTCCCCACCCAGACAGGAGGGGGTTAAAGCAGTGGCTGATTAGGGCTCTCTTGTTCACTCAGGATGGGGAGAGGGAGGGGTATGGTAGTCATAATTGGAATTCGGGGCAATCCTGCAGCCACAGAGGCTGGTGTGACATTGCAACAGCCTTAGGCGCGCCATGTGTTCTCCTGGGGAAGTTCTCCCTGGATCTTGGGACCTTAGCAGTGGCATCCTGCACAGGCTCCTCGAGGGGTGTGGGTAGTGACTGTGCTTGCACACAGGATTCTTGGTGGCAGCAGTAGCAGCATTAGCATTTCATGCCCGTCTCTGGGGTCTGAGCTGATAGCCATGACTTGTGCCTGTCTCTGGAGCTCACTTAGGTCATGCTCTGAATCCCCTCTCCTTGCACACCCTGAAACAATGGTCTCTTGCCTCTTCGGTAGGTCCAGACTTTTTCCCTGACTCTCTCCCAGCTAGTTGTGGCACACTAGCCCCCTTCAGGCTGTCTTCACCCAGCCAACCCCAGTCCTCTCCCTGGGATCTGATCTCTGATGCCCCAGCCTCAGCTTCCAGCCCTCACCCCCCCACCCCCCTGGCGGGTGAGCAGACAAGCGTCTTATTTAGGTTGGTGAGTGCTGGTCGGCACCGAGCCTCTGTGTGGGAATCTCTCCGCTTTGCTCTTTGCACTGTGTTGCTGCGCTCATGTCGGTGGCTCTGAGGCTTCCCCCCTGCCCACCCCTCATCCCCACCAGTGAAAGGGCTCTCTGGTGTGTGGAGACTTTTCCTCTTTCACAGCTACCTCCCTATTCTTTTGTCTCTGTGTTTTCTTTTTTCTTTTGCCCTATCCAGGTACATAGGGGTTTTCTTGCCTTTTGGGAGGGCTGAGGTCTTCTGCCAGCGTTCAGTAGGTGTTCTGTAGGAGTTGTTCCACAAGTAGATGTATTTCCGATGTATTTGTGGGGGTACATAGGGGTTTTCTTGCCTTTTGGGAGGGCTGAGGTCTTCTGCCAGCGTTCAGTAGGTGTTCTGTAGGAGTTGTTCCACAAGTAGATGTATTTCCGATGTATTTGTGGGGAGGAAGGTGATCTCCACGTCTTACTCCTCTGCCATCTTGAAGGTCTCTCAAACCATTTGCTTTTGAGAGGTCCCCTGGGCTGCCATCACTGCTGGCAGTGATAAAGCAGAAATATTCTGGAGTTGTCATCTTGAAAAAGAAGACTATTGATTATCTTTAAGTGTTTTCTCTGCACTAGATTTGATGTAATGTGGTTTAATATCATTAACGTATTTATTCCTAGTACCACTGCCAATGATCTTGTGTGGTGAGTGCTATTATTACAGCACTCACCACTCAAGATTAAAAAAATGTTTTTTAATTTATTTTTGTTATTAAAAATTTTTTTTCAGATGTTATAAGGTATGTTTATTATTAAAGAACTCAGGTAAGTAATATGAGGAATTCATCATACTTACATTACTTCCCAACATTTTTACCTCTTCCAAACTTGTTAACTATATAATTTATACACAGTCATGCTTACATTACTCTATGTTAACAGCCGTAATTTTCACGATTGTTTTAGTTATTCATACAACTATTTCTAAATGAACTCACTGCTCACCCTCAGTATGTTTGCTACAGTTTTTCTGAAGATCTGTTAGTTTGCTGAGTCTTATCCTATTGGGACTTCTTCAAGAAGAGTTCATGGACGCTATATTTCCCAAGTACCTTCATGTTTGAAAAAATTTGTTTTGCCATTATACTTGAACAGTATTTGCCTGTTCAAGTATAAAATTCTTGTATCTTGCTTTCTTTCCTTGAGGAAGTACTTTATAAACGTTATTCCAGTGGTTTGATTGTCCCCGTGGAAATGACTGTGAGCAGGCTATTTGCCCCTAGAAATGACTTGATCTTTTTATCAGATTACCTGAAAAATTGTATCTTTATTTGTGAAACCTATTAACTTTATTAAGTTATGCTTTGGTGCTGATCATTTTGTAAAGTTTTCCGGGGACATATGCCTTTCAGTTGGCATATTGAAACTTTCTGTGATACAGACAATTTAAAGATGAGGAAACTGAGGTTCAGAGAGGTTAAATGATGCTCCCAGTGAGAAGAATTTGTGAATAGGGGAACTTACACTGGAACCCCTGTAGACTAAATTGTAACCCCATGCTCTCATGCACTATTCTAGGCTGCAATTAGATGCTAAATAGGCAGTGAGGTCTACAACCATGGCAGATAATCCTGGAAGAAATACTTTGGAGAGTGTCAAGGCCTGGTTAGAGCACCTTCACATGGGCAACAGCCTGCCACCTTGCCTTTCTTCCTTATGGCAAGGCCCGGCTCATGTACTGCGATTGTGACTAGAATGTTAGATTCCATCCATGAAATTCAAATTCTCTGAAGCAGACACTGTAAACTTTTGTTATCTCTCACCTTTATTAAGTATGTTAGTCTCACATGAAACAGAGATAGCAACATAAAATACTATTCCAGCATGTGTTTGGGTTCCACTGGTTATTGGAAATATAAACTGTATTTTTTCTGGATAGTCTCTTTTGTTTCTTTAAAGCCAGAATAGAAACCTCTCAGCATAACAATCCCAGTAAGAGGTCCGACTAGTCTCAGACTCTTCAGTGAGGCCTCAAAGGAGGCATTTTTAACTCAGGTTTCTTGACGGAGGCCATATTCAATTATTCTTTAGAACCATATGAGTGGGTTAACCCTGCCCTTGCTGCTATCCATCTTTCTTTCTTTCTTTTCCTTTTTCTTTTTTTTTTAACAGCATCCCATTCTTGCTAAGTGGTGTTATATCAGGTAGCAGTGAAGCAGGAGATACAGGCATTTGGCAGCCCCTTATTAGAACCAAGTCTACTCAACCAAAGTCCTATTTTATATGCTGACTTCTGAAATTAGAAATCAACAAAAACACAAGACAAACATTCAACCAAAGTACCTTGCATTTTACATAGGACTTCCTACCCTCCTTCCCCAAATTCCCCCTCCCCTGGCCTGCAAATTAATGATCTGTCCCTGTTCCCCTTTCATCATTCAAATTTCAGGCCCCATAAATCCTTGCCTGAATGAATTATACCATCTTCTTCCTGCTCCCTGTGAAGAGCAAGTATCTTTCATTTGTTTTAAGAGAATGCTTTGTTCTCACATTATTGGTCTGAGCAAAGAGAATATGATTAGTTTGGATTCCACACAATACAATCTGAGGACAGTTCCTCACCAGGACTTTTAATAAGGGTTTTTTGGCTTAGCTTCAGAATCCAAAATGTCCTCAATTGCATACTGCCAGCCACTTCACTTGCCCTGAAATGTAAGCAGTAGTTGTGGAATCAAGCTCTGGGAGGGAGAGAGGCCAGACTGCAGCTCATGTATAGGGATGCTAGGATCCAGGCCTAGAGGGATGCTGTTGAGTCCAGACAGAGACCCAGTCACACAGTGCTGGCAACTGTACCAGCTGAGGGCCTGCGAAAGTTTCTTAGAGATATTCTGTGACTCCCCCTAAAATGTTCCCTATCAACCATGCAGCTTTTAAGTTTGGGAAGTTGTTGTTGTTATTGTTGACTCAGCAATAGGGAGTATCCAAATTGGAGAGTTTTATTTCCCAGAACAAAATAGATCTTTGGAATTTAAATTCTTCCTAGTATATCCATAAGGAACAATTTAAATGCAAGAATTCAGGACTGGGGGTATTGCTACTAACTGTTATAGACCATAAATCTTATATACTTTCAAAATAAATGTTGTTTTTTATTTCCAATGGTGCCCTTTTCTTACATTCTTTAATATTTACCCTGTGGAAAAATGTTAGTCCAAGACTGTGAACTGTTTATGATGCCCTCTTTAACATTACCTGTATAAACCCTCAACTGGCCTACAAAATACAATGGGTATTTCAGTCTTTTTCTTTCCTTCCCAAAGGGCCACGGATTACTAAATAGCTCTATACATTCAAGGATTTAGAGTTTCCTGTGAGTTGTTTGTGCTCACAAAAAGACATTTAGCACAAGTATCCCTCTGAATTGGTAATTCATCTCCATTTTCTTTGGGCTGTTTTTGATGATATTCATCAGTTTAAATGATACATTAGCACACAGATGGCAAGTTATATTTTTTCAAATACTATAGCTTTAAAATTTATGAAAAAGCACTATGAATATTAGATGTTCTTTGTGTATACCGTTGGTCAATGACATCTTAATATGAGAAAGCATCTCTCCTAGAGTTTCATTACACGTAAGAAATTAACAAAGGTCACTTTAAATTCCTAATATAGCGCTGTGTGAACTTTCCAAGAACAATTCAGACACCTCTTCCTGCTACTTTATGCATAAATTATCCTATCAAAGAGCCGGTATTTATTCTGGGCTCTTTGAAATTCTAATCACTTGTATACACCTCCCCAGGCCAGTTGTCTTTTGAAATTTGGATTACTTACAATTGCCTATTCATAAGTATCAGAATATACAATGTGGAGTGCTGCCTATTTAGGAGCCTTTAAAGATTCATTGTTCCATTTTCCTTAATGGAAATTTAAATGTTTGATAATGATTTAAAAATGACTCTGCAATTTTATTTTAATATTAACATCCTTTGTAATATCTTCTGTGTATGTTGAATAGCTTTTTAATTAAACAAATATGGTACCCAGGAATCATAGGCTGGACACCACCTAGAGATGTTAATTTCTCTTAATTTTGTCCCTCTTGGAAGAAGAATGTGCTGGGGTGTGGGTTTTATGTACATACATGTAACACAATCTATTTTCCTAAAAATATCCACAGAAGAAGGCTTTATGGTCTTGATATCAACTTTTTGTTCCATTCAGCACTATTTTAGTACATTCTTTCTCCTATCTGCTTTGATCCACTTTTCCTGCAATTTTTGGTTCTTGCCCTGTATCTGAGATGAAATATGCTGAAACACATCCTTATTTTGTCACTTACTGAAGGATCATACTTGGAATCACTCTGATTCTTTCTGGATGCTGTCAGGAAACATCAGAGGAACCTTTATAGTAGGCCCCATGTCACTTTCCACTTACAGCCTGAGTTCCTATGATACATTAGTTCCCAAGAACTACCATCCACATGTAGGTTGGTTCTCATCATTCTATGCATGGATTATCATAGCAATCTACTAATGTAAATTGTACATTGGTAAATTTAGTTTTAAGTCTACTGCCCACACCACCCCAACTTCCATCCTCCTAATTTACACTGCTAGGTAACCATGCTATTAATGACTTTGATTGGATCACTCTTCTTTTCAAAAGACGTCAGTGACTCCCCATTGGTTATAGGTAAAAAGCAAGCCCCTACCCCTTGCCTTCAGAATTATTTATAGTCTGGCCCCAGCTGATCTTCCTGGACTTCTCTCCCTCTACTCACTAACAGAATTCCTACTGTTGGGTCCTTAAACACATGATATTTGTATCTGCCGCTTTACATTTCTATATGCTATTCATCCGACCACAAATACTTATCTTCCTCTATAATTCTCTCAGCCCTACCCATAAAAAGGGTCAGCTCCATTTCCCTTCCCTACATCAAGCCTCTTGCATCTTCTCCAACCCATAGTTACCTCCCTTTCTCTTGCCCTCTCTCTCCTCTGAAGTGAGCATTTACTGTCCTGCTCTTGAGGAGAAATTTTGAAATTGATGTTTATTGTTACTTACCAGCTGCATATGTGTCTCTCATCCTCAGTGTAGGAATAGTAGATCCTCAGAGCAGGAATCCTGCTTGATACTTCCTAATATTCCTGAAATCACCTGACACATGGCTTTGATTGGGATAATTTTAACTTTCTATATATATGCAAATGAAGATAAACAACTAAGATGATAGTAGGCCCTCAATGTATATGAATGTGATGTTTCCCTTTATATATACAAGTTTCATATTAGCAGTGAAAATGAAAAGAAAGTAATATTTTAAATGATTTCTATTGAAATAACTCATGGTTCTGAGAAGTGGACTACTTTGACAATTAAGCCTTCTCTATTATGATTTCACCTATTGAAGCAGAAAAGATGCCTTATATTATTTTCCATTTTTCTGGCCTCTGTAAATGGTCCTTCCCCATGCACACAAGAATACTCTATGAACTTATAAAAATCTAGTCACAGGATCATCTCTCTTCTCCACAATGAGTTTAGAACACATACTATTGCATTCATTTTGACCCATTGCTTCTCATTGCCATTCTTGGCATTCTCACATTCATTTGCTCTATAACTTGACAGTTGGTCAAACTTCTTAGTATTGGCCTGGCATCCTGTTATTTGCCTACTGTCATCATATGCCAAAACTGAGGAAAGAGACACGCCAAGAACTTTAGGGAGCAGCTCCAAAAGAGCTACCTAATAAATGTTAGGCCTAGCTAATATGGGAGAGTGATCAGACAATAAATCCCATTGCTTATGCTTTTGTTAGATACACTAAGTACTAAAACAGTGCTTAGACTGACATCATTTTACATAGCCAGAGTTAGCATGGCCTATCTCTATTACTTTATGCCTCCATACAATTTATGCAACATTGGCCCATGCAGTATTCAAAATAATTCTCATTTCCTGAATGGTTTGTGTTATATGATGCTATTGATAGAAAAACTGATTCTTTGGATTTTTCACTAAGTTTAAAACAACTTAGAAGTTGTTTCTGCATTTCTTAAATGGATTTCTTCCCTTGGGAAAACCAAGAGCTGCTTATTTTTGCATTTGAAGCAAAGAAACAAAGTATTTTATTTAATTTTACTTTAGCTAATGATTCTAAACTCAAAAGTTTACTGTTTGTTAACGATTCTACACTGGGATATTTTAGGAGATCACAAAATATCTTTTCAGAGCATTGTTAAATTTAGGTCAACTTTGTTTAGTTTAATTTTCTGTGTAAAACTAAGTGTTGAGCAAGATTATCAACCTAGCAAGACACGAAAGTAGATCTAAGGTACTATAGCAAGCCATGATATTCTTTTTTTAAAATTTATCTTTGGCTATATTGGGTCTTTGTTGCTGTGTGTGGCCTTTCTCTAGTTGCGGCGAGCGGGGGCTACTCTTTGTTGTGGTGCACTGGCTTCTCATTGCAGTGGCTTCTCTTGTTGTGGAGCATGGGCTCTAGGTGCGCGGGCTCAGTAGTTGTGGCATGTGGGCCCTAGAGCGCATGGGCTTCAGTAGTTGTGGCACGTAGGCTCTAGAGCACAGGCTCAGTAGTTGTGGCACATGGTCTTAATTGCTCCAGGCATGTGGGATCTTCCTGGACCAGGGATCGAACCCATGCCACCTGCATTGGCAGACGGATTCTTAACTGCTGTGCCACCAGGGAAGTCCCAAACCATCATATTCTGATTACAATGTTCATATCTAGTTTCATATCATGAGTTCAGTATAATCACAGAAAAGCAAGTAACATTTTAAAGACTTCATGTTGGGTTTCAGAAAAATGATTGAGGGATATATTTTCTACAGTAAGTTAAAATTTAAGTACTTGGGTTTTGACTAGAGGAGATTCAATATCAAAGATGCTTAGACAGCAAATATCAGGATGTATTTTGGGACGCATTCTGTTTTTAGTTTCAAGAATGAAATTTAAGGTACTATAAAGGTCCAGAATTTGTACTATAAGGTTGAGAAATTATTAGTTTAGGTAGAACATTCACATGAAAATACTAAACTTAGAATTGGATGTAACCTAGTCTATCAAGATGGTTTGGCTGTAAGTAATAGAATATCCAACAAAAAGAGCTTAAAGAATAAGGACATTTATTGTCTCAGTATAAAATCAAGTCTGGAGCAGGTTTGGTTCATTTGAAGCTAAATGACAACTTCAAGGGCCTAGGCTCTTTTTTAAAACTTTAGTTTATTGAAGTATAGTTGATTTATAATGTGTTAATTTCTACTGTACAGCAAAATGATTTAGTTATGCACACACACACACAGATATATAGATATAAATTCTTTTTCATATTCTTTTCTATTATGGTTTATCACAGGATATTGAATATAGTTCCCTGTGTTATACAATAGGAGCTTGTTGTTTATCCATCCTATATATAATAGTATGCATCTGCTAATCCCAAACTCCCAATCCATCCCTCACTCACCGCTTTCCCCCCTGGCAACCACACGTCTGTTCTCTATGTCTGTGATTCTGTTTCTGTTTCGTAGATATGTTCATTTGCGTTGTATTTTAGATTCCACATATAACTGGTATCATATATTTGTCTTTCTCTTTCTGACTTACTTCGCTTATTATGATAATCTCTAGGTCCATCCATGTTGCTGCAAATGGCATTATTTCATTCTTTTTATGCCTAATATTCCATTGTATGTATACACCACATCTTCTGTATCCTTTCGTCTGTCGATGGGCATTTAGGTTGTTTCCATGTCTTGGCTATTGTAAATAGTGTTGCTATGAACATAGGGGTGCATGTATCTTTTTCAAATTAAAGTTTTGTCTGGGTTTATGTGTAGGATTTACCAGCTTTCTAATAATATACCTTTTCTGTTCCAGGCTCCAATCGATCATCTCACAATGTGTTTAATTTAGTGTCTCCTTCGTCCTTTCCAACCTGTGACAGTATATCAGATTTTCCTTGTTGTCTTCTATGACCTTGATGCTTTTGATTAGTATGAGTCAGTTATTTTAAAAAATTTCTCCCAGTATGGGATTCTCTGGTGTTTTTTTTTTTTTTTTTCCTGCTCACACTGAGGTAATGCATTTTGGTTTTGTTCCATAAATATTCAATACAACCAAAGTGATTTCTTGTCCTTCTCAGTGCCTCTTATCTGGGGATACCTGATCACAATATGTCTTATTGCTGGTGGTGTTAACCTTGATTTCTTAGTTAAGTTGTTGCTTGCAATTTTTTTTTCATTATAAAGTTATAATTTTCCCCTTTGTAATTGGTAGATATATGAGGAGAGATTCCTTGAGACTATATTAACATTGTTTCTCCCCAAACTTTTGTCCACTGTTGTTACCATTTATTGGTAGATTTTACTTGTAAAAATTTCTTGCTTTCATGTTTGCCCAATGGTTACTTTGTACTTTCCTCATTTTTTTTTTACATTTATTAATTATAATAAACTGTAATTCTTCTGTAAGGAAGAGCTGCCCCTCTCCCTGAGTTTATTTACATATGTGATTAGTTATGTATATCAGCAGAGACCCATAGACATTAATTTTATTCTATGGCTTATAATCTAATACTATATTTATTTTATTGCTCCAGCTGTTCCAGCTTTGGTCTTTGGTAGTTCCTTTAAATTAGTTCCTTTTTCTTTCCGACATGTGCCCATTTTTTTGAGAACTTCCTTATTTTCTGGCTTACACAGTGTTCTAGGATCATCTTGAATTTTTCCTGCCCCAGGAATCCTCCACTTTCCCAAGCATTAATGGCTCTATGATTATAGATTGATTTTTAGAAATTATAAAGGTAGCTCTAAAATTTACGTGGAATGCCACAGGGCTTAAAAGAGCCAACACAACATTGAAAAAAAAGAAAATTGGGGACTTCCCTGGTGGCGCAGTGGTTAAGAATCCTCCTGCCAATGAAGGGGACATGGGTTCAAGCCCTGGTCCAGCAATATCCTACATGCCATGGAGCAGCTAAACCCGTGTGCCACAACTACTGAGCCTGTGCTCTAGAGCCCGTGAGCCACAACTACTGAAGCCCACATGCCTAGAGCCCATGCTCTGCAACAAGAGAAGCCACTGCAATGAGAAGCCCACACACTGCAACGAAGAGTAGCTCCTGCTCGCCACAACTAGAGAAAGCCTGCACACAGCAATGAAGGCCCAACACAGCCAATAAATAAATAAATAAATAAATAAATAAGTAAATAAGTAAGTAAAAGAAAATTGGAGGATTTACACTATCAAGTATCAAAATTTTCTATAAAGCTATTATAGCACTATATAGAGTATGGTAATGACACAAGGTCAGACAGAATGACCAATAGCAAAGAATGAAGAATACAGAAATAGACCCACACATATATAGTTATCTGTTATATAACAAAGGCATCAGTATAATTTGTTGTGAAAACATATAATTTTCAATAAATTGTGTTTGTCTTATCAGATATGAATAATGAAGAAACATATCTTGACCCCTGTCTCACATCATAATACAAGATTGATTATAGATCTAAATGTTAAAGGTAAAAACATAAAACATTTAGAGGAAAACATGGAGGAATATCTTTGTGACTCTTGGTTAAACAAACATTTATGTAACAGGACACCACTAATAGCATAAAAGTAACTATGGGTGATAAATTGGATTTAATTAAAGTTAAAACCTCCTTTTTATCAAAAGGCACATTAAGGGAGTGAACAGGCAAGGCAAAGAGTGGAAAAGATATTTTCAATTTCTATATCTAACAAGGATTTGTATCCAGACTATATAAAATAAGGTCCTACAAATCAGTAAGAAAAAGACAGCATGTCAAGCCAAAAACACCCACCCACACACATAAACAAAGAAACGAATGTGATAGGATGTTACCAAGATGGCAAAGTAGGCTGTCCAGACTCTGTCTCCCAACAAAGATCAACAATTAGTTGTCCATGAATAAAAATAGCTCTGGGAGAGCTTAGGAGTCCACTTAAGAAGCTTCAGCAACACAGTAGAGCAAAAAACCTGAGAAGAACTCATGAAAAGGATAGGAAGACGAGTTTCATTTTGCTTGCTTCATTCCATCCCCCAGGCCAGCATTGCTCAGCACCAAGAGAGAACTCCCTCACTTGAAAGTGTTCCCCCTCACTGGAAAAGCTGGTGCAGGTTGAACGACCAGCCTCCCCAGCTTTTCAGGGCACTGCATGAAGGAGTCACTTCATAATAGTCATAGCAATCTTGAGAAAGAACAAAGCTGGAGACGTCATACTTCCTGATTTTAAACCATGTTACAAAGCTATATTAATCAAAACAATATGGCATTGGCATAAAAACAGACACAGAGACCAATGGAACAGAATTGAGAGCCCAGAGATAAACCCATGCATATACAGTCAACCAATATTTGACAAGGGAGCCAAGAATACACAATGGGGAAAAGATAGTCTCTTCTATAAATGGTGTTTAGAATACTCAATATTGACATTCAAAAGAATGAAATTGGACACCTATCTTACATCACTCACTAATATTAACAGAAAATGGATTAAGGACTTAAACATAAGACCTAAAACTATAAAACTCCTAGAAGAAAATGTAGGGAAAAAGCTGCTTTATATTGGTCTTGGCAAGGATTATTTGGATATGATTCCAAAAGCAGAAACAACAAAAGCAAAAATCAACAAGTGCCAAAAATCAAATACTGTTATGATATCACTTATGTGTAGAATCTACAAAAGGCAAAATCATAAAAATAGTAAAATGATGGTTACCAGGGGCTGGGGGTGGGGGAATAGGAGATATGTTGTTTAAGGGTACAAACTTGCAACTAGTAGATAGATAAGTCCTGGAGATGTAATGCACAGTATGGTGAGTATAGACAACAGTATTGTGCTATAATCATCAAACTTGGTAAGCATCTAGATCTTAATTATTCCAACTACAAAAAAGAAATAATTATGTGACATGATAGAGATGCTAACTATCACTACAATGGCAATCATGTTACAGTATACAGATGTATCAAACCAACGTGTCATATAACATAAATTTACACAGTGTTATTTGTCAAATATATTCCAATAAAATGGTGGCACTACATCTAAGTAAAAAGTTACTGCATGCAAAAGAAATAATCTACAAAATGAAAACACAACCTACAGGTTGGGAGGGGATATATGTAAACCATATATCTGATAAGGAATTAATATCAAAAATATAAAAAGAACTCATGCAACTGAATAGCAAAAAAAAAATCATATTAAAAATGGGCAAATAATCTGAATAGACATTTTTTCAAAGACAACATAAAAATGGCCAACAAGTACATCATAGGAGTAACAAGTAATTATCAGGGAAATAAAAATCAAAACCACAATGAGGGGCTTCCCTGGTGGCGCAGTGGTTGAGAATCCGCCTGCCGATGCGCACATGCCGCGGAGCGGCTGGGCCTGTGAGCCATGGCTGCTGAGCCTGTGCGTCCGGAGCCTGTGCTCCGCAATGGGAGAGGCCACAACAGTGAGAGGCCCGCGTACCACAGACAAAAAAAAAAAAAAAAAAAAAAAAAAAAACCACAATGAGATATCATTTCATACCTGTTAGAATAGCTATTATCAAAAAGGAGATAACAAATGCTGGAGAGGATGTGGAGAAAAGGGAACCCTTGTGCACTGTTGGTGGGAATGTAAATTGGTGCAGCCACTGTGGAAAACAGTATGGAACTTCCTCAAAAAACTAAAAATAGAACTACCATATGATCCAGCAATCCCATTTTTGAGTATCTATCTGAAGGAAATGAAATCACAATGTCTTAGTGATATCTGCACCCCCATGTTTATTATACCATTATTCACAATAGCCAAGACATGGGATCAACCTTAATGTCCATCAACTGATGAATGGGTAAAAAAATATCATACACCCCCCCTCACACACACACACCCACACCCACCCCATTATGGAATATTATTTAGCCATGAAAAGAAGTAGATCTTGTCATTGTGACAACAGGGATGAACTTTATGAACATTGAGGGCATTATACTGAGTGAAATAAGTCAGAGAAATACAAGTATCAATACTATGTGATATCACTTATATGTGGAAACTAAAAAACCAAACTCACAGAAACTAAATGTAGATTGGTGATTGCTAGGGCCTGGGGGTGGAGGAAGTAGGGAGATGTTGGTCAAAGGGTACAAACCTCCACATATAAGATGAATGAGTTCTAGGGATGTAATATACATCACAGCAGCTATAGTTAACAATATTATATTGTATACTTGAACGTTCCTAAGAGAGTAGATTTTAAGTGTTATTACCATAACAACAACAACAACAAAATGGTAATTATGTGAGGTGAAGATTGTTAACTAATCTTTTTGTGGTAATCATTTCATAATATATACATGTATCAAATCATCACACTATACAGGGGTAGAGCATTTGACTGCATCATACTGTACACTTTAAACTTACACAATGTTATATATCAGTTATATTTCAATAAAGCTGGAAAAAGAAATGAGATAAAACTCAGGCACTCTGCAGAAGGTGATATCTAAATGTTCAATAAGTATATGAAAAGATATTTAATATTACTAGTCCTCCTGCAATTACAAATTAAAGCCACAAGATACCAACAAACCCTCATCTGAAGGGCTAAAATGAAAAGGACTTCACAATATCAAGTGTAGCAAGGATGCAGAGCAAGTAAATACTCAGATACTGCTGGTGAGTGTGTAAATTGGTTCAGTCCCATTGGAAGTATGTTTGGCAGTGTCTACTAAAGCTAAATGAATGTATACACTGTGACCCAGAAATTTTCTTCCTAGGTATATAATCAAACGAAATGACTGCTTATATACTAAAACACAATATTGGTGAATTTCCCTGACATGCTGACTGACAGAGGTGTGATGCAAAAGAACACATGTTGATGATTCCATTTATGTGAATTTCAGGAAAATGCAGAATTGATCTATGATCCTAGCTTAGAGGTCAGAAGACTAGTTGTAAACTTTGGGGGAGTATTGACTTGTTGAAACACTAGAGGAGATTTACAGGATGCTGGAAATGTTCTCCATCTTGATTTCTGTTATACACGCACACACACACATATACATATATAACGTATTCATTGAACATACAGTTCAAATATTTCACCACACTGGTATATCAATTATTCTTACCACAAAAGAAAAAATATGACTCCATAATTTTGTTCTTTAAACTGTCATTTAACAGGTAAATTTTTGAGCACCTACACAATACTAAGCAATAATGAGAAAAAAAATATTCTAATGGCCAAGTCTTTGCCCTCCGTGACTTGATTCTGGTAGAGGGAAACAAATATGGATAGAGAAGTGCATGGAAGTATTGTAGGTTTTAGAGCACATATACAGGGTGTAATTCTTCTCTAAAGGGAGAAGTTGGATTGTAAAAGACTTAATAAAAGAGGAGACAATTCATTTGTTAAAAATGACTAGATAGATGGTGTAGGCACAGAGGTTGGACAGTATTTCCCATAGAGGAAACAATGCTAGTAGAGGCCTAGAGTTCAGGGTTTCAGAATTGGACAGACTAAGCTAAGGAGCCCAGATTCTACAGAGCCTGGTATATTCCCTGTTAAACACTTTGGGCATAGTCCCAAAGTCAGGGGAATCATCATGAGATGAAAGTTCATCCCTCATGTATTCATGGATGTTTTGATTACTAGTATAACCTAAAAGGAAAAGTAATTTTACAAGCAAAAATTTAAAAGTTTTTATTGTTAATTTGTCTCCTGCCACATGGTAGTCAGATTATATCCTGTATTCAGAGAAAGAAGGTGTTCCCAAATATGTCATAATTTCCAAATTCTAGTAACTTCCCCCGAATTTCTCTCATTGACTTCATTATTCTCATGATAAGATTTTAGTGGCAGTGCTGGAAAGGGGATGGGTTGGCAGGTCTTACTGAAAGATGACAACACAGTTAAATAGAATTCTGAAATGTCCTACTATGTCAATTGTTGATATTCCAAGTAAGTATGTACCCCACCATGTATGCCCTTTTCTTATGGTTAACTGACCCTAAACAAAGCCATAGACAAAACCTAAGTAGATATTCTAATTATGGTACACAGTGAACTAAGCAAAGCAATCATGTAGAAGTAATTACATTTAAAGCCATTCTACCTTAAATACAGAGTCTGCTATTGGGAGAGGGAAGGCAAAGTGTGAAGTTTTCTACCCTCTTTGAGTTCCTTGCTAATTATATTTTAATATCAATAATTAGTAATATTATAGCTATGCTTTACCTCAAGCAGAGTGACATGGCTGAATCTATGTCTCAGAAAGATAACTCTGGCTGCCTCACAAAGGGTGGATGGCAGTAAGTTAATGCCAGAGGCAAGGTGACCAGTTAAAAGCTTCTTAGAAAATCCTCCTTTAAATTGGCTTAACATCTACCTAACTGTGACTTGCAACAATAAGGCTCTTGATTTGGGGAACCTGTATGGCATACACTTGTATTGCATTTTGCTGCAATTGGCAATGCTATGCTTTCAGTCTAACTCCCTCCTGACGCTGCACCCAGTCAATATTGCTTGAATGTGTTAAACCTGAGTTCCTTTATGAATTGCTAGAGGTTGACTATCCAGCATCTCCAGCTTATTTATTAGAGCTTCATTTCCTTTTTTAGTACACTATTCACAAAGTCTTTTGAACTGGGAGTGGCTCCAGAAAGGAAAGACTTCTAGTGCATGGAGATGATGCTCCAGTGAAAGCATCTGTGTAAATGGTTGTTTTTAGGCAGAAGACAGACATTTTAGATTTTATAGGGTTTTTGTTTTGTTTTGTATTTTTTTTTTTTTTTTTGTGAGGGGTGTGGGTTGCATGCAGCCCGTTGAGGTCTTCAGCTTTTGCAGAGTTATTACTGTATGGAATCCATCCCGGTGTGTGTTCCCTTCTTCATCCCTTTTACAAAGTCTTCTCTTTACATGCCTCTCTTGTTTTCTTCTTCATTGTCATCATTGACCATATTTCTGAATTTAAAATCTCAAAATTATGAGCTGTTTTCAAATTCAATAAATATAGACCTGTATAAAGGACCGTATGCAATTCAAACATTACAGATCTCTGTAAAACAAAAAAATTAGAGGACCCTCTTCTCACCCCAGCTCTGACAATCCCACTCTCCAGAGTTCACCAATTTTAATAGTTTTTTAGTATAAATATCTAAAAGAAGCAGACTCACAGATATCAAGAAGAAATTAGTGGTTACCAGTGGGGAGGGGCATTATAGGGGTGGGGGAGTGGGAGGTACCAACTTGGGTGTAACATAGGCTCAAGGATACACTGTACATCATGCGGAATATAGCCAATATTTCGTAGTAACTGCAGATGGAAAATAACCTTTAAAACATGCATAAAAATATAAATTAAAAAATATAAATGTATCATACTATAAACATCCATTTACAACTTTCCCTTTTACTTTAAATACATGATGATTATATTTCCATAGTATTACATATAGATTTCCCTTTTTGTTGTCTGTCCAATATTCCTTTAGATGGCTGTACCATAAATTATTTAACCAGGTTCCTATAGATGGACAATTAAAATGGTCCTAGTTTTCCATTATTGCAACCAATGTTGCTGAGAGCATACAACAGTGAACACATATTAATATAGAGTACAAATACCTAGAAATTTTATTGCTGATTCAAAAATTATATGCAATTTTTAAATAATAGAAAGTATATATTGATCTCTGCCCCTGGTTCCTGGCACAGAGTTCCCCAAACCCTTGTAATTTCCCGGTAAGAGCACTAGGAATATCTTTTGTTCTAATATTTGGTCTTGACCCTTGTTCCTGATATAGAGATCCTAAATCTCTTGGAATTTCCTGGGTGATAGGAGTATGCTTTATTCTAATGAAGTGACTCTTGGTGGGCTCCTGGATGGGGGCTGGTCAACAGAAAGATCAAGCCATGATTCAAAGATTGGAACTTTCAGCCCCATCCGCCATTCTCCAGGGAGGAGAGAGAAGATGGAAAAGTGGTTAATTGATCATGCCTACATGATGAAGTTTAATGAAATCTCAGTAGCATGGGGTTTGGGGAGCTTCAGGATTGGCGAACACATGGAGGTGCTGGGAGGGTGGCCCCCCTTCCCATACCTGGCCCTATGCTCCTCTTCCATATGGCTGTTCCTGAGTTACATATTGTTATGATAAGCTGGTAACCTAGTAAGTAAACCGTTTTCCTGAGTTCTGTGAGCCCCTCTAGCAAATTGATCAAACCTAAGGAAGAAGCCTTCGGAACCTATGCGTTATGCATAGCCATTGATCGGAAGCACGAGTAACAATCCAGACTTGTGATTGGCTTCTGAAGTGAGGGTGGAGGGAGTCTTGTGGGACTGAACCCTTAACCTGTGGGATCTGACACTACCTCCAGGTAGATAGTGTAAGAATTGAGTTAAATTGTAGGATATCCAGCTGGTGTTGCTGAACTGCCTGTGTGGAAATCCCCACACATTTGGCGTCAGAAGTGAAGTATAGTAGCATAGTGTGAGAGCAAAGGAAACACACAGGAGTGTTTTTCCTTTACAGCACTTTTTTTTTTAATTTAAAATATTCCCTGTTAGATTTTGGGCATGTGTATTTAAAAGTATGATAGATATTTCCAAATTAACCTTTTAAAACATTGTAGTTTTAAAACATCATTCCCATCCATTATATAACAGAGTTCCTGGTTCCCCAGACCATTACTAATACTCGTGTCAAAACTTGTATTTGCCTCTCTGACAGATAGAACATGATACCTAACATTAATGTTGCATTTCTAATTGGATTTACTTTAGTCATAGGGTTGTAATTAAATTACTAGATCCTCTTTTCTTTCTTGATTCACAAACTTTTTGAAATTTCCTTTCCAAGTGTCTTAAGTCAATGTTGACCATACAAGATTTCCATTTCTTCATTATTACAAACCCTTAGAATGATGAAGTTTTCGATATCCTTCAAATCACTGTAATTGTCTGGTCCACATTAAGAGTTGTGATTTTCTTCTTTATGTTGTGTCTTGTAGCACAGGGTTGATTGTTTATTCAGCATCTACTACCCCCTTTGTTGTAATCACCCTGCAGTGGAGGCGTGAGTCCCCACCCAATATTTTTTGCAATGTCAAGGCTGATAATGCCGATAGGCACCAAGAGGATATGAAGAGATTTAGCTAATGACATAATGAGGCTTTCTGGGGGGAGCTGGGTGGTTCCAAAACAGGTCAGAAAATGGCTTGAGAGACCTATGAGGGGCAACTGGCTTTTGTTTTTATTATAGTTAGGAGGTGGCTCTGGGGTGAGGATTCCCACAAGTGGACCAGGCTTGAGAGGTTTGAACTTTCTGCTGATGATAAAAGAGGTAGCACACAGGCTTTCTTATGTGTTTGACCAGTTGGGGTACAAGAGGAGAAGAAGGAGGGGTGGAGCTTGAAGCCTGTCAGCAAACATGAAAAAATGGAGTCAGACTCTGTATTACATCCTTTCTGAATATTCTGATATTCATTTAGATATCCATCCCTCCTCTAGACTATAGTTCTTTTTTTTTAATTAACTTTTTTTTAACATCTTTATTGGAGTATAATTGCTTTACAATGGTGTGTTAGTTTCTGCTTTACAACAAAGTGAATCAGTTATACATATGCATATGTTCCCATATCTCTTCCCTCTTTCGTCTCCCTCCCTCCCACCAACCCTCCCTATCCCACCCCTCTAGGTGGTCACAAACCACCAAGCTGATTTAGATTCCATATATATCTGTTAGCATACAGTATTTGTTTTACTCCTTCTGACTTACTTCACTCTGTATGACAGACTCCAGGTCCATCCACCTCACCACAAATAACTCAGCTTCATTTCTTTTTATAGCTGAGTAATATTCCACTGTATATATGTGCCACATCTTCTTTATCCATTCATCTGTTGGTGGACACTTAGGTTGCTTCCATGTCCTGGCTATTGTAAATAGAGCTGCAATGAACATTTAGTTGCTTTACAATGTTGTGTTAGTTTCTGCTGTACAGCAAAGTGAATCAACTATACCTATGCATATATCCCCTCCTTTTTGGATTTCCTTCCCATTTAGGTCACCACAGAGCATTGGGTTGTAGTTCTTGTCCCTCACAGGAAGCTGATCCCACCCCCAGCTCCAGAAGTGGGCCTGATCAATATAAAGCAATCCCATTTCTTTGCTACTTTAGAAATCAGGCGTATGCTAATCAGCACGTAGAATGCCCCCAGCCATAGGGAATTTGTATGTGACCAAATTTTAACCCATAAGATGCAAAGGGAAGTTTATTTTTTTGGTGGTGGGCTGGTTTGCAGGGGGGCAATTCTAGGAAAGTTTTCCCCCACTTAAGAGAAACTTTGTGTAAGAGATGAGCTCTCTTCCTTTGGACACTCTCACGTGCATACGTGAGGTCTGGGAGTCCAATAGCCATCCCCCTTCCAGCTTTGCTACTCAAGAGAATAACAAGAAACAGAGTCAGAATCCTGCTCTTATCATGTCTGATGACTCTCCTACCTCACTACATCTGTAGTCATTTGAGCCAAACAATTGACTGTTTATACTAATTTTCACGTTTTTCTGTTAATTGACCTCAAAACAAACAAACAAAAATTAGTCTGATACCCAACCACTTGTCTTCTGAGACAAAAAATTTTCAGTAAAAATCTTGTTGAGTGCTGTACTTTTAGAAGAGTGAGATTCTCCCTGATATATAGACATCAAAAGCCCCCGTTTTCTGCACCACTTTTTTTTTTTATTGCCAGTTTCACACTCGGTACTAGAATCCATTATCCCTATATTCTTCCTGTCTAAAGAGTTTATACTCTAATCTGTTCCATAATTTTATCACTTTGGTTCCTCTAATTTTCTCTTCACCCAAGGATTCCTTCAGTACCTGAGGTATTCTTTTTCAGACAGCAGGGGATCATCCTTCGCATCACTCTTTTCTGAGCTACTTATTTTGAATAATGTAAATGCTTACATTGTCATTTTTCATTCATGAATTACATTTTAGGAATTGGTCCCTTCCTGCCAGGTTTTGAGGACATTCAGAAGTAAGGTGAAGACATATATTAAGTAAATTCAACTCAATAATTGTCTTTGGTATATTTTCTTCTTTTGCTGACATTTGTCTCCATTGTTCCTTGTTTTGTCTCCTTCATAAACTCATTGGATTCCAATGTCTAAAATTATTCCTAGGAACACTCATTTTATATTTTGCACCATTTTTATTTTACATAATTGTGATTTTTGGTCATGATAGACAACTTATTAGCCTGTTCATCTTGGTTGAATGTCAATACCTATAATTCTCTGGGAAGCAAAAGATATTGCAAGATAAGTTTAAGAAATAATATTACTTTAGTGACTTGCTTTTAAAAACTGATTCCCACATATACTTCCATAGAAGCAATGCACTTTCCCCAGGAATTATTAGACTCATGTTGTCCAAGTTTATTTTGAGAGAAACTTCAGGGAGAACCCATTGTCAATTTCTCATACTGGTAGTTTTGTTATATGTAGGAACATGCAGTTAATAATGTAGAAAAGAAATTTACAGTGTGAAATATCAGGTGTATATTTAATGGTTATTATATCGTTTGGATGGTAATAAGATACAGGTTTTGAATATTACTTGTTTTCTAGGTAATACAGATGTTACTGTTATCTAAGAAATATTTTTTTGATTTTTAAGTCACTATCTGCATGTTTGCATTGAAAATCTTTTTACATGCCTTCCTTTCTTTCATGATTGTGTGTGTGTGTGTGTGTGTGTGTGTGTTTTATTGCAGGAGCAATGAGTGAATGTTTATGACAGTAATACAGTATTCACTTTGTTCCCTTCTAGCACTCCCACCACATATCACTCTGTGACAGGCAATTAGTTCCTGTTGTGTAATTAATTATTAAAATCATCTTATTGCATTTTTAAAAACTGGCACACAATATAATGTAAATCACTGTAATTTCTATTCTACTAAAGTGTGTAATGCTATTCTCTCTAAATAAAAAATATTTGTACTTAATGTAAGGGAGGTGGATTGTCATCACCATGTGAATGTTAGTGTAATTTTCTTTAATGTAATCTCAGCAAATATTTTAGTTATGCTATATCTATGTTGGTGAACAAGTTTTCCCTACTGAAGAAATGTGCATTTATTGCTAACTGATGAAAATTTGGCTCAAAAAATATATAGATATTTCCTAAATTTTTCAAGGTTGAAAAATGATCAGTACAGTTACTAGCAGTCCTTATTTTCAAATATCAGGTACAACTTTATCAAAAGTGGAGGTCATCTGGCTTATACTTAATACCAGAAGTCAGGCTAGCTACTATACAATTAGAAAGATAGGTGCAGAAAGGTCCTAGATAGATATATAACCAATAAGAACTTTTCCAGCTACTGTTTTAGGAAGTTTTGTAAGTAACAACACACCTTGATAGTATTTAAACTTATTTAGATAGCCTTTTGTAGTTTGGAGATTTTAATACATTCCTCAGCATTTAACCACTCCCCAGAAGAGGGACCAGACAGATCAAATAAATGAGTGACATGATGGAGTGGGAGTCTGGCAAAATGGAGAGAGCAGACTGTTTAAAGAGAGCCACGTCTACTTATCTTGTCTTTATTTTTTCCTTAAGCAAAAAATCCAGATCCAGTGCTGTGATAGCTTCTAATTTTTCAAGTGAAAATGGAAGTTTCAATTTTTATGTTAACCTACCTACTTTTTTTTTTTAAGGACTGTGATAGCTTCTAATTTTTCAAGTGAAAATGGAAGTTTCAATTTTTATGTTAACCTACCTACTTTTTTTTTTTTAAAGACTGCTCTTTCACCACTGTATGGTTTAGGGACTATTGTCAAAAATAAATTGAATAAAAGTGTAAGGATTATTTCTGGACTCTCAAGTCAATGCCATTCATTGATCTAAATGTTTATCCTTATGCCAGTGCCACACTCTCTTGCATGAGTACTGTCACTTTGTAGTAAGCTTTGAATTAGGAGGTATGAGTACTGCAAATTTGTTCTTCCTTTTAAAGTCTGCTTTAGCTATTCTGGGCTCCTTGCGGAAGGGCTGGCATATGACTATTGGAATCAGCTAATCAATTTTTGGGAAAAAAAGGCAGCTGGAATATTGATAGGGATTGCATTGAATCTGTGGATCAATTTGAGGATTATCATTATCTTATCAATATTGTCTTCTAATCTGTGAAAATAGATGTCACTCCATTTCTTCAGTTGATCTTTAATTTCTTTTAACAATATTTTGTAGTTTTCAGTGTAGAAATCTTATACTTGTTTTTTTTTTTTTTTCTTTTTTGTGGTACGTGGGCCTCTCACCGTTGTGGCCTCTCCCATTGCGGAGCACAGGCTCCGGACGCGCAGGCTCAGCGGCCATGGCTCACGGGCCCAGCCGCTCTGCGGCATGTGGGATCTTCCCAGATCGGGGCACGAACCCGTGTCCCCTGCATCGGCAGGCGGATTCTCAACCACTGTGCCACCAGGGAAGCCCTTTGTACTTGTTTTGATAAATTAATTCCTAAACATTTTATTATTTTGGTGATATTGTAAATGAATTTGATGATACTTTAAATGAATTTCTTTATTTCATTTTCAGGTTGTTCATTGCTAGTTTATAGAAATAGAATTGATTTTTGTATTTTCATCTTATATCCTGCAACCTTGCTGAACTAGGTTATTAGTTCTATTTTTTTTTTTGTATATTACTTAGGATTTTCTGTATACAAGATAATGTCACACATAGAGAAAATTTTACCTCTTCCTTTTCAATTTGGATGCTTTTTATTTCTTTTTCTTATCTAATTGCCATGGCTAGAGCTTCCAGTACATACTGAATGGAAGTGGTGTCATGGCTGAATTTTGTCTAACCCCCTTAAATTCATATGTTGAAATTCTAAACCTCAGTACCTCAGAATGTGGCCATATTTGGAGACAGGATTTTTACAGAGGTAATTAAGTTAAAATGTGGTCATTAGGGTGGACCCTAGTCCAATATGACTGATTTTTTTTTTTACAAGAAGAGAAAAGTTGGACACAGAGGGAAGATTATGTTGACACAGAAGATGGCCATCCACAAGCCAAGGAGAGAGGTCTAGAACAGATCTTTCCCCCATGGCCCTCAGAAAAACCAACCCTACTGATTCCTTGATCTAAGACTTCTATTTTCTAGAACTGTGAGAAAATGTTTAAGTGGTTTAAGCTGCCCAGTCTATATTATTTTGTTATGGGAGACTAAGCAAACTAATACAATTGGCAAGAGACACACACATCCTTTTCTTAGGATGTTGATGTTGTGGAGAATGCATTCAATCTTTTACCAATAAGGATATGGTGAGTTCAAAGATTTCAGGGCTTATCAAAGGAAAAAAATGTGAGGACGAGGTGACAGTATTGCACAATAAGCTTTATTGGGCAAAGTTTAGGCAGGATTACATGAGATGGGAAGTTCCTTAGAGCAGGCGACCTTCCAGAGTTGGGGGCTTGGTCACCACCCAGAGGGGGAAGAGGGCAAGGATTCCTTGGTGAGAGGCTACTTGGAGAGGGAGCTTATTTTTCTAGGTGATGTTGCTCAGCAGCATGGTGGGGAGTCTGTGTCAGAGAGCTCCAAAGGGCAGCAGTGATTTGGGGTATTTTGTAGACACAGGGTTTGCTTTATCTATGGCCAACAGATGTTGGGTGCAGTTTTACAGAATATGCAAAGCAGACAGGCTCTAAATGGCTAAAAATCTTCTTTTTAAGGCTATGTTTAAAGCAATTGCATGTGTAAAAATTTGAGTTTGGTACCAGTGGGCTTCCTAGCCTGCTATGAACAACAAAAAGGCCAATATACAGAGGCTATCTTTTATCCACTTATAAAGCAAGTATGATGCTAGCTATTTTTTTTTTAACATCTTTATTGGGATATAATTGCTCTACAGTGGTGTGTTAGTTTTGGCTGTGTGTTTTTATAGCTAGTTTTAACAAGTAGAGGAAGTTCCTTTGTATTTGTAGTTAGTTGAGCGTGCTTATCATGAAACATTGTTGGATTTTGTCCAGTGCTTTTTCTGCATCCAGGGAGATAATCAGGGTAATACCCTGATACATAGAATGAGTTGGGAAGTATTCCATATCTTCTATTTTTTGGAAAAGTTGTGAAGAATTGGTATTAATTCTTCTGTAAATGTTCAGTAGAAATTACCAGTAGAGGCGTCTGGGCCTGTGTTTTTCTTTGTGGGAAGATTTGAAATTATGCATCCAATTTCTTTACTTGTCATATTCAGATTTCAATTTCTTCTTATATATGTTTTGGTCATTTGTATCTTTCAGGGAATTTGACTACTTCATCTATCTAACTTGTAGGCATACGGTAGTTCATTATATTCCCTTATAATTCTTTTTTATTTCTGTAAGTTCTATAGTGATGTCTCCTCTTTTATTCCTGATTTTAGTATGTTGAATCTTCTATTTTTTTTTTTTGGCTGCACTGGGTCTTTGCTGCTGTGTGGGGGCTTTAGTTGGGGTGAGCAGGGGCTACTCTTCATTGCGGTGCACGGGCTTCTCATTGCGGTGGCTTCTCTTGTTGCAGAATATGGGCTCTAGGTGTGCGGGCTTCAGTAGTTGTGGCACACAGGCTTAGTTGCTCCACAGCATGCGGGATCTTCCCGGACCAAGGCTTGAACCTGTGTCCCCTGCATTGGCAGGTGGATTCTTAACCACTGCACCACCAGGAAAGCCCTGCTTTGTTAATCTAGCTAAAGTTTTGTCAATTTGCTGATCTTTTCAAAGAATCAACTTTAGGTTTCATTGATTTTTCTCTGTTGTTTTTCTATTATCTACTTAATTTCCATTCTAATCTGTATTATTTCCTTACTTCTGATTGAATTGTATTTAGTTTGCTCTTATTTTTCTAGTTTCCTAATGTGGAAATTTAAGGTATTGATTTGAGATTTTTCTTGTTTTTTAAGATAGGCATTTGCAGATTTAAATTTCTCTTTAAACACTGCTTTAGCTGCATCCTTTTTTTTTTTTTTTTTTAGCTGCATCCTTTTAATTAGGTATATTGTTTTCACTTACATTCATTATCAATTAGGGAAGACAAAGAAATATGGCTTACAAATCCGAAAGGAAGAATTAAAACTGTCTTTGTTTACAGATGACATAATCTTACATATAGAAAACCCTTAAGACTTCACCAAGAAACTATTAGAACTAATAAATGAATCCAGTAAAGTTACAGGATACAAAATCAACATACAGAAGTCAGTTCCATTTCTATATACTAATAAAGAACTATCTGAAAGAGAAATAAGGAAAATTTATAGCATTATAATCCTCTATAATACTCTTTCTATCCTCTACCAAATAAATTTAGTCCTTGGTGGAAACCACCCATGGAGTCTGTGTGGTGAAGTTACTTCAACTAACCAAAGCATTAAGCTTTTGTTACGAAGATCACAAATTTAGCTAAAGATGGAATGCAGACTTCATTTAATCAACTGGTAATAACTGCCTGGAGCAGTTATTAATAATAAATTAATAATATCCCTAATCTTACATATAGAAAACCCTTAAGACTTCACCAAGAAACTATTAGAACTAATAAATGAATCTAGTAAAGTTACAGGATACAAAATCAACATACAGAAGTCAGTTCCATTTCTATACAATAACAAAGAACTATCTGAAAGAGAAATAAGGAAAATCACATTTACAAGAGCATCTAACAATAAAATACTTAAGAATAAATTTAACCAAGGAGGTGAAAACTCTGTACTCCTAAAGTTATAACACGCTGATGAAAGAAATTGATGAAGAGGCAAGTAAATGGAAAAATATCCTATGCCCATACATCAGAATAATAGTATTATTATTAAATATTATTATTAATAAAATGTCCACACTACCCAAAGACATCTATAGATTCAATGCGATCCTTATCAAAATTCCAATGCCATTTTTCACAGAAATAGATACATCAATCCTAAAAGTTGTTGGAACCACAAAAGTACCCCAGTAGCCAAAACAATCATGAGAAAGAAGAACACAGCTGAAGGCATTACACTTTCTGTTTCAAACTATATTACAAAGCTATGGTAATAAAAACAGTATGGTAGTGGCATAAAAACTGACACCGAGACCAATTGAACAGAATCAAGAGTCCAGAAGTAAACCCACACATATGCCATCAACTAATATTTGACAAGCCAAGAATACTCAGTGGGGAAATTATATTCATATGGAGAAGAATGAATTTGGACTTGTATCTTACACAACTCAGAAAAATTAACTCTAAATGGATTAAAGACTTACATTAAGACCTGAAACCATAAAACTCCTGGAAGAAGACATAAGAAAAGTCTCCTTGGCATTGGCCTTGGCAATGATTTTTTGGATATAACACCAAAACCACAAGCAACAAAAGCAATAAACAAGTGAGACTACATCAAACTATAAAAAGCTTCTGCACAGCAAAGGAAATAATCAACAAATTGAAAGAGCAACCTACAGAATGGGAGAAGATATTTGTAAGCCACATATCTGAGAAGGGGTTAATATCCTAATTATATGAGGATACAATTCAATAGCAATGAGACAAATAATCTGAGTTTAAAATGGGCAAAGACTTGAATAGACATTTTCCCAAACAAGACACACTAACAGCTAGCAGGTGTATAAAAATGTACTCAGCATCACTAATCACAGGGAAATGTAAATCAAAACCACAATGAGATATCACCTCACAATTGTTAGATTGATTTTCATCAAAAAGCCAAGGGATAACAAGTGCTGTTGAGGATGAGGAGAAATCACTGTCCACTGCTCGTAGGGATGTAAATTGGTACAGTTATACAAAAAAGAGTATGAAGTTTCATCAAAAAATTAAAAATATAACTACTGTATGATCCATAAATCCCACTTCTTGGTATATATTGGAAGGAAAAGAAGTCAGTATCTTGAAGGGATATCTTCAGTCCTATGTTCATTGCAGCATTAATTATAGCCAAGAAATGGAAACTACCTAAGTGTCTGTCAATGGATAGATAGATGCATAAAGAAAATGTTTTCTGTGTGTGTGTGTGTGTATATATATATATATATATATAATATATATATATATATGCAATGGAATATTATTCAGTTGTAAAAGAAGGAAACCCTGACATTTGCTGTAACATGAATAAAACTTGAGAGTGTTATGCTATATGAAATAAGCCTAACAGAGAAAAACAAATACTGTATGATCCACTTATGTGAAATCTAAAAAAGCTGAACTCATAGAAAAAGTAGATTGGTGGTTGCCAGGAGCTTGAGGTTGGAGGAAATGGGGATATATTTGTCAAAGGGTGCAAACTCTCAGTTACATGGTGAATAAGTTCTGGGGATTTTATGTACAACATAGTGATTACAGTTAACAATATTGTATACTTGAAATTTGCTAAGAGAGTGGATCTTAAATTTTCTCACCAGACACACAAAAAATAGTTACTTTGTGAGATAATGGATGTGTTAACTAATCTTATTGTGGTAATCATTTTGCAATGTATATGGATACCAGATCATGAAGTTGTATACCTTAAACTTACACAATGCTATATATCAATTATATCTCAATATAGCTGGAAAAAATCATAAAATTGGCCCTCCTTTAGGGGCAGGATGTTTCCAGTCTTTGAGCCTTTCTCTAACTCCAGAAGGGGTCTTCTTAGTTTCTTTTTCTCTTGTTCTCCATTAAAATTCTAGGTGATCTACCTTTTCATTTGTTGGTCACCACCTAGATCTCCATTGTTTTTCATAATTCCCTTATCTATGAACTTTCCTATATTCTATTCCAAACAAAATCAGTTTGCTTAGGAAGAGCTATGGATATCTCTGTTCCTTTTTTTTTTTTTTTTTTTTTTTTTTGTGGTATGCGGGCCTCTCACTGTTGTGGCCTCTCCTGTTGTGGAGCACAGGCTCCGGACGCGCAGGCTCAGCGCCCATGGTTCACAGGCCTAGCCACTCCGCAGCATATGGGATCTTCCCAGATCGGGGCACGAACCTGTGTCCCCTGCATCAGCAGGCAGACTCTCAACCACTGCGCCACCAGGGAAGCCCGATATCTCTGTTCTTATGTCCTTCTTCTGCACATGAGCAGGGCCTCTGTGCCACTGCACCAGAGATGGGGGCAAGGACAATGGCTTGCTTCTCCTGGAATGACCTCTTGGTCTTTGAATGGGGAAACTGGGCTGTGATGGTTAGCCCCTGGTCTTTTCACCTTGCCCTTCTGGCATGGAACCTTCACCCTACAGGCAAGATGGAGCTGGGACTATTGGGTCCAAGTACACTTGGCCTACCTCACCTTGGGTAAAGCTTCGATGTAAATGGAGGCTAGTTAGGTGAAGGGAGCCCCAATCCTTTCAGCTGCACCAGCCAGAAATAGAACTTCTGCAACACAGAGCTGCTGGTGAATGAGAGATTCTGATAGTCTGACCCTCCCATGGTGTACCTATTTCAAGGTGCTATTAATTGTAATATTTTAAAATTGTAAGATGATTTAATACTGGATCCTTAGAAAAGAGGAACTATCATATTAAATTTTAGGTTTCAGAAACTTTAAAATATATGGCCTCAAATCAAGTAAATAAGAAATTGTGAATAATTGTACCTATATTGTGAAAATAGAGCTCCACATGGTTATTGACTGCATAACTTGGGCAGAATTTTTGTGTCTGGAAATAATTTTGAATTAAGTAACCCTCTGCAATACATGTATTCCATCTCACAAAGAAATGGTTGCATCTTGGTATTGTGGCTGTTAATAATGATTGCTGAGGATTCTCTGAATTGCTCACAGTGTTCATGTCTATGCTTTCAGAGAATTGCATAAACTGTAAAATATGTCAATCTCTTCCAAAATACCCTGCAAAATATCTTCCATCTACTATCTTTTTAAAAAAATATTTATTTATTTATTTGGCTGTGCTGGGTCTTAGTTGCAGCATGCAGGATCTTCATGGCAGCATGTATGCTCTTTAGTTGCAATATGTGGGATCTTTAGTTGCGGCATGCATGTGGGACCTAGTTCCCTGACCAGGGATCAAACCTGGGCCCCCTACATTGGGAGCACAAAGTCTTAACTGCCAGACCACCAGGGGAGTCCCTTCCACCTACTGTCTTGAAAACGATTTCACCCTGATCTTTCCCCTCCCCCCACGCAGACAGCTCTTTTGTGGTCTGTTTTTATAATATTAAAGGTTTTGCCACTTTTACCATCCCTGGCTATGTCTCATGATGAGAGAACAGAAAATTCTAGATGATCTCCCCTGGCAAATGTCCCCAATGTTACATGATTCAACAAATGCTTTTGTAGCACTCACTACTTTATAGGCACTTATTGGATCCTCCTAACAACTCTGGGAGTACAAATTGAGGCATTATTGTTATTATCCACGTTTTACAAAAGATGCTAACTATTAGCTATAAGATGCACAACTGACAAGTGTCAAGGCTGGAGTGTGAACTGGTGGAATCTGGCTTCAGACTCCACTCTATTAACTACTGTAATCTATGAGGAAAAGTCAAGCGAAGTGAGGTGGAGTGAACTGGCCAAAGCTCTCTAAGGGAAGCAGAATTTCACTCTGTTCTCTTGACTCCTTGTCTGGTGTTTCCACAGCTTCCCCCAGTCTCCCTCATCCCCCCACCATTAGTTTTTTTTCCCCACTGTAAGGGGCTGTATAAGAGGTTGGAATCCTTTCTGGATGGCCTCCAATGGAAATCTACTTAACAGTAAAGAGCCAGAGGGAAGCTTGTGTGTATTAGTTCCCAGGGTCTTAAGCTTTATCTTTCTTTCCACTACTGCTACTGCTTCCATTCCAGCTTCCATCCTCAACCCTCTTAGATGGCTGCCTTCATTCACCTAGCCACTGAAGAATCACAGCTGTGCCCCCTTTTCATAATCCCCAAAGCTCCCAAACCAATATTCACTTGAATGAGCTTCTATCACTCTGTACACATAACACATCAGAAGCTACTCCTGGGTGAGATGAATGAAATCGTTCTTTGTTGCTATGACAAGTTCACAGGCAGCCAAGATTTCCCTATCCCATTTAGAAATAGAGGCAGGAAGTTACTAACATCTATATAAGTACTGAAAATTAAGTGATTTCGTGTGAGATGCCCTTGAGGTACCCAGGCCTCCAGCCAACTTAATTCCCATTGGCCCCCCTCAGCCTCAGTACCTTAGACTTTTTGCCAAAGCTGCTTGCTCATCTGTAAGACCTCTTGCTGTGACAAAGATAACTGACTGTATAAATTAGAAGTGGGACCTCTAGCAGGCACAATGAGAGCTAAATAATCCCACAATCTAAGGGAATGTTTCATACCTATTTTGCCAAAGTGGGTAGTGTCAATGAATGAGGGTACTATTTAACAGTCAGAATCCCTATTTCTGTGTTACCATATTATGCTTATTTTTTTTCTTTCTTCTTTTTTTGCCTTTCCACTCATTTAATCATATGGACTCATTGAAAGCAAACAAGAAGTAAATAATGAAACTTCATTCTTATGTTTACATCAGGTTTTGAATTTTTACTATATGTTTAAACAGGAGTTTTTCTTTTTTTAATATTTTAAAATTTTTATTGGAGTATAGTTGATTTACAATGTTGTGTTAGTTTCAGGTATACAGCAAAGTGAATCAGTTATACATATATCCACTCTTTTTTAGATTCTTTTCCCATATAGGCGGTTACAGAGTATTGAGTAGAGTTCCCTGTGCTATACAGTAGGTCCTTATTAGTATTATACTTATTTCTTGTTCCCAAAAGGGTTATTTCCTTCTCAAATATTCCCCAGAAGAAAATATGGAGCCAGTAAATATTACAACCCTCCATATTTCATTTCAGTGAAATTCACATTAGAGCATTTTGTCCTATAAAACTATCAAATCTTAGATTAGGATCATCCTCAAAAATTGATAGGTCCTTTCATTGCAAATCTGGCTAGAGAGTTCACTGTGACTTTGTTTTAATCTCCTGTACCCTGACTACACTGCTCTCATGGCATTTTACACATATATAAATGTAAACTATAACATAAAAATGTTTGGGTTCATTTTCTGGCTATGAAATGTGAAGAACAGTAGTTTTACTAAATTAAAAAATATATTTAATAAAAATAAATTTAAAATAATTTAATTAAAATTAAATAAATATATATTTGTAATTTAGTAATACTAATTTTGTTCACATTTCACAGCCAGAAATTTAACCCAATTATTAATTTTGAGTGTTATTAGTGGAGTTTTATTAGAATTAGCTTTCTCAGAGCAACCAGTTGAGGAAGGAAAACATTCAGGTTTTCAATTTGTCCTTCTGTCTGAATTAGTCAAGACTGTATAAACATTATAATCTATATCCCCCAAAGTGTTTAAAAGTAAAATAGAAGTCTAAAACATGTACAGCATTGATAATTCATCAATGGTCAATCTGTTGAAAATATTTTCACTAATGAGAGAAACTTTACCCATGTTAGAGCCACTCAAATAGTTGGACCAGCTATGTTCCAGAGCTCTGTGGAAGAATCAGAAAGCCATCGAAAAAGAGTTGTCATAAATAATATTTACTCCTCAAATGTGTATAGAACTTTCTAGTTTCCAAATATTTTCATGTCTCATTTGTTCCTCACCAAAACCAAAACAGAAGATTTTACTCTTAGCAATGTGACTTCCAGGCATTCTGAGAGCTAGTCACACCGACACATTACGATAGAACCTGTCTACCGACTACTAATTCCATCGATCTCCTCGAGGGCAGTGCTGTGTATCCCAAGTGCCTAGCACAGGGTGTAGCAAATATTTTGTGTTTGGTAAGTATTTGCTGAGTGAATGAATCAAAGACCTGTCCTTAGATGGAAGCCCCAAGATTGGTTTGCCTTCTCTGTCCATCACCTCTGTAGGGGCTTGTGGGTGAATATAACTCATTGACAGAGGCCATGTACTTAGTGCATGGTAAAGTTGCAAAAAAGTGGCCATTATGAAAAAAAAAAGTCAGTAATTGCTTTATGTCTATATCCTTGAGCTCTTCACCCTAGCCAATTGTGGTCGCTCAGTATCCTGCCAGTGCCCAGGCTGGGCTTTTTGGGGGGCAGTGTGTCATCGTTCTGTAGAGAGTTCAGACGATAATCTTCAAAGCTTATTGCTAAGAGAATGATTCTGACATGGTCTTTATCTTGCATTCGGCTTTCTAAATTAGTCTTGCTCCTTGTGATGTGGGCTGATTTTCCCTGGGATGGCCATTGCTTACTTTGTCCCATTTAGTGATGACAACGTTCCTGGCCTTAGCCCATGACCCCAAGGACTGACTCAGCAATTTTCTGCTATCTCATCTGAACGCTCTGAGTTGTGGTTTATGGAGTAACTGATTTCTCTCTTCAAGGGTAGCCTCATTCTAAAGGAGGAGGCTTTCCTGCTTGGAGGAGAAACTTAAAATAGATCCATTTGTGAGGCAGCAGGAAGCTTCCTGGGAAACAGTACAAAGCATTTTCCAGGTGTGGCCATCACAGAAGTGTGCTGCTCAGATCTCCCTTCAAGAGAACTTGCTGCAGGGCTCAGAGTAGCCGATAGCCTCTAACTGCTGTCTTTGGATTCACCATGGTACTTTCTTCAAGGCTATACTTCCCCTAGGGACTCCTCCAGTTAAGGACTGATAACAACAGGGGTCCCAGAGCATCTTTGTCAGATGTGGGCCTCCTCTAATGAGCAACCTTTGCCTGGAGTCTTCTCATTGGTCAGGTTGAGAATTTCTCAGTACTATGATGTGGTCAGAAAATTGTGTCAGTCTAAAGGCTTTTCCTATTTATTCTGCCCCTTCCCCCTTTATCAATAGATCTCTTGCATGTTTGGTCTCATCTCTACATCTACTTCTCAGAGGACCCAGATTGACATGGGGCAGGGGGCAGGAGTGGTCTGAGAAAAAAGATGATAAGATGAGTTTTGAGGCTGGCTCACTCATTGCCTGGCTGGCAAGATCACTGCCTTCCTGAGTGAAACATGAGGTAAGGATAAGCCTTAGCACAACATGATAGCCTGGTGACTAAAGATTTCATCAGTGATGACCTCAGAGAATGTACCCGTAGAGAGGAATGCACTAGCTACAGTGAATATTCAGGCACTTGAAGGATTTGGTAGGGGTGTGTGTGTGTGTGTGTGTGTGTGTGTGTGTGTGTGTGTGTGTGTGTGGCGGCGCAATGCCTACAAGAACAGTACAATTGGCTATGTATCATTAATTTGTATTGCCACTGTCGACTGAAAAAAATATTCACAACCTAACAGTTGAGAGTTATGTTTTATAGAGGACTTAAGCCTGGGGTGCAGCATCTCAGATAATGCTGAGAAACTATTCTGAAGAGGCCAGGGGGCAGGGGGAGCCAGGATATATAGGAGTTTTTGCAACAAAAGACCAAGTAGTTGGAACATCAAAAGATCACTGTTAATGAAAGAAAACTAGACGTCTCAAGTTAAGGAATTTAATGCTTTTCTATGTATGGGAAGATACAAGAGTCTGGGCTCACTGAAATCATTCCTTTGATATGCACCTCAGCTCTCTGGGGCCAGTATCCTGTGTTTTCTCATCCTGAGTTTCCTCAGGGCTCACCATGGGGAGTGGCTGCAGTCTGATGGCTGCTAGATGGCAGGTATTCTTTGTTTCCTTCCTGAGTTCCTTCAGGGCTCACCAGCTCACTGTTGGAGGGCTGCAATCGCCTAGGTGTATGCCCCTTTGAATTTTGGCTCTGAAGACATCCCTGAAACAACAGAGCTTGTAGAGGGATCCCAGTACTCCCTAATATGAACTAGCAACCTCCTCCCTTCTCTGCAGAAGACTCTGTAAAGACCTCATTCTCACAGGCAAGAGGTGATCCCCTTAGGAACAGCCCCCATCTACTTTCTTGGTTGTCGGGCCAATAATTAGGATTAAGTCCCAGCAAGACACAGCTAGGGAAGTTTTGAAATTGATAAAAGAGGAAAGAGATGACCACCCAAAGGAGCTGCAAGAATTAGCTAGTATGTACTACCAGAGCTAAGAGAGTACCCTTGGGATTGGACTTTGAAGGTACTTGATCAAAAGGTTCAGATCATACCAGATAAGAATCCATTGACTTGGGGCATGGGGGCATTTTTTTCAGAACATGGAATTTAACACTTTTGAAAGGACCTCAGTGGATGGAGCAAAGTTGCTCTTAGCATGGCTCTTTAGAGACCAGGAGAAAGCAATAGCACACATAGAGTGAAGTGGAAATTACCAAGTTTCTCTGGCAGATGAGAATGAAGGAATAAAAATGGCTTAGGGAAGTGAGCATGCTTGAACAGATGTAATATGTGATGCCAGGAGACTTTCCAGAAGATTATGTTCCACAGAAGGGCCCAGATGACCCACAGAAATGTGTTCATGAGACGACACCAATAAGTCTTGGCTCTCTTCTGCAGGCCAGGGCTGATGGTTATAGAGGTGGTCACAGAGATGAGCTTTTTTGATATTCAAGGGAATGATGAGACCCCCAAATAACAGAGGTCAAGCGGTGGTGCTTAATCACCAGAAGCCAGGATGATAAAATTACTACAATGACCACCAAGTGTGGAGAAGCAGACAAGGGGGCTTGACCTACATGGAGCTGTAGAGATTAATAGAGCATGGTGAAACTAAGAACAAAACAGAAGGTAGACAAAAGGGTGTTGCTTAATATCTACAACCAGAAAAAATGGCAAGAATGGAGGAACAGGAGGCTGATGGTCATTGGCCCAATAAAAATTCATGATCCCTTGCTCAGTGCCTGAATCTGAGCCAGTTTCAGATGTAGAACCCATTAACCAAAGAGTTTGAAGTATCTCTAGGAGTAATGACCATGCCACACAATGGTCGTGTATATGGTAATGATTTTTCCAGGCCTTGCTCAAATGAACCTGTGGCCATTTACTTGGATAAATTTACAATGAGGAAAGGGGAATACTCAACATTTTGTGGAGTATTAGGCACACATTCTGAGTAGACATTAATTTTGGGAGACCCAAGATATCATCATGGTCCCCCTGCTAGAATGTGGGTTTATAAGCCAGGCAATCAATGAACCATTGGCTAATGTCTGGATTACAGTGGATCTTCTAAGTGTCCATAACCACCCAAGTGTTCACTTCTCCAGTTTCCAAGTGCATGATTGAAGCTGACATATTTGGCAGTTGTAGTAATATCCACATGGTATACTTAGTTTATTAAGAGGTATCACAGAGAGGAATACCAGGTTGATGCTTCCAAAACTGCCCCCCCATCCTGAAGCCAAGATAGTAAAAAAAAAAATATTGCATCCCTAGGAGGAACAGAGGATGGTAGAGAAACATGTGGTCCCTATTATATCATGTATCTGTTTAATTTGGCATTCTGTTGGAGGATCTAAAATCTGTGCAGAGTGTGAGGTGAGACTTCCTCTCTGCTCTCTGACTGTTAGAGGCAGGGTCTGCTCCCCAGTTGATGGAGTAGAAGCCCTGAGGGTCGGGCTCCATCAGTCTCTGTTCCCCTTGAGTGTGTGCCCTGCTCCCAAAGGAGGAGAGTGCTGAAGTAAGTGAGGGCCATGTGCTCATAAAAGTCTGATGTACTCCCTGTGTAGGTGTTAGTGGCCTCACTCAATTGCAGCCCCAGGTCCTGTCTTTTTCCCTTTGTGTAGTCCCAGATCTAGTGCAAGGCTGTGGCATGCAGTGGGTGGGGCCAGGGATCAGGGCATTGTGGCTGCAGGAATTGAGGTGGCTGTGCTACCACCGGAGATCTGAGCTACCTCTGTGGCAGTCTTCTCCCAGGACCCATCTGCCTCAGATCTACTGCCAAGCTGTGGTGTGGGATGGGCAGGGCCAGAGGGCTTGGTCTGCTGGGAGACAGTGGGGTGCCACCCAAGTAACTGCCCACAATGGTTAACACTCCCCCACCCAGACCACGTCCCAAGCCACTGAGCTGTCTCTGCCTAGCTAGACCAAGTCTTTTCCCGGGCCCAGCTGGTCCAGATCCCACACCAAGCTGTGGTGTGGAGTGAGTGGGGCTGGGGTGTTCACTCCACTTAGATTGGGGAGTCTGGTTAAGCACCCATGCATATCTCTCTCTGGCCTGTTTGTTGGCAAGCCAGTACCTGTGCACTCTTGTGGGTAGAGTCAAGGCTTCTCCGGCCCTTCTATCTAGCCCAGCTCTTCTCCCAGCAGCCAAGGGGGCTTGTCTCCTCCATGTAGGAACCCAGGACCGGGACGCTGAGTGTGTGGCTGGACCTGCTCGCTCACCAGGGCGAAGGCCTGCCCATGCAGAGCTTCTCTTCCTTTCAGATCCCTCCCAGGGGTAGAGGTCCCGATCCTATGCCTTTTTTCAGTCCTACCCAGTTATGTGGAAATCTTTCTTGCAACTTTGGTTTGTATAGGACTTCTTCTGCCAGTTTCAAGTTTTCCATGAGAATTGTTCCACATGTAAATGTATTTTTGATGTGTTCATGATAGGGGGTGAGCTCCACGTCCTCTTACTCCACCATCTTGATTGCTTTGGAAGATCCCACTAGAGGCTCACCTATATGCTCTCTATAAGCATCCCAATTTAAATATAAAAACAGTCAAATTTCAAAGAATTGAAAAGATATATCATGTTAATGCTAATCTAAAGAAAGTTGGAGTGACCCTATTAATATCAAACTATGTAAACCTTGGGATGGTATATTACCAGGAGTAAAGAGGGGCATTACATAATGATGAAAAGGTCAAATCACTAAGGACACATTAACAATCCTAAATATGTATGCAACAAACAAAATAGCTTCCAAATATATGAAGCAAAAACTGTCAGGACTGAAAGGAGAAATAGACAAATCCACAATAATAAGTGGATACTTTAATATTCCCCGTTCAGCAACTGATAGAACTACTAGACATTGAATCAATAATGATATGTAAGACCTGAATGACACTATCAAGCATCATGTCCCAATTGAGATTTCTAGAACACTCCACCTAACAACAGCAGGAAACACTTTATTTTCAAGTGGGAAAGGAACATCCAACAATGCACTGTGGGCCACAAAACAAACCTCAACAAATTAAAAGAATTGAAATTATATAAAATGTGCACTTTCACCATAATAGAATTTAACTAGAAATCATTTACAGACATATATAGAAAATTCCCAAATATTTGGAAATTTTACTGCATATACCTGAATAACCAATGGGTCAAGGAAGAAGTCACAAGGATAACTAATAATATTTTGAATTGAATGTAAATGAAAACACAGCATACTAATATTTGTGGAATGCACCTAAAGCAGTGCTCAGAGTGAAATTTATAGCATTAAATGCATATATGAGTAAAGAAGGAATGTCTCAAATTATAATATAAGGATCTATCTCTAAAAATTCATCAAAATTGAACAAATTTTATTGAAAGCTAGTATGAGAAACTAAATAAAAAGAGCAATAATTAATGAAATTAAAACCAGAAAAGCCACAGAGAAATTCAATAAAACTAGAATCTGATTCCTTAAGATCTATAAAATTGATAAATCTATAGCCTTTCCTACCTTCAGACTCTTAAGTCATATAACCATTGAGGGCTTATAGACTTTCTGATCTAGAGCCATGAAATCTCACGCAACATAAACATCTGACTGGGGACCCCCTTCACAGTGGATGAGGTGTGGGGATGGGCTCATAACCGTGTTATCTAAGGACCATATCACATAACTTCACTATCTGGTTTGGATAAGAAAAGCCTATTGAAGCTATAGCTAAAGTTATGCTTTGGAAGCACTACTCTGGCAAGTGGGATGCCATCCTCCAGGATTCAGTATACACATGATTCAGAGACTTGTGTATGGTGCTGTGTCTGTAACAGGAATAATATAGTCAGCTTCTACATCCGTAGTTTCTATTGATACATCCATGGATTCAACCAACCGTAGATTGAAAATGTTTGAAAAAAAATTCCAGAAAGTTCCTAAAAGCAAAACTTGAATTTACTGCATGCCAGCAACTATTTACATAGCATTTACATTGTATTTACAATTATTTACATAGCATGTACATTGTATTAGGTATTATAAGTAATCTAGAGATGACTTGGAGTATACGGGAGGATGTGTATAGGTTATATGCAAATACTATGCCATTTTACATAAGGGACTTGAGCATTCATGGATTTTGGTATCTGCAGGGGGTTCTGGATCCAGTCCCCCATGGATACCAAGGGAAGGCTGTAAATGGATCTGGAGCCAAATAGTGTTACCAAGCAAAGGCTTGCTGCCCGATATGCATAGAAGCCAATACGATGGCACCAGCTTTTGAGAAAATAAAAGCTTTGTTGTAAGGTTGACAGGCAAGGAGACAGGAGGCAGGGCTCATCTGTCTCCCTGATAATGAGGTGAGGTGGATATTTAAAGGTTCTGGTTTTGGGACAGTGAAGAAAGGGAAAAATGTGGTTGGTTACCAAGTTTAAGGAAGTGATGGATTCTTATGTGCAGGTGCAGGCAGGCTTCATATTCCTTCATTGGTCACATGTGTAAATTTGGGGGAAGGTAGTATGAAGCACGTGGTATAAATTCGGGCTGTGACACCAAAAGGTCACCCATAGGACAAGTCAGTCTATTCTGTGCAGACTCCAATCAGCCATATTGGTTCCAGCCAATTTTGTTGTGTTATAAGCAGAGGGGATTTTAACAAGCTGCCTCCTTATCTGCAGTCCTGTAAAATAAGCTCAAGAATTTCTGTTAGTCACCAGTTTCTTTAACCCTATGGGGCACAGTTTCAATACCCCTCACTATACCTCTTGATGACCCATGGGGGCGCTTGTGATTCCTTTTTCTATACGTCTAGGTTCTGTGAGGTTAGAGCTCATGGTTCTATTCTTGCTATGAGACACAGTAAGGGTACCAATGACATACAAGGTATGGCTGATGCTTGGACACCTTGAATTCCATCTTGGCAGGGGTAATGATGATCCTCATCAGCAAGAAGAGGTAAAACTGATTTTATATAATGGGGACCAGGAAGAGTATGTGTGAACCTGGTGATCTGCTTTGTATCTTTTGGTAGCCTTGCTCCCGTATAACAACAAATGAACACACGCAGCAACCTTGGCCTGAAAAATGTATAAATACCACAGCCTTCGGACCTCAGGAATAAATGTTTGGTTCACACTATGAGATAAGCCAACAAGATCCATAGAGGTGACTGTTGAGGGTGAGAGGAATTTTGCAGGAATAGGTGAAGAGGGAGAAGATGAATTACCTTTGTGACCCTGAGACTAACTGCAGTGATGGGAGATATGTAGTTCATTCCACTGACTTACTTCTTCTCAGGGAAGAGAAGCCCATGGAAGCCATTTAGAAGGTATTCCTCAAGTGTGCCAGAAGTGGATGTGTAACAAAATGAGTGAACTGTTGTGGCCCTCATAGAATATAGCTCCCTCCTCTGCAGAGAGCACATTTGATTGATAGTGTCCAGTTCCTGCCTCTTTGGATTTGCTGTGCTACTCTCATTGAGATCACTTTTCTCCAGGGCTGCTCCCAGACAATAACTGAGCATGGAAGGTATCGTAGAGGCAGACCTTTTCTGCCCAGTATAGGATTTTTCCAATGAACAATATCTCATTAACCTGGCTTATAATGTCTCAGAACTGTACTTGAGTCTGAAGTTCTTCCTAACCAATTCTTCCTTGCCTTTCTCGTTTCCCAGTTATCACACCTGCATTGCAATCTGAGGGCTCTCCCCATCTATTCGTGCTTCTTCATCCTTCACATGTGTATCCCTCATTAAATATCATGTACATCTAATCCCACCTTGGAGTCTGTTTTTGGTGGTCCCAGATGTACCTACCAGATTCTGAAAGATCTGGACATTAGTATTTAAATAAGATAACAAGTAAAGTGCCCAGAGTGATGCTTGGCATACAGTGGACACTCAATAATTCATTCCTTCTCACTCAGCAAATGTTTATTAATCATTTCGTGTGGGCTAAACACTGTCCTGGGCAGTATGGATACAATGGTAAATAAGATAGAAATAACTCTTCCTTGCTTCCATAGACACCAGAGTTTGGTATAGTATACAGATAAATAAGTAGGCAATTACAATGCATGCAATATTGTTATGTTAGGAAAAGACAGGGTGCTCAGGGAGCACAGAACAGAGCACCTGACCCAGAGCTTATGGGTCAGGGTAATCTATCCAGAGGAAATGGAATGTAAGCTGAGCCCAGAAGGGTGTTACCTATATGAGGAGGGTGGGGAATATTTTAGACAGAAAATGGAGCTTATACAAAAGCTTCATGATGAGAGAAGAAGATCAGGAAGCCGTGGTTGGGCTTTAGCATTATTCCTTCTGCAGCTTCTCTTGCCTAATCTTTCTTGTTTTGTCCCTCAGGAAGTTCAAACATTCTATTGCCTCATTCCTAGCAATGGAAGGTCCCCAAACTACCTGCCTGGACCTGAACCTATGTTGACAATCATTTTACTTAATAGCATTAGTAATTGTATTTATTAACCTTCAAATCAGTAAAACTGCTATAAAAAGCTGACACTGTGCTCACCCCTGCATACCTGGAGATTTCTCTTTTCCTTGACGCAGGGACAAGGTTATCCATTTCCCTTAGCCTTCTTGCAGAAATTTTCGGGTAGGAGTCATTCAGCACATTATATTAAAAACCATTACAACAGCATTTTTGAGGAAATAAATCCCAAAAGGATTTCTTAAGGAAACACAAAGACCAAGGATTTATTTGCCAGTGCTAGGTAATGAGTGCTACTCATAGACTCGAATAAATCTTGTTACAAAAGAAATTGATTACCTCTTTGCCCTTTCATTCACCAGATTCTTGAAAGCAATATTTTAACAATACCTTAAATTATTTTCCTATGAGATTAGTTGGATGAATGCATAAAGTGGAATAGTATATATATGTGTATGAATATAAATGTATATATATATATGTATGTAAAATATATATAATGAAATATACACTCTTGATTATATATATAATATATATATACACATATACATATTCATATACATATGTACACACACACACACGCACACACAGTTCCAATCTGGGTCTAGTCGTGTGGTTGTTTTGGTTATGTGTTATTGATCAATTGTCTTCTGTGCCTCATGATAATCTGCATTTTGATACTATCTGCATTGGTGTGACTTTATATCGCCTTTTTCCTGTATTGGTGGCAGGGAATTCTTGGTCATGCCTGCAGTTACCTGAGGTCATACATTGATTGCAAAGTCTTTATCATCTTGATTTGTATTTCTAATGTTGGTTTTCTTCCAGTGGATACTCTCTAAAATTCAAAGTCAATTTTGAGCACTCTTTGTTATTCACTGTCTCCATTGTTTTCTGTGTAAATGAGAAGGTTTCTTTCATTAATCTCTGAATTATTCTGAGGAAGAGAATTCTTAGCAGTTTTGGTTTAACCTGAAAAAAAGAAAATCTCCCATTGTAAAGAAATTATGGAAATGAAGATCCTTCATCTTTCACCACTCTCTCTCCTGACTACAAACATCTAATGGTTTCTACTTTAGCTCTTTTATACTGACCACGGGTAGGCCACATATACTTGACACAGGCAAATTTATGAAGCAGAAAGGGTGACAGAACAGATTTGTTTGGCTCTGTCTCTAAAAGCCATCTAATAGCCCTTATTCTTTCCCAAAGTCACCCTAGAGATACACTACAGGACCACCTCTTAAATTAATGACCACTATGAGGATATATTTTTTTGAATTATCCTAAATATAATTGTATGATTTTATACTACTTCTCTAATCAATGAAAGTTATCCTTTAGAAAACTTTATATAACAAAAACGCATTCAAAAAGTATCAGTGTCTGAGGGACTTCCCTGGTGGTGCAGTGATTAAGAATCCGCCTGCCAATGCAGAGGATACGACTTCGATCCTTAGTCCAGGAAGATCCCTCATGCCGTGGAGAAACAAAGCCCGTGTGCCACAACTACTGAGCCTGCACTCTAGAGCCCGCAAGCCACAACTACTGAGCCCGTGTGCCACAACTACGGAATCCCGCGCGCCTAGAGCCCATGCTCCGCAACAAGAGAAACCACTGCAATGAGAAGCCCGCACACCACAAGGAAGAGTAGCCCCCACTCGCTGCAACTAGAGAAAGCCTGCGTGCAGCAATGAAGACCCAATGCAGCCAAAAATAAATAAGTAAAATAAATAAGTTTATTTTAAAAAAAGTATCAGTGTCTGTACACCTAGCACTTAGCACAACCTCTGGTATATAATAGATTGTTGGGAAATTTTGCTCAATGAATGAATGTAAAACAATAAATCTTCATATTTTATATTCCCTGGGCTATAACTCTTTGCATATACATATATCTCATTTCCCTCACTGGATTGTGAGCTTACAGATCATGAGACAGAGATGTTCTTTGCTGTATTCCCAGTACAGAGGACAATGCCAGGAACCTAATAGGTGTGCAAAGAATGTGGGTGGAGTGGATAGTTGCACAAATGAGTGGAAGACTGAAAAAATAAATCGATGAATATCTTTACAGTTGTCTTATTGTGAGTTAAACATACTGTTTGGATCCACCTACCATAATTGGGCATGATGAGGTTAGAAGCTATGAATATAATCACCTATTATAAAAATTTTTAAAGGAAAATTGAATCTGAATTGCATTGTTTTGGTTTACAGCCATACTGCAAAGGTTTTCTGTTACCCAAGACTTACAGTTTACACAGAGTCCACAGAAGTGGGACAAGTGGATCACTGTTTCAGAGCTACTCATTTTTCCCCCTTTCCAAATATTTGTACTCATTTATATTTGACCATCTAGAAAGACTCTTATCCAGAATGATTATTTCAGGGTCCACATAAGAAAACAATTTTGAAATAATAGACAAGGGAAACAGACATTATATATGTCAACATAGGTCTTTTACTCAAAAGAATTGTGACATAAACCTTATAACTATATGAAGATTAAATCAAATGTTTCATAAATGTAAATGTAAAATTATAAAACTTTAGAAGATAGCATATAAGGAAAATGTCAGAGTCTAGGGATAGGGAAAGAGTTCTTAGACTTGACATCAAAAACATGGCCCATAAAAGAAAAAAAAACGATAAATTGAACTTCATAAATAAATAAATAAATAAAACTTTTGCTCCATGAAACATCCTGCAAAGAGAATAAAAAACCAAGTTACAGACTAGGTGAAAGTACTTGTAATCCACATATCTTGCAAATTACTTGTATCCAGAATATATTAAAAAATCTCTCAAACTCAACAAAAAAATAACAACCCAATTAGAAAATGGACAAAAGACATGAAGAGGCATTTCACCAAAGAGAATATACAGATGACAAACACATTAAAAGATGTACAACATTACTAGCTGTTAAGGAAATGCAAATAACGGCCATAATGAGACGTCACTCACTACACCTAAGAGCTAAAAGTTTTAAAAAAGCATGCCAATATCACTTACTGTTGAGGATGTGGAGAAACTGAATCTCATACATTGCTGGTGGGAATGTAGAATACTATAGCCATTCTGGGAAATAATTTGGCAGGTCCTTAAATAAAACTAAACATGCAGTTATTACACGATCCAGCTATTGCACTCCAAGACGACTCTTATCCTGGAGAAATGAAAATTTATGTCCACACAAAAATCTGTAGATGAATGTTCCTAGCTGTTTTATTCATAACTGCCCCAAACTAGAAACAATTCAGTTGTTTAGCAATGGATGAGTGATTAAACAAACTATATGGTACATCCATACCATGGCATAAAATTAACAGAAAGAAATAAACTATTGATACAACAACTTGGATGGATTTGAGGCACATTTTGCTGTGTGAAAAGAGTCAGTCTTGAAAGGTCCGTGGCATAATAAAAATATGTATTTGGTATTTGTCCCCAGTTCCTGGCGCAGCTCCTAAAACCCTTGGAATTTCCTGAGCAATAGGGAATGCATTTTGTTATTCATAACAAGCCCTTTTCAATCACACTTGCATTTATGCTGATGAGGTGACTTAGGATGGGGGCCCTAGGTAGCCTTGGGGTGGGATTGGTCACCAGAAAAAGTGATTAGAGGGTTGGAGATTGAGCTCTATAAAAATTCTTCAACAGTGAGATTCAGAGAGCTTCTGGGTGGGTGTAGACTTTGAGGTGCTAGGAGGGAGGAGCTCTTCACCTTCTCCAGCCTTCAACCCTCACCCTGTGCATTTGGCTTCCATTTGTTACTTCCATTTGAGTAGTATCCTTTATAAGAAATCGGTAAATGTAAATAAAGTGTTATTCTGAGTTCTATGAGCCATTCTACCAAATTATTGAAAATGAGGGGTTGGCCCTGGACACCCCCAAATTTGTAGTTGGCCGGGCAGAAGTTTAGGTAGCTTGGCACCCCCTTTGTGGCTGGCTTCTGTAGTGGGGGTAGTCTTCTGGGAATGAGCTCTTTAACTTATGGGATCTGATGCTAAGTCCAGGTAGATAGTGTCAGAATTTAATTCAATTGTTGGACACCCAGATGGTGAGTCATGCATGACTCCATGTATATAACATTCTCAAATGATAAAATTATGGAGCTAGAGGAACATTCATGGGTCATTCCAGGGTTTAGGGATGGTGAGGCTCAGGGAGGTGGTTGTGACTATAAAGGGGTAGCATGAGGGCAATTTTTGTGGTGATTGAATAGTTCTGTGTCTTTATTGTCATGGTGGACTTTACACAAATTTACACGTGATGAATTGACAAAGTAGTATACTCACACTTTACACACATGTTAATTTCCTGGTTTTGCTATTGTGCTATAATTATATAAGATGTAACCATGGGGAGGGGGCTGGATGGTGTGAAGGTTGTGGCTGCATGGGACCTCTCTGTACTACCATTCTATCTTTGTAACTTCCTGTGAATCTGCAATTATTTCAAAATAAAAAGGTGAAAAAATCCCTCATAGTCACCATTGACTCCTCCATCACCCTTTCCACCACTGGCATCTAATTACCAAGTCTTATGCACGTCGTTGTTTATATTTTTTCTCCATCCTCACTACTACTGTCTCAGTACAGGCTACCATAATTTCTTTCCTCGGTTATTACCATACCTTTCTAACTGGCTCTAGGCTTCCATTCAGGCTCTTTCCAATCAAATCCCCATTCTGGTGAAATGGTATTTCAAAAATATGTATATCCTCATAGCATGCTTTCTCATAAACTTCTTAAGATTCTTAATTGCCTACAGAATTGTGTCAATTTCACAGCATGGTATTTAAGGTATCTCACAGCTTCCCTTTAAGCCTTATTTCCCACTCCACTGCACCAGGTGTCTTTTGTTACTAGCACACCAGGCTAATCATCCTTTCATAATCATACCCTAAACATTTGCTCAGGCTACCTCTTTTACCTAGATTCCCCTCCTTTTACTCTCACAAGCATGCTGAAAACCCAGACATCAGCTTCTGGCTCAAATATACTATTCTCTGTGAGGTTTTCTTGGTTACTCAAATTTTAATTTTATTTACAAATTAGCATTCATTTCTTTAATATAGGAAACTGAGTATATTTTAGTCACTGTGCTGTAATAAACATATATGTTCCCTGACTACAAGTAAGTCATATTTTAAAAAAATTATTTGCTCTCTGTCCTATTTCACAAAGCATAATTAAGCATTTCTGTAAATGTATTTATTACAAAAAATATCAAAATACTATGGTTGGAGCAAAGGGACTATTTGATTAGAATAATAATAGTTGGAGTAAAATTAATATTTAAAGTGAATTGACTTCAGACCTCTGGTAATAAAAGATGGTTTGTAAACTTGATGTCTTTTACTATCATTTTGACTGGAGGTGCTTGATGCACATATGTTAATAGATAAATTATAATGCAATCTGGTAAATGATTTAATAGAGTTACATAAGAGGAAAGAAGCTGGAGGGGATGAGTTGCTACCTAAGAAAATCAGGATGTGTTTCTGGTTATAGATGGCTGAATTGTTCTTTGCAAAGGGTGGGGGATGGGTAGAGAGTTTAAAAGCAGAGGGAATGATGTGCATAATGGCACAGTTATAAAAGGAGAATAAGACAAATTCAGTGTAGTGTGATTATAGGGTCCATATAGGTAAAGTGACAGGTATGGCTGGAGTTAAAACAAGGGAGAGGTTCGCTCCTGTCTGTTACCTCCTTATATACCAAATAAGGAGTTTTTATTCTATCCTTAACTTGTGTTCATATAAGCTGTGTTTTAAATCTGTGATAACATTTACAATACTCTTGTATTATATCTAGTTGAATTCCTCTCCTTGCAAGACTGTGGAATCTTCAAAGGCAATGAACATTTCCCACTGATCTTTGTATACCCAACAATTAAAACTCACAGATGTAGAAGACAAACTTACGGTTACCAGGGGGTAAGGGGGGGAGGGATAAATTGGGGGATTGGGAATGACATATACACATTATTATATATAAAATAGATAACTAATAAGGACCTATTGTATAGCACAGGGCACTCTACTCAGTACTCTGTAATGGCCTATATGGGAAAAGAATCTAAAAAAGAGCGGATATATGTATATGTATAGCTGATTCACTTTGCTGTACACCTGAAACTAACACAACATTGTAAATCAACTATACTCCGATAAAAATTAAAAAAAAAAACAACTCTATTGATAATGCAGAGTCTGTGATTGTTGACTGGCTAAAGTAGAGCGAGCTCTGGTTCAGGTAAAATAAAGGAAGTCCATGGTTTTTCTCCCCTTTGTTTATAAGCACTTTGTTTAACTGTCTGATTCAGGAATGCCCACTGCCTGTATTAGTGAATGGCAGACAGTGGTAAGATAATAAGCATCTTCACCGTGCTGCAAGCTTCCAGCTCTGCTGTGTCGCAAAGTAACACGATCCTGGTAGTTGCTATGGTAGAGAAAAGTTTCCTGCTGCAGAGCTTGTTTTTGAAACTATTTTTACAGATGACTTAGAAACTGAAATTAAATATCATTTATAACTATTATTTGTATTGCAGAACTAAAAGGATCCCTGTAGACCATCTAGTCTAACCATCCAATATTTGAAAATTTGAAACTGAGTCCAAAAGAGGTTAAAAAAAATCACCTGAGTTCACGCATTTAGAGATTCTGAGTTAGGACCAAAACCCAGGACTCCTAACACTGTCCATTGCTTACTTTTAACACAAAGACTATGTTTCCTCCACTTTTTTCAGGGGAAAGCATTGCCATTTAAGATGTCACACTATCAACATTCCTTTAACCAGTGAATCAAAATCCCCCAAAATACAGACTTTTTTAATTGGCTGAGTGACAGTCAACATTCTATTTTATAATCTTCACCCTTGATTTTTTCAAAACAAATGAAAAATATCTACAAATAAGGATTCATATCACTTCAGAAAAATATGTAATCAAACTTTTACTGCCCATCTAAAATTATGTGCATACTTACACGAGTGTCATTTTATATTAATAATTTCCCCTACTTAAAAATCAAAAATACCAAATTATATATTTTTAGCTTATACTCCTCTTTCCAAAAAAAAGGTTTTTTTGTGTGTGTTTGTCATTTAAAAGTCACTAAACGGTTAAGTTTAGTTACCCAGGAAATCAGCTGATTTACTACAAGGATCTGGTACTAAAGGAAATTAGGTGGTACTCAAAGGAAAATCTACATAAACCCAAGAGTCAGTGTGGTTTGTGTGTGTTAACTAGTTCACGTGTAAATTGTAACTAAGTGTTGGACTCACATCAAGAAGTGATTAAAGATCACTAAGTAACACAGTTATAAATAGCCCTAATACAGTAAAAGATGACAGAAGATAGCTAGGAAAATTAAGAACAAAAGATGGAAGATTAAAACGTGACAGTATGTCATCTTGTTCCATGGATCTTGGATGGAAGCTGGTCGTCTACTTGGTCCAGAAGTCCTGGGTAGAAGCTTGAGGTCTCTGGTAGGGATCTTCACTCAGAATAATCCTTGTGGAGTTTGAATACAGATTTCTCTTAGCAATCCTTTTCTGACTCGAATCCAATGGCTGGCATTCTATAATATTCTCTTTGAGCCTCTCTAAAGATTTAGTCTCCTGAGCGATAATAGGGGTTAGGATCTTAGTGAAGGCTTAGAGATGAAGTACCAGACCTCAGGATTAGCTAGAACATTTTCTTTAGCCTCCACCTTATCCCCTTTTGTATGTGCCCCTCCCTTAATAATAGCCACCTACTTAGTAAGCATTAGAGCAATCAAAATTTCTATTATCTTTTGACCACTCTTAATTTTTTTTTTTTTTTTTTTTTTTGCGGTACGTGGGCCTCTCACCGCTGTGGTCTCTCCTGTTGCGGAGCACAGGCTCCGGACGCGCAGGCTCAGCGGCCGTGGCTCACGGGCCTAGACACTCCGCGGCACGTGGGATCTTCCCAGACCGGGGCACGAACCCGCGTCCCCTGCATCGGCAGGCGGACTCCCAACCACTGCGCCACCAGGGAAGCCCAACCACTCTTAATTGGGGTTCCTGCTGAAGACAGGAATGTTAGCTGCTTCCGAAGCACTCCAAAATCGTGAACAAACCCCCAAATCCTATCTGCTACTAATGTATTTATTTACCCTCTTACCTCTAGCTAAGCAACAATCTCTTATGAACACAATGAGTTCTGCCACCTAGGAATATTTTGCTAATGGAAAATAGTATTTGGTTTGTGTGCTATAGGAAAGCAGAGAATGACTAATTATGACTCTGAAGTCTCAAACAAATCTACATCTCTGCACAGTGGGTTTTCTGACTAAAAGGTTCAGAGTGTTAACAGGACTGGTACAAAATCTGATGAGTCCTTTTTCTAATAGGCTTCTAACTATTCTGTAGCTTATGGTTTATGCGGGTATTGTATGAGTTTGGGTAGAGGTTTAGATAGGGCAGTCTGAACTTTCATGGCTTCAGTCCCAATAATCCTACCTATATCAGATTATTTTGCCCACAAAAAAGTCTCATACCACTTTGAGATCTTCCATTTGGGTTTGATTTATACACAAGGGTAGCAGTAAATCAGTGTGTCTAAATTAGCTATGATATTATCATGAATAAAGGTGTTTTCAAGGATTTTGAGGAAGAGATGATCAGGAGATCCTTTTACCTGGCAATAGTAAATCCCTTTCTATCAAGTTCGGGAATGTGGTATCATAGAGGAGGAAATAATGTGCTTTTTTTGGCTAAAGATCTGAGGATGATTATTATGGACCAGAACATGGGGAATGTCCATGAATTATTAGAGATACCCCCCAGCTGAGAAGTTTGTTGACTCCAAGGGAGATGTGTAACAGTGTTAGGCTTAAGGTTTATATTATAGTGCTCACCTTATTCAGGTTGTCCTTTAATATTTTGAGAAATGTCTTCTTGTGTGTTTAAGGGTAAGGGCAGGAAATTTGGTATTTTGTTTCCCTTTGGAGCATCTTTGTTGATTAATCATATTACATTTTTTCCTTTGTTTTCTTAGCTAACACAGGATAATTTTTTCCCAATATCTTTTCAGTTTAGAATTTATAACAAGTGCCTATTTTGAGAGACTACCTCCTTCCAGTGTGTAATGACTGGGGTGGGAGCATCATTTTTTTCTATATGGCCATCAATTTCTTTTGAGTCATATTCTGTCTCTAGACTAAGGCCCTTTCAAAACGTTCAGAGAGATGCTGGAGATGTGTAAATGAGGCTCTTTCCCATTCGAATATTTGCTTGCCTTTAAATTCCTTCCCAACTTCTGGCTTAAGATACTTCACAAAAAGCGAGGTGAGAGATGAGAACATTTATGCTTCAGAGTTTATTCTGAACACTGTAAATGTGTTAAGATGCTTACCTTTGAAGTCTCCAATGGACGCATTCTTTCTTTTCTTCCAGGACTGAATCAGAGTCCAATCTATTTTCATAAGAAAGACTGAATATAGGCTACAAAAGACACTGTCCAATATTTAAAGCTTTTCTAAATTTCTCTGGGAATGGATTAGGCCAAAGACTTGAATGGATAATGTCACAATTTAAGATTAGACGATCCCTACAGACTCTTTCACACAGACTTTGTGTAAAGAAGTGCTGAACTTCACCTAAAAATTGCAAAAATTAATGGTTTACATATATTTGTTAAAAAATGATTTGAAGTTTTTCCATAAGAAGAAAACTTAAGACCACTTATTTGAAGACAAAGATGAAGTCTCACTTTCTAACTTGCTTTCTCATTAGTTCCTTCCAAAGTAAGATATTAAAGATGTGAATGGGGCTTCACTGGTGGCGCAGTGGTTGGGAATCCGCCTGCCGATGCGGGGGACGCGGGTTCGTGCCCCGGTCCGGGAAGATCCCACGTGCCGCGGGGCGGCCGGGCCCGTGAGCCGTGCCCGCCGAGCCTGCGCGTCCGGAGCCTGTGCTCCGCAACGGGAGAGGCCACAGCAGTGAGAGGCCCGCGTACCGCAAAAAAAAAAAAAAAAAAAAAAAAAAGATGTGAATGATATTTTTCTCATAATGAGTCGTCTCAGGACATTGTGTAGCTTGTGAAAAGTACAAGGGGAGAAGACATTTTAACTTCTCTTCTTGTTTTATTAAGACAAAGTACAAATCAGCACAGCTATTCAGTTTCCAATATTTTAAGATGTGACTTACAGAAAGTATTTTGCATAGAGTTGTGTATGTATTGTGTATATACTCCAAGTTAATGTCTTTGAGTTATGTTTGAAAGAAAAGTGAATAACACAAAAATTAATAATATTCTTAGTTATAACCCTAATGAGATGAGTACAGACGGTCCCCAACTTACAATGGTTCGACTTACAATTTTTCAACTTTACCATCATGTGAAAGCAATACACATTCAGTAGAAACCATATGTCTCGTGATGCTGGGGAGCAGCAGTGAGCCAGTCAGCCACGTGATCACGAGGCTAATTGACCGATACACTTACAACCATTCTGTACCCATGCAGTCATTCTGTTTTTCACTTTCAGTACAGTATTCAACAAATTACACGAGATATTCAACATTTCACTATAAGACAGGCTTTGCGTTAGATGATTTTGTCCAACTGTAGGTTAATGTTTAAGTGTTCTGAGCACGTTTAAGTTAGGCTAGGCTGAGCTATGATGTTTGGCAGGTTAAGTGTATTAAATGCATTTTTGACTTACTGTATTTTCAACTTAAGATGGGTTTATCAGGAAGTAACCCCATTGTAAGTTGAGGAAGATCTGAACTGGCATTGGTGTTGAATGCCACTTTGTACTTTCCCTGCGTGTTCTGTGTATTATAGTAACCAACCCTCAAATCACTGAACTGCTCTTAAAAAGGAAGAAAGAAAGGATGAAAGAAAATGAGGGGGAGCAGAATAGGCCACCCCAAAATATGCCTCTTTATCATAAGGATTATTTTGAGCTGATTATTTCCAAGAAACAGCAGACACAGGAAAAACCCTAAAAATCAGTAGAAGTTACCTTTTATAAGGGATATTTACATGTATAAGGGAAATCTCCATTTGTAAGGGTGTTGCCCTCTCTGTACCAGGAGGAGAGGGATGAGAAAGAGTCTAGGAACTCTTATCAGTGGAGAAGGCTTGAACTTAAATCTGCGTAACAAGCTTACCCTAGTTCACTGTGCTCTTCCTGGTCACCTCTCATAACTGGCTCCCCCACCCCCAGTAGCTTCTTTTGTCTTTAGCTGGGGATGGTATTTAAGGTGGTGGCTTGGGCCATTTCAGGGGTTACTCAGTTTTTCTGGGTCTCTCCCATGTGTAAGGAGGAATATGTGGTATTAAACTTCTGTTTGTTTTTCTCCTGTTAATCTGTCTTTTATTACAGCGGGTCTCAGCTAAGAACTTACAAGGGTGGAGGGAAAATTATTTTTCTTACTCTATAAAGGGAAGGAAGGAAGGAAAAAAGGAAAAGCAATAAAGCTTGGCATTGTGCAGCTATTTTTATAAAATCACACACAGAAAAATATGTAATGCAACTGAATGGAATAAATTTCAAAATCCTGAATTAGTATTACTAATGGGCAGAGTTGCACAGTGAACAAGTATCAGATTATTCCCTTTATTGGTCCTCATGCCATTCATATTACTGAATAAATTGTTAACCCATTAATCAATCAATTGTGATTAAAATTATCAAATGATTTTTTTTCCCCACACTAATTAAAAACTGCTGGGTGAAACACTTCCATCCAGGAAAGTAACACTCTAAAAATATTATCAAATAATTTAGCTAGGCTATTTCTAGGTGTTAAATTATAGGTCAAGCATTCAAAGTGAATTTTAGATTAAAATAAAGCATATTTTCCAAGCAATAACTTTAATTTTTTTACTTTTGAAATTTTTTATTTTAGGAGTTGGAGTAGTTTCAGAGTTTTTATCTCCATTACTTGTCTTTTATCTTTTCTAATCACATGAAAACATTGTTTGACAACTAGAAAATGAAATATTTTAAAATTCTTTTAAGAATTTGGTTTAAAAATTGACTGATGGCGTATTTTTTTTATGAAGAAGTAACCTGGCCTATCATAACTTAAAAACACACACACAAAGAATGGCAGAACAATTTTATAAATCTTTTATCTGATATGGGACTTGAATCTAGACAATATAAAGATAATATTAAAAATTCTATGAGTCAATAATAAAAAGAAAAGTAATCCAATTCAAATATATGCAAAGGATTAGAAATATAAGTGTATACAAAGATATACAAATGTCCAATCAACACATGAAAAGGTGTCCAACATCATTGGTCATCAGGAAAATTTGAATGAAAACCATAGTGAGCTATCACTTCACACACATTAGGACTGCCATAATTAAAATGATAGATAATACAGTTTGGTGAGGATGTGGAAAAATTGTAACCCTCATATACTGCCAATAACAATGTAAAATGGCACAGCTTCTGTGGAAAATAGTTTGGTGGTTCCTGAAAAAGTTAAAAATGGAGTTACTATGTGACCAAGCAATTTCACTTCTAGGTATATTTCCAAGAGAAATGAAAACTTGTGATTCATATAAAAACTTATACACAAATATTCATAACAGCATTATTCATAATAACAAAAAATGGAAACAACACAAATGTCTGTTCAATGGACAAATAAAATGTGGCACATCCATATAGTATAATATTATTCATCCATAAAAAGGGATGAGGTACTGGTACATGCTATACCCTTAATGAACTTTGGAAATATGATAAGTGAAAGAAGTTACAAAAGACCGCTGGTTATATGATTTCATTTACGTAAAATGTTCAGAACAGGCAAATTTATGCAGGCAGAAAGTGTGTTATTGGTTGTCTAGTGTTGTGTAGTTTGGGGGGAAATAGGCAGCGACTGCTAATGAGGCTGGAGGTTCTCTTTAGTGCGATGAAAATGTTCTAAAATGGATTGTGGTGATGGATGTACAACTCTGTGAATATACTAAAATCATTGAGTTGTACACTTTAAGTGAGTGAATTGTATGTATGTGCATTATTTCTCAATAAGTTGTTATAATTTATTGTGTGTGTACTGTGGTAGGCAGAAAAATGGCTCCCCCAATATATCCATGTCCTAATGCCTGGGATCTGTGACTGTATCACTTACATGGCAAAAGTGACATTGAAGGTATAATTAAAGATCTTGAGATAGGGAGATTATTCTGGATTATCCTTGTGAGCCCAGTGTAACCACAAGGATCCTTAAAGATGGAAGAGGCATACAGAAGATCAGAGGCTGAAATCCAAAGAATGCTACAATGTTAGCTTTGAAGGTGGAGGAAGGGGCCACAAAGCAATTGAGGCAACCTCTAGAAGTTGGAAAAGGCAAGAAACAGATTGCCTCCTAGAGCCTCCAGAAAGAATACATCTCTGACAGCACCTTGATTTTAGCCCAGTTAAGACCCATTTCAGACTTCTGACCTCAAAAACTATAAAAGAATACATTTATGTTGTGTTATACCACTGTGTGTGGTAATTTGTTACATCATCAATAGGAGGCTGATGCAGATGCTATGTGCCAGTTTCTGTGCTGTGTTCTGGTGATACTGTGGGGGCAAGTTACCATAATAAGCTTTCTGCCTCCATGGTGCTTACAGTCTAGTAGTGACCAAAAATAATTTGGAACTGGTAAAAACATTTCTTCTTCTCAAGAACAATGGTCTAGTTTGAAATAGATACTAGATTAGAGGTTCCAAAACTTTTAGGGCTCAGGGACTTTCTACAGTCTTAAAATTATTAAGAACCCCAACGAGCTTTTGTTTATGTGATTTTTCTCTTTTGATATTTACTGTATAGGAAATTCAAACTGAAAAAAAAAATTGAAGTCAGGTTCACTGAGGTATTATTTACATTCAGTTAGCTACATCCTTTAGAATGAATAGTTCTGAGAGTTTTGACAAATGCAAGCATCCATATAAACAGCACCACTAAAAGATAGGTATAGAACATTTCCATTACTCCAAAAAGATTTTCTTCTGCCCCTCTGTATTCAATTTTTCCTTCCACCCCCAGTCTTTGGTAACCACTAATATGTTGTCTACCTCTATAATTTTTCTTGTTCAGAATGCCATGTAAATGGAACGATACATTGTTTTCTATCACTTGGCACGATGCATCTAATATTCATCTATATTTTTGTAAGACACAAATTTACTATGTTAAAGTTCTATAGTTCATAAGTATGACATAGATATTACTGGACTAAAATCAAGCTATCAGTGGGGATCTGCTCCTTTCTGGAGGCTCTAGGGGAGCAGCCATTTTTGTGCCTTTTCTAGCTTCTAGAAGCCATATCCATTCCTTGTCTTGTGGTCCTGTTCCTCCATCTTCTAAGCCAGCAACACTGAATCTCTCTTACCCTATCATCACAGTTCTCTCTGGCTGCTACCAGGAAATGTCTTCTGCTTTTAAGTATCGATGATATTAGATTGGCTTGCCTGGATAATCTTGGATAATTTCCCTATTTCAAGGTCTTTAACCTTATTCACATGTGAAAGTTCCTTTTATGATATAAGATAACATATTCACAGGTTCCAAGGATTAGGACTTGAACATCTTTAGAGGGTCATGTTTCCTGCCTACCACAAGTTCCTGTTTATTGCTGATTATGCTATTGTATTGATATACCACAATTTATTTAGCCAATTACCAGTTGATGGGCATTTGAGTTGTTGCCAGTTTGGGCTTATTATGAATAAAGCTCCAATTAACATTCTGTGGATCTGCGTTTTCACCTCAATTGGAGAAATACTTAGATAATAGCTACATAATGATATTTTATTTTTAAAAATTTCTATTCATTTATTTATTTCTGACTGTGTTGGGTCTTTGTTGTGCGTGGGCTTTCTCTAGTTGTGGCGAATGGGGGCTACTCTTCGTTGCGGAGTACAGGCTCTAGGCTCACAGGCTTCGGTAGTTGCAGTGCGCAGGCTTCTCATTCTGGTGGTTTTTCTTGTTGTGGAGCACGGGTTCTAGGTGCATGGGCTTCAGTAGTTGTGGCACGTGAGCTCAGTAGTTGTGGCTCGTGGGCTGTAGAGCACAGGCTCAGAAGTTGTGGCTCATGGAGTTAGTTGTTCCGCGGCTTGTGGGATCTTCCCAGACCAGGGCTTGAACCCGTGTGCCCTGCATTGGCAGGAGGATTCTTAACCACTGTGCCACCAGGGAAGCCCCATAATGATATTTTAAAATATCACCAATCAGCAGAAGGGAGTTTAGGTATTAGGAACTTTCAAGCTTACTGTGGTGGATGCAAATTTTCCAAAATTTTAACTTTCACTAAAAACTTTGAATTTTATCATTGGTAGTCTTTTTTCTTGAAGTGACAGCATGATTTGTTCATCTCCAAGGAACTGTTTGCTAAATATCCATATCTGACAAAGGCATAGTTTGTAAGCTGTTATTATCAAGTGAAAATGGTATGTCATGAAAAACTGGTTAATTTGGCTTGAAACTTAAACAATCACACAAGTGCTTTTCCTTAAGACAACCATCTTACTTCCATATATAATAGAAGTGTTTTATGTGTACTCCTCATGTATCATACAGAATATTAAAAATTCATGGCCTCATGGTCAAGGCTTAATAATTTTCCTTGCTTCTTCAAGGAAAGTCAGTTTCTTAAATGAAACTGACTTTCTTTTTGGAGCCACTGCCTTGATTCATGCTGAGGCAGCAGCAGTTCGTCCACCACAATGAAAATGGCAAATAATGTCTTACTATTATTGAGAACATAGTTTTGACTTCACAGAGCCCTCGAAAGGGTCTTAGGGATCCAAAGAAGTCTATGACCACACACCGAGAATAACTGCTATGGATCAATCATTGTCCATAGACCCCTTAGAGGTAAAGGTTACTTTTTTAAGGAAAAAAAACTTAGAGAATTTATTTGGAAAGCAGGAAATAAAAAGCATGATTTCAACATTTATTTAGAATATGAACAAAAGTAGAAAAAGTTAAACCACAGAAAAGAAGGCAGACAGTACTGAAGTTGGCTTAATGGTCATAAAGAGGTTACTTTCAAAAAGTAATGGAACACTCTGATTGACAAGTACAGAGAAATATCAATGTAGTAAAAATGTCTAATCTGTATTGTATATATTTGGCATTTCCAATATCTACTTTAGTGACTGAGATGACATTAGGGTGATTTTATTCATTAAACATGATTCAGTTACCATTTACTGAAAAATTCAATGTAAAAAATGTGATCGGTGAGGTAATGTTACTATCTCTATTTTATAGATGAGGAATTTTTAGTTCTGGGAAGTTAATCAATTTCATAATATGAAATGAAGTCAAATTTTAAAGCCAGGTCTGTCTTAATTGAAGAGCTGGGATCTTTCTTCTATATCATGCATTCCTCCCATAATATAAATAGTAACTCTGGAAATGAAGTGGGGATAATAATAGAAGTCAGTAATTACGTGCACATATCAACATATTTCTATTCCATTTTATATATAAAATATTGAATTGCACATTTTATATGAGACTCAGCCTCAATGAGCTTCTCTATGGATGTTAATTTAAATTTCTTTCATGATATCTAGTTCAGTTTGAAACCTGAGGCTTCTAATAACTGTCATTTGATTTATCCAGTCACAAATTAGTGAACTCAAAATCAATTAATTTTTGTCACTGTTCTATCCTTAATCTTTCAAGTGTTTCCTAAGTAATTTCCTTGTAATTTATTTAGTTTATGGAAATTGCTAGTGGTGGAATTATGTTTGAGATCTCCCCCAAAGAGAACTTCATTAAAGTTAAGAACTGAGTTTGAAAAAAATTATTTACATTGTTCAGAGACATGTTGGGGCTAAATTTTCCATGCATTCAGTTCATGTCTGGGCAACTATGGCCATGTACTTCTGACACTGGCAGAATTGGATATAACATAAATGTTTGGTTGATCCATTGTTTTGTGCTTCTTTATGATGTCCCCACATAGAGCAAAGTCAGTATTACTACAATTCATTATTCATGGATCTATGTAAACAGGCTACTGTGTATCATAGTGAATGTTTCATTCATGCCACTCTGGGCTTAAGACGCAGGGTGAGGAGTTAGATGGATCAACTGAAATGACTTCCTTCCATGCTGAACACTCTAAACCAACTGCAGCCTTGAGTTTCTTAGCCTATTTCTATGACTGTCACTTTCCTCTCTATCTACTGTTATCTGATTTTATTCATACCCTAAATGTAGACAGAACACAGAGCAAGGAATAGGATGACTTGAGATGTGGAAAACACTGTAATCTAGGGTACATCTTTTCTCCTTTCTGGACCTCAGTTTCCTTAGCTGTAAAAAGAAGGGATTGGGTAAAATAAACTTAAGCCCTTTCAAGCTCTGTCTCTGTGAGTGTGAAGGAAATGTAAGGAAACGTGTGGTATAATATTCACCTACAGAATTAATCAAACTAGAGTCTAAGGAATGATACTGTAAAATTACTCTCTTTTGATAATCCTGGTCAGAATTGTGTGGTCCACTTCATGGTAAGGTCATAGAGAGACATCATTATCCTTTGAGGTTACTCATAGAGCGATTCTATATAATATGTTGAATGCAGCTAGCTATATCTAAAATACCACCAACATGAGGGATCAGTTCATTGGATGAAAACATCAGCTTAACATTACTTTAAAAATATGGTTACTCCCCAAAATTATCTGAATGGATTGATTTGTCCCTCTTTAATAGTTCTACTAACCTGATAAAGATGTAATCTCAAATTGGAAGCATCAGTAAGAACATCAAAATATTTAATGGTATTTTTTAATTCACAAAAGCTCACAAAATAGTCTATAATATAGGAAAATATGAGGACATTAAGGTGACTTTGACCCAAAAGTCTGAAACAGATTAAATTATATTCGAAGGTTATGCTAACCAAATCGAGTCACTATTTAGAATATTGTCCCTCGTCAGTGTGCAGTCTTGGCTGCTAAAAACAGTGATAAAACACACTGTTACTGCACTGATCCAGCAAATGCCCGATTGGCCCTATGCATGCTGGGCTTTACTGCACAGCACAGTGAGTGCCTACAGTTGCCCCAAAGGCCATTTAATAATGTGCCAGGCAGGCCTGGTTAGAGTTATTACATGACTGTGGAAAGCTCATTCTTAACGAGCTTAGCAAGGAGGCATTTTTAGAACTATAATCAGTGCTTTGAAAAATATTTGTATTTGTAATAGTCTGTTCCGTATGGAAAGAAAAACTACTTAGAGAGAAATCAAAAGGTAAATGGCTACCTGTGTTGAGGATCTCAACTGGAGAATGGCTACTATCTCAGGTTCCTGGGGTGGGTGGGGGAGGGGTTCTTGATATTCGACTTTTCTCACTCACTACTTAGCCAGAGCATTAGGAAAAAAAGGTACAACATGGCTTTGGTAGGAACCAGAATCTCAGCACTAAGTCAGGGAATTTCAGGGAGGTAGGAAAGTGGGAACATAATATTCCCTTGAAATGGTTTCTACACAAGGGAAGTACTGAATTAATCATACTCCGCACACTGGTTCAAAGAGGGCATTTCCAGTTGTCTTTGTGGACTTACATTCTCAGGAAAACAGATCACAGCACTGCTGCAGATTACTGTGAAAAATTTAAGAGAAGAAATTTGAGTATGTGGAAGAGTTTATTCCATAAGGCTACTAAATTCTGAATCAAAAAACAAGAAGTATTACAAAGAACAAGGTTAATCTATAATCAGTGTATATAGATACACAGAAGCACGGATCAGAAGCATGAGCCTAATACAATCAAGTCTGTGCTTTCAAATTTTGATGGAAATATTGCCTTTTGAAGCCATCAATGTTGTTAGCATGCTCTGCAGTGCTGTCGATAACTTTGGCATTGACTACTGGCATATACGTACCAAGAGAAATGCTAATGTTGTCACAAATTCATATTTGTGAGTTACAACATTAAGCTGTATATTGTAAAATATATAGAAGCCAGACTCTTACTTCTAAGAATGTAATGCCTAAGGATGAGGATTGTAACTAAAGGGACAACGTATAGACTTAGTTGTCTAAAAAGAAAAATGTAGAGTGCTACATAGTGTTTAATAGGGAGAATGACTTGTTCCGGAGTATCAGTGAAGATGTGCTCTGTTACAGGAAGCTGATGTTTATGGAATACACAATGTTCTCTGACTTCTGGTTGGGTTTGGCCAATGGGGATACTCTGGCAAAATAGAGGAAGAGGGGATAGAAAGGTAGATATATTTATTCCTCTAGCTCCCTCCTCACATGACCGTCTTGGGTTGGTTTTGTCCCTTGACTATCCATCACTGTACTTCTCCATCTTGCTCTTACTATACAATTCTCTCCCTCCTTATCTCCTGCTCTAGTGGTGTTAGTTGCCCTAGGGTACTGCAGTCTCTTGAAGTTTCCCTACATGTGTGCACATCTTTGTAAATAGTGTCTTAGTTAAGCCCTCCTTTAATTATTCTAGTTTGGGCATGCCATCTGTTTCTTTCTGAGTCCCTGACTAACAGATGCTCTATTAAGTGTATTTAAACAGGGACGAGGAGGATGACTAGGGGCTTCATTGGCAGAGAGAGTTGTGTGTGGAGGCATAGGAAGCAGATCGATAATGGAGAATACTGCCAGCATGGAACCAGCATATACAAAATCTTCAAGGCAGGAAAGAGACTGGTACGTTTTAGGGATCAAAGAAATGTCAGTATGGCTGAAGGCAGGAGAGCTGAGGGAAGAGTGATATGAGTAAACCAGAGAGAGTAGACCAGGGTTAGGAGTTCGATGCTATAAGGATTATAACCAGCTGGCTTGTACCTCAGAGGAGGAGGTAACTTTATGAGTGAATGAGTAGTTGATTGTTCTCATATTATCACTAGAAAGCACAAAAGAAAATGTTCTCATTTTCCAACCCCAAGTTATAAAGGGTCAGAGAAAAGAAGTGGACTCATTTTGAGAGGGTTGTAGATAAAGAAGTATCTTTGAGGAAAGTGGAATTTCACTTTAAGGTTGGAGGTGGAGAATGCTGGAGGAGATTGCTAACTGTGATGTCAGAGTTCTAGAACGGTAGGAATGTGCTTGGTTACATAGCAAATGAAGTTCATAGAAGTGTGAAGAAACATGAAGAAGCGAGTAGAACTCTCTTGGAGTTCCTAATTTGGATGACGATAATGAAAACTGGATGGGTGAGAAATGGTAGAATTAGTCCTAAACTAGGCCAGACCTCAAGAGGTTTGATAACTGGCAAGAATGATTTGGATTGGATCTCATTGGTTATTACTTTGTTTTACTATAAAACCAGCAAACAGTATAGAATGGATACCAATAAGATCTAGTATACCTGGTGTAAATGAGGAGGCACAGCTTCCCTTGCCTCCTACTCCCTCACAGAGGATTTCCCAGAGTTCGGAGTTTGGTGGCCTAGTTAGTTTGACTGGAGTGAACCACAGTGGTTGAAGGCAGGCTTTGAAGCGTTACCAAAGTATAGTAAGATTGATTCATAATGTTTTGTCATTTTAGCTGCTTTAGCATTTGCTGGAGAGCCAGGTAGAATTATGAATGGCTTGCCAAAATGGGACAGCGATTGTCCAGCGGCCTTTCAAAATATATTAGTGTGTAGTCTTTTTATTTGTTATTCTCAACCAATCACACAGTGCCTTATGACCTAAACATCTATTCCATGGTAATAACATGGATAGCTAGATAATTTAGAAGAGAAATTCAATTTTTTAGAATATAATTTATTATTGCCACCTACTTAATAAGAAAGTAAGGATAGTATTCAATAATTTGATCAATTAGCTTTTTCTTAAAGCCCATGAAAACAAATAACTTTTCAGCATTGCTGAAAAGGTCACAGTTGTGGTACTGTCCTGTGTGTCTCCAGACAGAGAAATCTAGTATTATTTCTCAAGCTTTCCTTACTTTGATACCAAGTTTTGATCTTGATGAGATAAAATTTGAGTGTGCTTTAATATTATTATTTTGTATGCAATAAGTTATGCTTATGTTTTTTCTATGTGATTATTGTAATTAATCTTAAGTTTCAAGTCTTGTTATCTTATGGTTTTGTTTTGTGTGTGTGTTTGAATATTTTATTTTATCTATTTATTTTTATTTTTAAAATCATTTTTATTTGGAGTATCGTTAATTTACAAGGTTGTCCTAGTTTCAGGTGTATTTATGGTTTCATTTTTTAACTCTGTGATACAACTGGAATTCATGTTTTGAAAGGTGATTCCAATTTGATATTTTTGCTGAAATGTTGACAACTTGTCTAAGCAGTGTTCATGCAATGATCTCCCCTTTCTACATTGATTACTGATGGTCTTTTTTTTTTTTTTTTTTTTTTTTACCGATGGTCTTTTTAATCATCAATTAAATAATTTCCTGGGCTCTGTATCTCAGATATCTTTTCACTTTTATTCATTTTCAAACTCTTCTTATGCTAGTTCCTCACTCTGTTCATTATTATAGCTTCATGTTATCATATCAGGTAGAGATAACTCCCTGCTGTTAGTCTCCTTTATGGAATTCTTTTAGCTCTTCTTACAGTTGAAATTTAGAATAGTTTTGACAGATTTAAAGAAAATAATCCTGTCAAGTTTTTACTGTGATTGTACTAAATGCATGTAGTAATTTGGAAATATTTGGCATCCTTACAATATTCAGTTATCTTTTCAGAAATCATGAAATCTTTCTTCATGTTTTCAAGTCTTCTTTTATGTTTAGTAATACCATTTTGTACTTTTTGTCATAATATGACACATGAATATTATGTCATAGTATTCCTTCCCAGTTTCTTACTAAGGAATATTTTGCTGTTGTTATTTCCAGTGGGAATAGAACTATCCTAGAAATATTTTATTTATTCTTCCAAATGTTGCACAGTTAAAGATACTGAAGGATATATCATTTCTTTCTCTGTCTACTAGAAGTGCCCAAGAAGAATCAAACAAAGCATTTGTGCCTACATTAGAACATTATAGGGTTGAATATACTTCAGCAGTTCATTGGTTTTCTGAGGAAGTATTTTACATTCTCCCTGCAACAGTGATTTCACTTTTTAAAATACAAATATACTCTGAAGTTAACAGGAAGATGAAAAAAAATCTTAAAGAGGAACAGAACGTCTCTCTGTCATTAACAGACTTAATCTAACTCCTTGGTGTGACAGTAATATATCTTTGCCAGGAGAAAAGCAAAGGTCCTATTATTCATTCTCTTGACAGATATTTAGAGAGTGCCTTCTGCTATGTACCTACTTCTAGAGTGAGGTACTGGGGACAAAAAGGAAGGGTCATACAAATTTGAGTAGAATGTACTTGCCACAGATATGGAGTCAGAATCTAGTGGATGAGACAGAAGCATAAGTAATATATCATACGATGTGTGGTGTTTTTCATAGAGGTAATCCAATGTGCTTTGGGATTGTCATGAAGGGAAGTATTAGTTTTGAATAGAGGAAGATCTTATATATTGATGTGACATTTGAAGGGGACTTCTAAGGTTGAGTAGAAATTTAACGGGCTGAACCTAATATGAATGAGATTTAAAAGTAGAGAGTATCGATGCATTCATTTGCTCAACAAATATGTTATTGAGTGCGTTCTATGTGTGCCAGGCACTGGAGATATAGCAATGCAAAAAACTGGATAAAACCCAAGCCCTCATTAACCTCATATTCTGATGAAGGTGACTCACATTAAACAAATATGTAATATTTTGGGTAGTAAATATTCTATAACGAGAAGTTAACAAGATAGTGGAAAGAGAGCACTGGAGTATGTATGTGTATAGGTCACTATTTTAGACAGAGTGGTCGTGCAAGGACTCTCTAAATAAAGTAAAGGAGCAATGCAAGCAAAGAGCATTAGTGGACAGAAGGGATATCAAATGAAAGGCTGATAGAAAAAAGCTTGGGAGTATATTCAGAGGATAGTAATCAGATCAGTAAGCGCTTTATGGTAGTTTGGGGACAGAATAAGAAGAGTCTTGTATGCCACACCAAACAGTTTTAATTTTTTCTCAGCTTTACTGTCATATAATTGACATATAACATTGTCTACATTTAAGGTATACAACGTATTGATTAGATACACTTATATATTGCAAAAAATCACCACCATATAACATTAGCTAACGCCTGAATCATGCCACCTAATTAACATTTCTTTTTTGTGGTGAGAACATTTAAGATCTACTCTCTTAGCAATTTTCAATTACATAGTACAGGATTATTAACAATAATCACTATGCTTTATATTAGATCCCGAGAACTTATTCATCTTTTAACTGGAAGTTTGTATCCTTTGACCAACATCTCCCTTTTTCCCTCACCCCCAAGCCCCTGGTAACCAACATTCTAGTTTCTGTTCCTATGAGTTTGGCTTTTGTAGATTTTACATATAAGTGACATCGTAGAGTATTTATCTTTCTCTGTCTGACTTATTTCACTAGGCATAGTGTCTTCTAGGTCCATCCATATTCTCACAAATGGCAGGAATTCCTTTCTTATGGCTGTATAATATTGTACTGTATATATATACTGCATCTTCTTTATCCATTCATCTATTGATAGACACTTAGGTTGTTTCTATGTCTTTGCTATTATGAATAATGCTGCAATGAACATGGGAGTAGAGATAACTCTTTGAGATCTCATTTTCATTTCCTTTGGATATATACCCAGAAGTGGGATTGCTGAGTCATACGGTAGTTCTATTTTTAATTGATTAAGGAACCTCCATACTGTTTTCCATTGTGACTGCACCAATTTATGGTCCCACCAACAGTTCATGAATGTTTGTTTTTCCACACATCCTGACCAACACTTGTTATCTCTTGTCTTTTAGATGATAGCTTTTCTTACAGGTCTGAGGTGATATCTCATTGTGGTCTTGATTTGCATTCCCCTGATAATTACTGATGTTGAGCACCTTTTCATTAATTTTAAGTAATGGGAACTATGACTTGTTTAAAAGTAAAGTTTATTGGAATCATGGTTGATAATTTGGAAGATAGTATAGAAGAAGAAAAGAAGGGAGGCAAGAAATCAAGCTAGGAAGAGAGTACATAACATTGGCTAAGACGCTTTTGGCCTAAATTAGGACAATGGCTGTGGTGTGGGAGAGGAAGGGGTAGATTTGAATGTTATGCAGAAAAATTGGATAAGAATGTAGGCAGTATGAGAGCAAGGATTTTTGTTTGTTTCTATTTTGTTCATTGCAATATTCCCAAGCATCTAGAATACTGTTTGGCACATGATAGGTGTTCAATAACTATATATTGGGTGAATGACATATGTGGTGGCTGACTAATTGTTTTGGAGGAAAATTAACGGGAAGTATGTTTGAGGGAGTAGCAGAAGATGACACTGAGGTTTTCTAGTTGTGTGATAAGGTGAAAGATGCTGCCATCGGTAAAGGTAGGCAAATCTGAGAATAAGATGAACCAGGAATGTGAAGGGGCTGAGGAGGGAAAATTGTGCCTTATATCTTTTGGGGTGAAATTGGTTGGAACTGGTTGGAATTTCTCATAATCTGAGTACATTCTGTGATTCCATTGTACATCTCTAGCATGCCTAGCTGCAGGATTTCTTTCAGCATGGGCAATTTTACCTGGATAACCCTGTGATTTGCTGAGGACCATCTTAAGGAGGAGTGCAAAGAAGCAGAATAATGAGCATAAGTGGCAAGCTAAGGAGATGAATATTCCTTCCACACATTGGTGATGGTTAGGAAGTTGAGAAAGAGAAATGAGTACCTCTAAAATGTTGGCTTTTACCCACTATGAAAACAGAATAATGTGCTTAGCTATCAAGTGAGATTCCCCTGTTGATAGGCAAGGCTCCAATCCCAAGGAGGACTCAACAGCCCGCTCGCAGCCAGAGTGAATGTAAGGAGAAGTTAATGCTAATCATGCTATGTGGAAGCCTTCCCCTCTAGATTCCATAAGCTTGAGACACCTGTTAATTCCCCCACTAAGTACATCTACTTGATGTTGGATTTACTGGGAGGAGATTATGCACTGAGCTCAGAGAATAATTTAACACTTTCCACTTAGGGTTAACAGTTCCTCCTGAAGAGAAACTAAAATTGTGAAAGGAAGGACCTTGGAGAGTGATTAGACCTTTCCAACACACTTTACCTCCCCCGGTTCTTTCTCAACCAGGCACTTCTTGCCTTTGTCACACTGGGGAAAAATCTTTTGGAATTACAGTTTTATAAACAATAGCAATAAGAGATACAATTGTTGCCAAAGAAAGGCATTTTTTTCTTGAAGTATATTACTGTGTAAACTTTGATCTTTACAGATATGACTGTATGACATCTTCTGGAGGTAGAGCAGTGGGGGAAGTGGTATGTCAGAAAGGAGAGGTGGCAGTGGAGGAGACAGCCAATGTACAGCCTAGACAGTACCATGGCTCTGCGCTGCCCAGGCAGCTTCCCAGGCCAGCCATTCGGGCAACAGACTCCTCTGGAAACCATGAGAACACAGTACCCCCTCAGGCTTCTCTTCAGTTCCAAGGACTCCCAGGGTTTATCAAAATTCCCCCAGACAATTCACTCAACCTTCACTTTCCATTGACAAATGTGAACAAAGACAACCATCAAGACCATACCCAACCACCAGTCTTAAGCTGTAGTCCCTCACAGCCCAGTTGCTTGCACTCTATGCAAGAGAACATGATGGAGTATAAAACAACCAACTCTGATCCAATGATGCAAGTGAGAAAGACCCAGGTAGAGGAGGAATCCTGCAACAAAAGGAAAAAAATGAGAAGACCATGTGTAGAGAAAAAAATGCCAATTCGGAGAGCACCTCAAGCCACTACAGATCTAGTGCCTGAGAGAAGAAAAACAGCTCCCATTAACCCTGCATATACAGTTCGAAAATCACGTGTGGCCAGTAGTGCCCACACGCAGCCATATAGGGACAGGGTGATTCACTTATTGGCACTGAAGGACTACAAGAAACCTGAACTACTTGCTCGACTTCAGAAAGACGGCATCCCCCCAACTGACAAGAACTTCCTTGGAAAAATTCTGCAGGAAGTCGCCCATCTGAATACTCAGGATTTTTCATATTCCTTAAAAGGTCATGTTTTTAAAGAGCTCCAAAGAGACTGGCCTGGATACAGTTACACAGACAGGCAGTCATTGGAGTTAGTGCTTTCCACAAAAATGGGTCTATGTCGGAATGCTCCTGGCACCAACCACCCAGAATCTTCTGTAGATTCTAGTATAGATAAAACATCATCTCCTTCTCAGGAACAGCTTTTCAATTCAGCTGTTATTGATTTTTCAAGGAAGGAAAAAGTTAGAATATCTCACCTGACAACTAGAGTACAGTCAGCATCAAATGGTCATTTGAATAACACGAGTGAAAAATCTACCACCCGCTGAAGCTACTGCCAATTCCATCACTCCCCCATTGCCCACAATCTGCCTTCCCATTTCAAATCCTCCTCAACCTGTCCATTCCAACTGCAGTTCTTGTAACGTTGCAGAAGGACCTGAGACTCAACACCCATATGTCGACAGTTTTGGTCAAAACAGTAGAATCTTTGAGCACCAGCAGTGTAAACATACTTCTTTGCCAACATTAGCCTCTATTTCAGTTCAAATGAAGGGTCCGAAGCTCGTGGAGAAAAAACATTTGATGCCTGATGAGAAGTTCCAACATAAATTTATGGAACATAAAGCAAAGAACCAAGAGTACTATATTAAGATTATGGAGAAACAGAAGACAGATCGTGAAAGACAAGGTGAAGGTGCAAAACCTAATTCAAGTGAAGAAGTTAAAAATGTTTGCACTCCCTCTGGGAAGACTTGTTCAACATCTGAGCTTCCAGATTATTTGACTAACTATGTCACTATAGTTTCCTCTGAGCAACATCAGCATGATAAGCAGGAATTTACAGTAGAATATGAGGAATATAAGGCCTTGTATGCCAAGATGCTGACTTTATCTAACATATTTATTCACCTAAAATCAGAAAGGAAGCACCTTTCTCCAGGCTCAAAAGAATATCCGGATATTGATTTTTAAAATCTCACTGGAATACCAGAAGCTGAAACAGAAGAATCCCACTTATCGTGTAGAAAAACATAGATGCAAATATCTTTACAAAAAGCTGGTTCACATTAAAAACTTGATAAATAATTATGACCAGCAGTGAGTGGAGTCATAGCACGAGAACAGTGCTAGGACTAGAGTAAATAAATATAAGCTTATTTATTTAAAATTCCAAATTACTTGCTCTAAGATTATAAAGGGATGAAACTTCTCTGTTGAAGCAGTACTACTATTGTAATTTAATTTTTCTTTCTTTTTGTTTTTATGTTTATTTTATTTTTTTAGACTTATGTTTGTTTATTATTATTTTTATGTTGATTTATGTTTTATTTTTATGTTGATTTTTGTTTTTAAGTTTCTTTTTATTTATTATTATTTACTTCCAGACCGGGGCGCGAACCCGGTTCCCCTGCATCGGCAGGCGGACACGCAACCACTGCGCCACCAGGGAAGCCCTATTATTATTTTTATGTTGATTTATGTTTTATTTTTATGTTGATTTTTGTTTTTAAGTTTCTTTTTATTTATTATTATTTACTTTTCATTTCATTTTGTCTTGCTTTTCTGTACTTTCGAAGCTGCTTCATCTGCTCCCTTCTACCTACAAAATTTGTTTTCATTCCCTTTTTAAAACATACTGAGGATCCAGTGTCTTTGAATCAAAATTGTGCGCGTTTAAAAAATAAAAGCCTGTAATGAGTTATATGAAGTGCTTCTGAATAAACAGACTCTTTTTTTAATGCAAGTTCTTCCTTGAAACATAGATATTTAGAAATTTGTACAAAATCCTATGATTCTTCATTCAGTACACATTTTCATTTCATTAAGTTTATTTGTTGATCATGCTTGAAACTTGTTTTTATCTTAGGGAACACAAGTTATGTGGTCAAACATGCAAAGGTTTTGAACTAAGAATTACAACCGTGTTGTCTCTGCAAAGTACTGCCATGTGAAACAGGAAGTATTATGTTTACAAATTTAAGTTTTTAAATGTTTTCCACAATTTGAGTATTGTCTTTAGTAAATGTTTGTTTCCACCATCCAAAAGAAAGTTAGTACGTACCAGAGAATGACAGTTATGTACAATAGGAAGCCTAATGATACAATGAACACTTAAGAACTTGAAAACCAACTTAAGAAATAGAACATTCCCAAGTCCGTTGCAGCTACCTTTGTTCTCTTATCTATCCTGTGTCCCTGCCTCCCCCAAAGTGATAAATCATCCCCCAAATTTACGTTTATCTTTCCTTTGCTATTCTTTTAAAATACTTCTACTATATTTATAAGCATCCTTAAACAGTATATTGTCCTCTTTTTTAATCCTTGTGAAAATGATGTCACATTGTATGTAGTAGTCATCTTGACTTTTTCAGCCAACCTTATGCTTCTAGGATTTATTTATGCTGATGTGTAAATCAGTAGCTTATTTATGTTTTGGCTTATATGTTGGGTCATCATATGCCCTCAGCATAATTTAGTTGTCCATTCTCTTGTTATTAGAGATTGGGTTGTTTCTCAATTTTTTTTTTTGTTGTTACAATGTTGCTGTGAACAGTTTTTACACATTTACCCCTTTCCATCATCTGTGCTCTTATTTTCATTCCGTTTTCAACCCCATAGGAACTTATTATTGTTTTTGTATGATAGATATTTATTTAGATTTACATGAATTTTCCATTGGTTTTCAGGCTCTTCTCTATTTTCCTATTTTTTTTCTTGATAGCATTATATTTTATTAAATAACAATAATACATAGTAATCATCATTATTAAATCAGCTTCCTTTTCAATATAAACCAAGTGCTTCTAACCTTTTAAGAAAACCCCTTGGACTTCCCTGGTGGTGCAGTGGTTAAGAATCTGCCAATGCAGGGGACACAGGTTTGAGCCCTGGTCCGGGAAGATCCCACATGCCGCAGACCAACTAAGCCCATGTGCCACAACTACTGAGCCTGCGCTCTCGAGCCCACGGGCCATGACTACTGACCCCACCCACCACAACTACTGAAGCCCACACACCTAGAGCCCATGCTCCACAACAAGAGAAGCCACCGCAATGAGAAACCTGTGCGCTGCAACGAAGGGTAGCCCCCGCTCGCCGCAACTAGAGAAAGCCCGCTCGCGGCTACAAAGACCCACCGCAGCCAAAAATAAAATAAATTAATAATTGAAAAGGAAACCCCTTTATTTTAATAATACTCAGCAGACATTTGTGCTACTTAGCAATATTTGTAGTTTTCATCCTTCTGGGCCCAGAATCTTTGATATTAGGCATGACCAAAGGACTTGTTTTGACCAATGAAATGTGATTGGAAGTGATAGGCATCACTTCAGGGCAGAAACAGGTACGAATCTGTGTGCAGTTGTCCATCTTCCCTGCAGTGGATGCTGGTGATGCCTCTCCCAGATCCCTTATTTTCTTATTTCTCACTGAGATGATTTTCTTTCTTCTTGAAAAGTTCCTTTTATTCTTTTATGTGGGTCTGCTGGCTGTGAATCCTCTCAGTATTTTTAGTATGTATATGCTTTTAATTGCTCTTTACTTTTGAAGGACATGTTAACTATTGAACTGAAGAATTCCAAGTTGGTGGTTATTTTCATTGGCAGTACCAGCATACCTCTGAGATATTGCAGGTTTGGTTCCAGACCGTTGCAATAAAGCGAATATTGCAATAAAGCAAGTCACATGAATTTTTGGTTTCCCTGAGATTCAAACCCAGTTTTGTCTAACTTAAAACATCTACATGAGGAAGTCCAAGCAGTCATGCTACTGAGAGAGATTCCAAATGAGCAGGTAATCAGAAGAGTTAACAACAAAGACTCTGCCTTCTAATGCATTGTGGCAGGAGACTAGGTTTTCAATTCATAACTGGAATTGAATCCCGACTCCGCCACTTTCTGTGTAACTTTGGAGAAGTTACGTGATAGCCTTGGAGATTGTTTTTCCTATCTGTATGTTGGGGATAATAATACCTCACAGAGTGCTTGTGTCTAGTACAAGGTAAGCGCTCAATGAAAAAGAGCTGATCTTGTTATGATTACTTTTCCCTGTTAGATGTGGGCAACAAAAATGGGCACATACGTATTACAAATCAGTGGGCTGCAGGATTAGCTTCAGAGCTATCTCTGCAGAACAAGGAACATTTACTATGGCTTGGGGTCCATAGGGAAACACTTGAGTCAGCAACATGGAAAAGATGGACTGTTTGATGAGTTCAGGTGCATGAGGTCTCTGAAGTCAGTATATATTTGTGGAGGAAAGCTTCCCCTAGGCTATACAGATAAAATAAGAAAAACAGATCTTGTCCTAGTTCATGACCAAAACCTAAGCACAGCATACCAGCCAGGCATTTTCTTACAGTGTCACATCACCTCTTAGAAGCAGTATGAGAAGGTTGACAGTCCAGTTGATTGGTGACTCAGGGGACCAGCATTCTGTTTTCTTTTGCTGAGTTTCCTCAAGCAAGACATTTAACAGGGATATGTTGATAGGACAGTATAGTGATAACCATATTAGGCGGAAGAGCTAGTATAGATGCATTAGCTCTGTGAGGTGGCACAAGGGCTTTACCATTGATAGTAGTGGTAGCTGAAGCTGTGAGATAGGAGACTATAACTGCTAAGGAACACAATATAGAGGAGAGAGTCAACGACTTGTTCTGTCCTGGGAAGGCACCTACAGGAGCAGAAGCCAGCAGAATGGCCAGATAAGGAGAATGAAGACTTCAATGGCTAGGATCCAAGCAAGAGGGTAATCCACAGTTTCAAATGATACAGAGAAGTCAAGATAATTAAGTTCAACTCCCCACAGAGCAGCGTGAAGATGCAGAACTATGGAGATCCTGCACAACTCTGTTAGGATCCCTGATGACTCTGCAACATAAATCAAAATCATACATTGATTTCACTTCCAGAGACTTCCAAGACACTTAATTCAAAAGGTATGAAATATCTGAATTCCACATGAAATTTTCAGTAATTTACAGTAAGTCCCTTGCATATGAACAAGTTCCGTCCTGACAGCATGTTCGTGAGTCCAATTTGTTCGTAAGTCCAACAAAGTTAGCCTAGGTACCCAACTAACACAATCGGCTCTAGAGTACTGTACTGTAACGGGTTTATAATACTTTCCACGCAAATAATACATAAAAAACAAACACAAAATAAAGAAAACATTTTTAATCTTACAGTACAGTACCTTGAAAAGTACAGTAGTTCATTACAACAGCTGGCATCCAGGGGCTGGCATCGAGTGGACAGACAAGAAGAGCTACTGACTGGAGGAGGAGAGGAGGGGGGAGATGGTAGAGCTGAAGGATCTTCCGCAATAGGAGACGGAGGGCAAGCTGCAGTTTCACTCACGCCTGAAGTGGATGGCACAGGTTCTGGTTCTGTGCTGGATTCAATTCTATCTACCCTCTTGAAAAAATGATCCAGTGATGTCTGGGTAGTAGCTCTTTTTTTTCTCATCATAGATGACACGGTAGCACTGGATTGCATTCTGAACAGCTGCTGCAACCTTCCTGTACCGTTCTATGTTCAGGTCCTATGCCTCAAAAACTAACAGTGCCTCCTCAAATAAAGAAAATCCCCTTGCCATTTCCTGTGTCGTGAATCTCTTTGGTTCTTCAGTTACTTCTTCTTTCTCTTGTCCCTCTTCCTCCTTTCTCTGGGCACTTTTACATCTTTGAAAGTTCACAACTTGAAGGTTCCGGATGTAGGGGACCCACTGTAGTGGATGATAAATGACTATTCTTAGGTGGATTAGATACTTATGTAGTAAGAACCTGGAATGTTTTGTGACATTATCACCTCCATCTGAAGGACATAAACACGTGGAATATTCAACTGTTCATTTTTCTTCTGGTAGATTAAAAAATGTTTCTCCGAGTAGGTGACTTTGTTGGCCAAAGTGAAATTTATTTGATGTCTGTCCAGAATGTGTGCGCTGTGCTGGTTTTATATTACATAATGATAATCAATTTAAGTGGATGATGAATCTGCTCTGTTTATCTTTTAAGTTTCAACAAACTTTTACTTCATGCTTTTTTAAAAATAAATTTATTTTATTTTATTTTTGGCTGTGTTGGGTCTTTGTTGCTACACACAGGCTTTCTCTAGTTGTGGCGAGCGGCGGCTACTCTTTGTTGCGGTGTGTGGGCTTCTCATTTCAGTGGCTTCTCTTGTTGCAGAGCACGGGCTCTAGGCACGTGGGCTCAGTAGTTGTGGCTTGCGGGCTCTAGAGCGCAGGCTCAGTAGTTGTGGCTCATGGGCTTAGTTGCTCTGTGGCATGTGAGATCTTCCTGCACCAGGGCCCGAACCCATTTCCCCTGCACTGGCAGGTGGATTCTTAACCACTGTGCCACCAGGGAAGTCCATCACTTCATGCTTTTGATTAAGAAATTATTGCTAAATTTTGGCACTATCATCTGTATGGTTTTCACTATCACCAATACAGACTATTTTTGTTGTTGTTGCTGGTGTTATATTATTGTAATGAAGTAATATATCAGAAGTGCTGAGGCCTGAGTGTGAAATGGAAAAGTATTGTTATCTAATTTACAGGAAAGAATTTTGAGATAGTAGCAAGATATACACCTATTATACTCTGTGGGTCGCTAGTCACATATCTGCTGTTTTCATTTTAATTTCTTGCCCCTTAAAACGAGGTACTTTTAACACTGGTCAAACATTGCTTCTCCTGTGTTTTGTAATCCTTTAAAGCATTTGAACAATGTGCATGCTCTTTTTAGTCTAAGCCAACACTTCCTGTGCAAAATATAACATTAGAATTTACAAGTTAGTTAATTACTTCTTAATTTCATTTGGGGTAATTTTTTTTTTTTTTTTTTTTTTTTTTTGCGGTACGCGGGCCTCCCTCTGTTGTGGCCTCTCCCGTCGCGGAGCACAGGCTCCGGACGCGCAGGCTCAGCGGCCATGGCTCACGGGCCCAGCCGTTCCGCGGCATGTGGGATCCTCCCGGACCGGGGCGCGAACCCGGTTCCCCTGCATCGGCAGGCGGACGCGCAGCCACTGCGCCACCAGGGAAGCCCCCATTTGGGGTAATTTTGATCGTAAATACAATGCATTTTTTTTCTCTTTGCACAAACACGAATCTTTCCCAGGTATAGCTGAGGTTTAGAGTGGCACTTCTTTGTTAACCCAACAAGCTATCCCTTCAGTGGAAAGTCTGTCCTCTTCTCAAGAAGATGAGATAGCAAAACCCGACTTAGAATCACCCTTCTCAGATCCATGTCCTCGTCTGCCATTTGTCTAATTGGGTGCTTACTTGATACAAAATTTGCTTTCCTCATTCATTAAAGGTGTGGAACCTGAAAAGCGTGTTTCTGCATTTGCTTTTCACATCTCAAATTAACCTCCACTCAAAAATAAAATAGAAGAGAAATAGTGATGGTCTCACCTACCTGTTTCAGTAAGACTTTCTTCTCAAATAATGAGTGACTTTCAAATTGAAACCAAGTAATCTGTCACAACTAGTTCAAGAAGAATTTGTAATCACTATCTTGAATCTTCTTATGTCTGCACTAGCTTTATTTAATAAGGGTCGTTCAGCTCCGGTAGAGAGATGATAATTGGTAACCTGTGCTTCCCATGAAGCCATCAGAGAAAGTTGGTTACCTGGATACGATAGACATCTGAAACCTTTTCATCTGTTTCTCGCAACGAAAGCGTATGTAAACAGTACAAACATTTTGAAAAGCTAAGCACTGTAAATTGTGTCTTTATTGGGCTTCTGATGGTATAGTGGGACGAGCCCGTGTGCTTGGATTTATTCCTCTTAAAGTACTTTTAAAATGACCACAATTTATAGGATCCTGTATATGTGGTTAATTCCCTAATAAGAGATTAATCAAGTCAGTAGAAGATGAATAAAATATGCTACACAATGTTATCATTTTCTGTAAGAGATCTCCATGGGACATAAAACTTTTGATACAGATCTGTACAACTTGAAAGATAGATCTATGCAATCAATTATTTAATAGTACTGTGGCTTGGGGTTTATAGAGAAACACTTGAATTAGCAACACAGAAGAAAATCAAATGGACTGTTTGATGAACTCAAGGGACTGAGGTCTCTGAAGGCAACCCAAAAATGAGAAGGAAAACTTCACCTACTCTATACAGATAGAAGAATAAAAACAGGTTTTCTTGTAGTTTGTGACCAAAACTTCAGCAAATACTTCCAGCCAGGCATTTCTCACAGTGTCACATTGTCTCTTGGAAGCTGTGTGATGAGGTTGACAGTCCAGTTGACTGGGAAGCCCAGAGACCAGCATTCTATTACCTTTGCCAGATTTTCTCAAGTCATTTACCTTGCCTCTGTATCAGATTATTCTGAAATGCGTTTGAAAATAACTGCTGTTTCTAAGTCGTTTTGAACTGTATTGAATGTTTTGGTACTCTTTCATGAGTGCAATTCATTATATCGAGCTTATTAGTGGAGAGTCTTTGAGACATGGTGAAAATCTTTTACAGATGAGGAAACCAAAACCTAGAGAAATAAAGTGATTTGCTTAATTTAGGGTTTCTTAATCTCAACACTGTTGACATCTTGAGCTGGATAATTCCTTGTCATGGGGGTGGGTGTGGCCTGCACATTGTGGAATGTCAAGCAGCCTCTCTGGCCTCTATTCATTAGATCCCAGTAGCAAACCCCTAGTCATGATTATTAAAAATGTTTCCAAGTATTGCTAACTGTCCCCTGGGGGCAAAATAGGCCTCAATTGAGAACCACTGGCGCAAGTCACACAGCAGGATAGTGGCAAGAGTGAGGAATGGAGTTCCAGGCCTCCTGACTCCTACTCTGATGTTATTCAGCTACATCACCTTACACGTGAATTGGTACTTTGAGTGAGGGTAGATATCAAGCTAGCACCCTTAGTTTGCCAAGAGAGAACCTTCTCTAGAGTTTGGTTCGTCACATTTCGCTGTTATATTGTCCCACACCAGAATGATGAAAACATGCAAATAGAAAAAGGCCAAGTTGACAAATGTGAGTGATTTACTGAAAAGAGCCCTGATTGTTTACAATTACTAACATGTAGTGTGTGCATCTCATTAATGACGAACATACTTAGCAGTGTACGTCTGACAAAATTAGGCATTGCAGTAAATACTCACTTCAGTATGCAAAAGTCAGATTCAATAGCTACTTCATGAATACCTTCAAGTGATAAATTTCATCCGTGTTAATAATAGTTCAATAGCTTCATAAAATGCACAGGCTATTTTAACGATATTTATGTTCAACATTTATATTTATATTCTATTTATGTTTATATTATACAATATTATATATTATGTTGTATTATATATTATATAATTACAATATTGTATTATATATTATGTATATCATATTATATATGTTTATATTTATATTCAAATTATATGTCAAACTTTTTAAGGTTTGGCAGATGACCTGTGTATCCAGGGGATGAGACTATGACACTCTGTAGGGCAACAATTTAAAAGGACTGAATGATGTGATAAATTAATATTGATTCCAATGGAAAGATTTTTATTACATCTTAGCTGAAAAGTAGGTATTAATACAGTATTATGATGGTGGTCCAGTGGTTAAGACTTCCGCTGTGGGGGGCACAGGTTCGATCCCTGGTTGGGGAACTAAGATCCTGCATGCTGCACGGCGTGGCCAAAAAATAAATTTTAAAAAGTATTAGGATGTAATCAATGTTCATGTAATGTCTGACAGCAATATTGAGATGGTAAGGATGTGTCTTGGTGGTAAGGATAATGGCTTCTCTTTAGAATTTTTTCCTTCTATCTATGCTTTCTAACTTATCCACAATGTATTGTTTTTATATTATAAATATAAGGTTCTATGGAGAGAACTAAAGTGGGGCAGAGGAGGATGGGGAGTGCCAGTCAGGGTGACGGAATTCCAATTTTAATCAGGGTGGCCAGGGAAAACCTCACTGAGAAGGTGGCTTTGAGCAAGACTTCAAGGAGGCATTGGAGTATGTCGTGCAGCTAGCTGGAGAAATAGCGCTCTCGGGCATAGGGAAGGGCAAATGCAACAGCCACAAATGAGAAATACATCTCTGAAATGCTTGAATGACATCAGCAAGAATAGTGTTTCTGAAACAAAATGAGTAAGTAGTTGGCTTGTGAAAGAGAGAACACACCTAGATCACGTAAGGCCTTCTAGCCGTTGTAAGGAGTTTGGTTTTCCTGAGTGAGATGAAGGGATACTGGAAGGTTTCATATGGAGAAATGCTGTGATCTACTTAGCTTTAGAAGCATTACTCTAGCTGCTGTGTTTGGAATATACTATAAGGGGCAAGAATCAAAACAGGGACAGCAGTTAGGATGGTACCAAAATTATCCAGACAAAACATAGTGACAGCTAGGTTGAAAACAGAATTAGTGGAAGAAGTGGGGAAAATAATTAAATTCTGGATATTTTGAAGGTAAATACCCTTTTCCTAATGGTTGGATGTGGGATGTGAGAGAGTTAATAATGTCTCTAAGTTTTTGGCTGGAGAAAGGCGAAGGATGGAGCAAAGATGGGGAAACCTGTGTAAGAAACAGACTTGGGGGAAAGATAGGAGTACGGTTTGGTACAAGTTATGTTTGAGATGCCATTATTTATCCAAGAGTATATGTGAGTTTTGTTTTCAGAGGACAGGTCCAGGATGGAGACATGTATTTTGTAGTTATCTGTGTATAGTTATATTTAAAGCTGCAGGATGGACAGGATCACTAAATAAGTGATAGAACATTCTAGGAATGAGCCCTGACGTACTCCCACCCTTGAAAGTTTAGTGAGATGAGGAGGAATTGGCTAAGGAGACTGAGGAGACATGGCCAGTACCATAGAAAGGATGCTAGGAGAGTGTGGTGTCATGGAAGCAAAGTTAAGCGACTGCAAAGGGAGATGATCAAGTGTGCCAAATGCTGCTGATAGGGCAAATAAGATGAGGAGTGAGACAGTGACTGGGTTTAAATACATAGAGGTTATTTGTTACATTGACTGGAATGGGCCCAAGAAAGTATGGGAGGAGAGCAATGGGAAACCTCAAGTGCAGGCAAGTCATTTGAGAAACTTTGGGGTTAAGGGAAACAGAGAAGAAGGGCTGTAGCTACAAGTAGAGGTAGGGTCAGAAGTGGTTTAAGATAATAGGAGAAATTATAGCACGTTTGTGTGCTGATGGGAAAAATCCCACAGAAAGGAAAATTATGATTCTGGAAAGAGGGAGAATTGAAAGAGTGATGTTCTTTTCCTTAGTGTCTTGGGTAAAAGTGGAGGAGATGACCTTGGAGTGGAACATGGACAGTGTGCCAAGATTAACAGGAAGAAAGGCAGAGCTTATGTGCACATTTATGAGATGTATATAATCTAGATTCTTATAACTTGTGAGGTTCTTTTCTGAACTCATCTGTCTGTCTGTCTGTCTCTCTCCCCTCCTTTATTTTCTTTTTTTCAAGCAATGCCATCAGCTGAGTAAAGGTTGAGAAGGAAATGTTGGATATTTGAAGTGCAAGGGTAATGCACAAAATAAGTTTCTATGGCAATAGGGGAAGGAGTGAATTACAGAAATATCTTAAAATTGCCTGGCAGCATTAAGGGCCTGGCCTAACTTCAAAAGGTGTAGAATGGTAATCCTTCTAGGTTCCTGGGAGTGTAGGAAAACCGGATATTAATAAAGATATAATGTCTAAGATACTGATAGACTGTGAAATTTAAGCTAGAGGGAAATGAGGACATGAGAGGGCAAGGTATAGTGAGAAGTTACTAAGGGTAACGGGCCTTGGTGGGGAGGGGATAACTGGAGTTGGGGAACTGGACCAAGTGAACTGAAAATATAGGGTGTGTAGACAAAATGGGATATTTGAAGTTGAAATCATGGAGTGGTTACATCTTTGGTTCTGGCAGGGTCTTGGGTATACCCATGGGAGTAAGGTGATAAGATAGGGTGGAAGACAAGAACATTTGGGAAGAGGAAGTCAAAGAAATGAATTTTCAGGGTATTTGAAGTATCATCCATGTGGATAATGAAATTATCAAGAATTATGGTTGGAGTAGTATTGGAGAGAGTGACAGTTAGCCAAGAGATAAAATCTCCAGGAATGATGGAGAGTGACACTGACGTCCACAAATGGTTGCAACAGGGAGTGGTGTAGTCTGATAATATGATATTCAAAGCAAGGAGATTTAGGGATGGAGGAAGGGGAATAGAATTAAAACATTTTATAGATAGTTTGAGTGGGAGGGGGCGTGACCATTTCCAAGGTCATTACAAAGGCAGAGTGTTGACTGTTATCTGATGTCATCATCCTCCTCTAAATAACTAAAGCCAGAGGGTTAATTTTATTCACAGTTACCCACTTGTAACATTTCTTCAGATAATTAATTGATTGTTCAGCAGTCATCCATGAGTGACCTGGAAATGATTCACTAAGTGTGGAGATTTTCCTCAAAGTAGAAATATAAAAATGGAAACTGGGAATCATTAGTTTAGCTGAAGAATTTAGAAATCCAAGGGAAAGTAATTCAATCAAGATCATGCTGTTAATAAGCAGCAGAGCCAACAATAGAATAGAACTGAGGTTTCTGAGTTAAGGTTGGCAGATTTAGCCAAAAAGCAAAATAAAACAAAATAAGAGCCACAATAGCAGCAACAATGACAAACAAAAAAGAAAATTGGATGACCTGCTAAATTTGGATTTCAGATAAACAATGATTTTTTTTTTTAGTATTAGTATGTCTCAAATATTGCCACAGAACATTCTTATATTTATGTGTTGGCAACCCTGTCCTGACTCAGTTCACTTGCTTTGTCTGCCTCTGTTGCTGGTACTAGACAGTCTAGTTGGATAGGTTATATGGGGGAGGGTTGTTATAATATAAAAAACAATTACTTGTGTTTCCTTTGTCCTTAAGCCTGATACACTTATGGAGGCAATTAAAACAGAAAATCAGATAAGCCAAACAGATGCTGTGGTAGGTAAAGTCTTTGTTTAAAGGCTGCATCATCAGGCTAAGTTTTCATCTCTTATATGGACTGCTTCTCATTTCTCCTTCTGATATTCTAACAACTTAAGAGTTTCCTGCCAAGAATAGTTGCAATTTCTGGGAGAAAGAGAAATTTTATTGGAAGGTCAGTCAAGTATACTAATCTTTACCATTTTCCTTGCCATGGTTGTTTGTATTTATTTAGAACCATATTATTAGCATAAACATATATTATTTAAAACCAAGGACAATAAATTGTCACCAACTGACATTGGTTTCTATTAAACCTTTTCCTGAAACTGTTGCCTTGCCTGGTGTCTTTCAGTGACAGACCCTTTGGTTCCACAACTATTCAAATATTTCTAAATGACTCACCACATCACTAGAGATTACAACTCTCTCCTGGACAAAATTGATCCATTTAAATAGGAAATGATTTGCTCCCAGATTAACACAACATTAACATTTCAAATTCTTGACTAAAGATGTCAGCCTTTCACATTTTAGATGAACAGACTTGTAGTTACCAAAATGATGAGGTGGCCAAACAAATAGTGGTTGGTCTCTTGTTATTTTCCACAAATGGCATTTTAAAAATAGATATGAAAAACATTATTTCCTTGCTATTAGTTTGGCTCTGTTCCTATGCTCTACTTAATTTGAACTGGGATTAATCAGTTATTAGGCATTCTTTTTCTAACATTCTCCCACAAATTCTCAATCTTTAAAGACATGAGATAATGTTTTAGTTTCTTAAGATGTTGTAAAAATGGTGATCATTTACAAATATAAGAAAATCTCACATAAAGAAATATTCAAATATTAATGAGCAAGTTGAAAACCTCCATAAAAATGAATTAGTACCTAAATTTCCCAGTGGTACTAACTTAGGGTTTTAGAAATTGATATTAGCTTTCCTAAGTTGGTAATAATTTTCCCTTTACTCCTAAGTGTATGTATTGTATCATTTATTTCTCATAATGAAGCTGTGCAATTATTTTGGGTGTCAAAACCAAAGCTCAGAAAGTTAAGTAACTTGCTCAATATCATGTAGCTGGCAGAGCTGGGATACAAATTCCAAAGCTTGTGATCTGTCTGCTGTGGAGTTACACAAACCTTTGAAAAAGCCCTTAGTACTGGTAGGTGATGTGTTTTGCAAGATGCTTTCTGATTATTCTGAAAAAAATCATTCCCATAGACAATAACTCATTTGTATAATGCATTACCATTCTCAAAGTACTTTTATTTATACTACCATATGTACTATATACGTAGGATAAATACTTACACTAACTCAATTTCATTTTAAACTCATATCAACCATCAGAGCTAGATATGGTCAGTATATATTTAGTTCAATGTTACTAATAAAGTGGCCGAGATATTAAGTGATGTTGGCAAGGCCATAGATGATGCAACAGAGCGGGGATCAGATCCAGACCTCTTGTTCCTAAGGTCTTTTACCACATCATGCTGATAATGTCCTTTGGATGCCATCCTCACTCTGCTTGTGTTCTGACAGATTGCACCGGGCATCCCTCTTTTGCAGACACCCTCATTCTTCCACTTGCTTTCTGCTACCCCAGGCTGGGCCTCCCTTCCATGGTGACGCCCACCTGACATTAGTCAGGCTCAGACACCTTTCTCTGTGCCACCGTAGCTTCTTCCAGACTCCAGGCATTGGCTGCCTTGCTAGGGTCTTCTAATATCTTTAGGACTGAATTGTTCTGGGAAAGAAGGAGAAAAGGAAAGTCTCTTAAGGTATATGATCCCTGAAAGAAGGGAATCACGCATGAACAGCCTCACTGTTACCTCTGTAGTTTGCTGAAAACACTTCCCAGTTGGATGAAAGCAAGAGGCAGCCTTACTGGACGAATTTGCAACAAGTCAAAGTTTGTGGATGTCAGCGTGAATGGATACTGAGGGGAAGAATCTTCAGAGAGGAGAGAACTATAGAATGGGGAATCTCCCAATATGTGTTTCTCATAAGACATGCTTGGCTCGCTGCCAACCTGCACAAAAGCAGGGCTAGACTCCAAAGAACCAAGCAGAAGTTAGCAACTAGGAGGCTAAAGACCTGAACAGAGACTCCAGCTGCTCTGATTCAAGACATGCTCTTTCCATAAGTATTTGTCTAATTTTTCTTCCCATGTGGAAGAAATAGTATATGCCTTTTTCCCCTCCCATCAACTTCTGGATTTCTTAGACCATATTAATGTGATATAGCTATAAGTACTCTTATTATGATCCAATAATTATTTTCTTCCATTATATGTCTCTTTAATAATTATTTTTACATTGACATAGAGTTTTTTTTAACATCTTTATTGGAGTATAATTGCTTTACAATGGTGTGACAGTTTCTGCTTTATAACAAAGTGAATCAGTTATAATTATACATATGTCCCCATATCTCTTCCCTCTTGCAGTCCATGCCACTCTCTCACTTTGTCCCAGCTTACCCTTCCCCCTCCTCGTATCCTCAAGCCCATTCTCTAGCAGGTCTGCATATTTATTTTTTAACATCTTTACTGGAATATAACTGTTTTACAGTGGTGTGTTAGTTTCTGCTTTACAACAAAGTGAATCAGTTATACATATACATATGTTCATATATCTCTTCCCTCTTGCGTCTCCCTCCCTCCCACCCTTCCTATCCCACCCCTCTCGTGGTCACAAAGCACAGAGGTGATCTCCCTGTGCTATGCGGCAGCTTCCCACTAGCTATCTAATTTACATTTGGTAGTGCATATATGTCCCTGCCACTCTCTCACTTCGTCACAGCTTACCCTTCCCCCTCCCCATGTCCTCAAGTCCATGCTCTAGTAGGTCTGTGTTTTATTCCTGTCCTACCACTAATCTCTTCATGACATTTTTTTTTCTTAGATTCCATATATATGTGTTAGCATACGGTATTTGTTTTTCTCCTTCTGACTTACTTCACTCTGTATGACAGACTCCAGGTCTATCCACCTCATTACAAATAACTCAGTTTCATTTCTTTTTATGGCTGAGTAATATTCCATTGTATATATGTGCCACATCTTCTTTATCCATTCATCTGTTGATGGACACTTAGGTTGCTTTCATGTCCTGGCTATTGTAAATAGAGTTGCAATGAACATTTTGATACATGAATCTTTTTGAATTATGGTTTTCTCAGGGTATATGCCCAGTAGTGGGATTGCTGGGTCATATGGTAATTCTATTTTTAGTTTTTTGAGGAACCTCCATACTGTTCTCCATAGTGGCTGTATCAATTTACATTCCCACCTACAGTGCAAGAGGGTTCCCTTTTCTCCACACCCTCTCCAG
>NC_041234.1:115139219-115143324 GCF_002837175.3 Physeter macrocephalus
TTTTGCAGGGTTTTTATCATAAATGGGTGTTGAATTTTGTCAAAAGCTTTCTCTGCATCTATTGAGATGATCATATGGTTTTTCTCCTTCAGTTTGTTGATATGGTGTATCACGTTGATTGATTTGCGTATATTGAAGAATCCTTGCATTCCTGGAATAAATCGCAGTTGATCATGGTGTATGATCCTTTTAATGTGCTGTTGGATTCTGTTTGCTAGTATTTTGTTGAGGATTTTTGCATCTATGTTCATCAGTGATATTGGCCTGTAGTTTTCTTTTTTTGTGATGTCTTTGTCTGGTTTTGGTATCAGGGTGATGGTAGCCTCATAGAATGAGTTTGGGAGGGTTGCACCCTCTGCAATTTTTTGGAAGAGTTTGAGAAGGATAGGTGTTAGCTCTTCTCTAAATGTTTGATAGAATTCGCCTGTGAAGCCATCTGGTCCTGGGCTTTTGTTTGTTGGAAGATTTTTAATCACAGTTTCAATTTCAGTGCTTGTGATTGGTCTATTCATATTTTCTATTTCTTCCTGATTCAGTCTCGGCAGGTTGTCCATTTCTAAGAATCTGTCCATTTCTTCCAGGTTGTCCATTTTATTGGCATACAGTTGCTTGTAGTAATCTCTAATAATCTTTTGTATTTCTGCAGTGTCAGTTGTTACATCTCCTTTTTCATTTCTAATTCTATTGATTTGAGTCTTCTCCCTTTTATTCTTGATGAGTCTGGCTAATGGTTTATCAATTTTATTTATCTTCTCAAAGAACCAGCTTTTAGTTTTATTGATCTTTGCTATTGTTTCCTTCATTTCTTTTTCATTTATTTCTGATCTGATCTTTATGATTTCTTTCCTTCTGCTAAATTTGGGGTTTTTTTGTTCTTCTTTCTCTAGTTGCTTTAGGTGCAAAGTTAGGTTGTTTATACGAGATGTTTCCTGTTTCTTAAGGTGGGATTGTATTGCTATAAACTTCCCTCTTAGAACTGCTTTTGCTGCATCCCATAGGTTTTGGGTCGTCGTGTCTCCATTGTCATTTGTTTCTAAGTATTTTTTGATTTCCTCTTTGATTTCTTCAGTGATCACTTCGTTATTAAGTAGTGTATTGTTTAGCCTCCATGTGTTTGTATTTTTTACAGATCTTTTCCTGTAATTGATATCTAGTCTCATAGCGTTGTGGTCAGAAAAGATACTTGATATGATTTCAATTTTCTTAAATTTGCCAAGGCTAGATTTGTGACCCAATATATGATCTATCCTGGAGAATGTTCCATGAGCACTTGAGAAAAATGCTTTTTGTTTTTTTGGATGGAATGTCCTATAAATATCCATTAAGTCCATCTTGTGTAATGTATCATTTAAAGCTTGTGTTTCCTTATTTATTTTCATTTTGGATGATCTGTCCATTGGTGAAAGTGGGGTGTTAAAGTCCCCTACTATGATTGTGTTACTGTCGATTTCCCCTTTTATGGCTGTTAGTATTTGCCTTATGTATTGAGGTGCTCCTTTGTTGGGTGCATAAATATTTACAATTGTTATATCTTCTTCGTGGATCGATCCGTTGATCATTATGTAGTGTCCTTCTTCGTCTCTTGTAATAGTGTTTATTTTAAAGTCTATTTTGTCTGATATGAGAATTGCTACTCCAGCTTTCTTCTGGTTTCCATTTGCATGGAATATCTTTTTCCATCCCCTCACTTTCAGTCTGTATGTGTCCCTAGGTCTGAAGTGGGTCTCTTGTAGACAGCATATATATGGGTCTTGTTTTTGTTTCCATTCAGCCAGTCTGTGTCTTTTGGTGGGAGCATTTAATCCATTTACATTTAAGGTAATTATCGATATGTATGGTTCTATTACCATTTACTGAATTGTTTCGGGTTGTTCTTGTAGGTCTTTTCCTTCTCTTGTGTTTCTTGCCTAGAGAAGTTCCTTTAGCATTTGTTGTAAAGCTGGTTTGGTGGTGCTGAACTCTCTCAGCTTTTGCTTGTCTGTAAAGGTTTTAATTTCTCCATCAAATCTGAATGAGATCCTTGCTGGGTAGAGTAATCTTGTTTGTAGGTTTTTTTCCTTCATCACTTTAAATATGTCCTGCCACTCCCTTCTGGCTTGGAGAGTTTCTGCTGAAAGATCCGATGTTAACCTTATGGGGATTCCTTTGTGTGTTATTTGTTGTTTTTCCCTTGCTGCTTTTAATATGTTTTCTTTGTATTTAATTTTTGACAGTTTGATTATTATGTGTCTTGGCGTGTTTCTCCTTGGGTTTATCCTGTATGGGACTCTCTGTGCTTCCTGGACTTGATTAACTATTTCCTTTCCTATATTAGGGAAGTTTTCAAATATAATCTCTTCAAATATCTTTTGCGTCCCTTTCTTTTTCTCTTCTTCTTCTGGGACCTCTATAATTCGAATGTTGGTGCATTTAATATTGTCCCAGAGGTCTCTGAGCCTGTCCTCAATTCTTTTCATTCTTTTTTCTTTGTCTGCTCTGAAGTAGTTATTTCCACTATTCTATCTTTCAGGTCACTTATCCGTTCTTCTGCCTCAGTTATTCTGCTATTGATCCCTTCTAGAGAATTTTTAATTTCATTTATTGTGTTTTCATCTCTGTTTGTTTGCTCTTTAGTTCTTCTAGGACCTTGTTCAACGTTTTTTGTATTTTCTCCATTTTATTTCCAAGATTTTGGATCATCTTTACTATCATTATTCTGAATTCTTTTTCAAGTAGACTGCCTATTTCCTCTTCATTTGTTAGGTCTGGTGGGTTTTGCCTTGCTCCTTCATGTGCTGTGTGTTTCTCTCTCTTCTCATTTTGCTTAACTTACTGTGTTTGGGGTCTCCTTTTCGCAGGCTCCAGGTTCTTCTTTTCCGTTGTTTCTGGTGTCTGCCCCCAGTGGCTAAGGTTGGTTCAGTGGGTTGTGTAGGCTTCCTGCTGGAGGGGACTAGTGCCTGTGTTCTGGTGGATGAGGCTGGATCTTGTGTTTCTGGTGGGCAGGTCCACGTCTGATGGTGTGTTTTGGGGTGTCTGTGGCCTTATTATGATTTTAGGCAGCCTCTGTGCTAATGGTTGGGGATGTGTTCCTGTCTTGCTAGTTGTTTGGCATAGGGTGTCCTGCACTGTAGCTTCCTGGTCGTTGAGTGGAGCTGGGTCTTGGTGTTGAGATGGAGATCTCTGGGAGATTTCTGGTGTTTGATATCACGTGGAGTTCGGATGTCTCTTGTGGACCAGTGTCCTGAACTTGGCTCTCCCACCTCAGAGGCACAGCCCTGATGCCTGGCTGAAACACCAAGAGCCTTTAATCCACACGGCTCAGAAGAAAAGGGAGAAAAAAGAAAGAAAGAAAGAAAGAAGAAAAAATAAAATAAAGTAAAATATAGTTATTAAAATAAAAAATAATTTTTAAGAAAAAAATTTGAAGTAAAAAAAAAAAAAAAACGGACAGACAGAATCCTAGGAGAAATGGTAAAAGCAAAGCTATACAGACAAAATCTCACACAAAAGCATACAAAAAAACGGACAGACAGAATCCTAGGACAAATGGTAAAAGCAAAGCTATACAGACAAAGTCACACACAGAAGCATACACATACACACTCACAAAAAGAGAAAAAGGGGAAAAAAATATATATCTTGTTCCCAAAGTCCACCTCCTCAATTTGGGATGATTAGTTGTCAATGCAGGTATTCCACAGATGCACGGAACATCAAGTTGATTGTGGAGATTTAATCCGCTGCTCCAGATGCTGCTGGGAGAGATTTCCCTTTCGCTTCTTTGTTCGCACAGCTGCTGGGGATCTTAGCAAGTGGCAGACTGGCAACTCATGACTGTAGGTAAGAGGCCTCAGTTCCTTGCCACATCAATCTCTCCTTAGGGCTGCTTGAGTGTCCTCATGACATGGCAGCTCGCTTACCCCAGTATGAGTGATGTGGCTCGCGGTCCCAAGGACTGTCACTGCTTTGGCTCTGTTCTTCGCTCAGACAGGACGGGGTTAAAGGAGCCGCTGATTCGGGGGTTGTGGCTCACTCAGGCTGGGGGAGGGCGGGGTACGGAGGCGGGGCGAGCTTGCGGCGGCAGAGGCCGGCGTGACGTTGCACCAGCCTGAGGCGCGCTGTGCGT
>NC_041234.1:115143361-115159330 GCF_002837175.3 Physeter macrocephalus
AAGAAAAAGTCTCTTGCCTCTTCGGCAGCTCCAGACTTTTTCCTGCACTCCCTACCGGCTAGCGGTGGTGCACTAGCCACCTTCAGCCTGTGTCCGTGCAGCTCACCCCAGGCCTCTCCCTCTGATCCGACCTCCGAAGCCCGAGCCTCAGCTCCCAGCCCCCGCCCGCCCAGGCCGGTGAGCAGAGAAGCCTCTCGGGCTGGTGAGTGCCGGTTGGCCCCGATCCTCCGTGCGGGAATCTCTCCGCTTTGCCCTCCGCACCCGTGTGGCTGCGCTCTCCTCTGTGGCTCCGAAGCTTCCCCCCTCCGCCACCCGCAGTCTCCGCCCGCGAAGGGGCTTCTAGTGTGTGGAAACCTTTCGTCCTTCACAGCTTCCTCCCCGAGATGCAAGTCCCGTCCCTTTTCTTTTGCCCTACCCAGGTACGTGGGGAGTTTCTTGCCTTTTGGGAGGTCTGAGGTCTTCTGCCAGCGTTCAGTGGGTGTTCTGTAGGAGCTGTTCCACATGTAGATGTATTTCTGATGTATTTGTGGGGAGGAAGGTGATCTCCGCATCTTACTCTTCTGCCATCTTTAAGTTCCTCCAAGTTGTACTCACTCTCTGCCCGGGGAGAAATTCCAACGGCAGGTATTGGTGACACATCCTCTTCTTTAGCAAGTGGCAGACTGGCAACTCATGACTGTAGGTAAGAGGCCTCAGTTCCTTGCCACATCAATCTCTCCTTAGGGCTGCTTGAGTGTCCTCATGACATGGCAGCTCGCTTACCCCAGTATGAGTGATGTGGCTCGCGGTCCCAAGGACTGTCACTGCTTTGGCTGGTGGGGCCCCTCCAGAGCCGGCAGCCTCAGTGAGGCCGCCCTCCCCTCAGGCTCCAGGGCAGTTCAGTGATGGCGGAGGGAAGAGACCCCGAGCCAGGAGTTCCTGCTCTGTGGGAATGCGGGCTCCATTCTCTGACATAGAGTTTTATAAACAGTTTAAATTTAAGTTTGAAGACTAACTGTAAATCTCGATGGCACTTGATAATGGTGAACTCTCTGTGCCGTTCTGTGTGTGTGGTGGGTCAAGCATTTGAGGTCAGTCATCTTAATATCATGATTCTGTATCCATGGGTCATTTATTCTAAATGTTTTTTTATGTAATAAAAATCACCCTGATTGGAATAATGGCAAATGACATGACCAAACAGTTCAGAAAGGGAGAACCACAAATAACCAGGAAGAATATGCAAAATGTTCAAGCTCATTAATTATCACTGGAATGAAACTTAAAACAACAGTTATCACGTTTAAAACATCAGAAAATATAAAGAAGAAGAATACCCAGAGTTGGCATGGGTGTGAGAAAATGGGTCCTTTTATACATTGCTAAGGGAAATGTAAATTTGTATAAGTTGTTAGAGGGACAATGTGACAATTTATATCAACAATTTTAATTTGTTCATATCCATTTTTCTGGTGGGATTGTTATAAATATTGCTGCTATAGACATAGTTTATTTAACATGTACCCTTGGTTCAAGAGTCTCTTCTAGGGTAGCAGTTCTCAAACACTGGTCTTAGGATCTCTTTAAATTCTTAAAAATAATTGAGGACCCCAAAGAGATACACACACACACACACACACGCACACATATGCACACATATATGTATATATGTACACACATACATATGTATATATACATGTGTACACCAGATTAGACAGTCAAACTGAGAAATAGATATTTATTTCATTTCATTTGTAAATAATAAACCCATTACATAGTATAATAACATTTTAATAAAAAGTAAGCATATTTTCAAAGCAAAAAATAGTGGGAAGAGTGGCATTCTTTTACATTTTGCCAATATCTTTTAATGTCTAGATTAAGAGCAGCCAATTGGGTTCACATGTCTTTTTCTGTACTCAGTCTATTGCAGTATGTCATTTTGGTTGAAGTAAGTTTTTGTAACATATGCATTTGAAACAATAAACTTTAATAATACTTAAACCCAAATTTTGATATGCAGTATTTTTATTAACATTCATTTTTCAATATTTTATAATTTTATTATTATTTAATTTTTGATCTATGTTTTATTTAGACCAGTGATGTCCTCACAATAAAAGTTCAAATTAAGTTTTCCAAAATCACCAGGTGGGGAAGTCCTTGGCAGTCTGGTGGTTAGGACTTGGTGCTTTCACTGCCGAGGGCGCGGGTTCGATCCCTGGTTTGGGAAGTAAGATCCCACAAGCCGTGTAGGTTGGCCAAAAAGAAAAAAAAGAGGCACCAGGTGCCCATATGAAAAATGTAGTTTTTATGTTCATTTATTTTCATGGTTCCCATTTTTCCTTGTTAATTCCATACTTTCTCATTAGTTATTTGATGCTTTTAAGAAGGTGTGGGACATTTCATTTCACAATATGTATGTGTATCAAGTTATCACATTGTACACCTTAAACATACACATGTCATATGTCAATAATATATCAATTATGGTAGGAGGAGAAAGGAGGCATGGTGGCAGGAAATATGGTCTGTGTGGGTAGATCCAGCTTCTTTAGTTGCTGAAATGTTGGACTGAATAACCTAGCCCACAGTTGCTACAAAAAGATACCTTTACTATCTTTTTAATTATTAGTGGTTTATTCTTTTAAATTTTAGAAGTTCTATTTAGCTCTTTTATAAATCCCAATAATCTTTTTTAAAAGAGTATCTTCTGTGTTTCATTTTTATCTTTTATTTATTTAAATATAATAACACTAAATTTTATATTTTATATTAGATAATTCTATTAGGTACAGATTCTGGGCTGTCTGTAGAGATTATTGTTTCTGCTGATTCTGGTTGGAGGTAGATTTTTTTCCTTTCTATTATGTATTGGGGGATTGAAAACTCATGCAGAGTCCAGTTCTTTCTGTGGAGATCCTAGATAGTGTGAGTTGAGGATCCATATCTCTCGAAAAGTTTAGCATTCGTTTCTTCCAAGAATACCAGATTGCTACTCAACTGAGACCACCTGATGTTAATTTCTTGTCTTTTCCCCGCATATCACAGAGGGAATGTAAATTCAAGCCCCCTCACCTGCGTAAGGATTGTGCTAGTGCTATGACTTTTCATAGGATACTTCTTATTCACCTAGACTCCAACATGAGACAAAATTTTCTTTATTATCTTCCTTTACCATCTTGTGGATTTTCCCCCTAGTCCATCTTCTTACTCAAGGTGTAGCCTTTTGAGAATCCCAAACTTATGCAGGGTGTTTTAGTTTGAATTCCTTACTTATGGGGCTCAAGGCTTAAATACTTTCCTTCACTTTGCTGGATAATAAAAAGCCTCTTGGTTACCCAGATAGACAAACACCTGCAGAGAGCAACGACAGTTATGACTTTGGCATCTGTTCTCAGCTACTTCAGTTCTTCATTAATATCTTGTAAAATCAGATATACATTAAGACGTTGTGTTTGATATTTTATCTGGCCTATATAGCCATTTTATATTGGAGTGATTTTTAAGTTATCTAATATACTTCCAGAAAGAGCAGTCTCATAAAAATCTTTATAAAGTTGCTATTATGAGTATATTTTTCAAGGTTCTGATGAAGAGAATGCCTTCTCAGCTCCCTCTGGGGTTACAGAATAGGTACACATGGGAAGAGCACACAAAGCAAATCTTTTTCATTGGGTTCATTCCTCTATGTTATACAGAGGAATTTCTAGCATTTCAATTATATTTAGTATGACTACCATTACTAAGAAGTTTTAGTCAACTAACTGAGAAACAGTCTTAGGTTCCTGCTAGCCTATGTGCAAAAATCCCCTTGTATTGATAATTTTATTTTCAACCCAATATAAAAATGCTTTTCATTGCTTGGTTGATCATATTCAGAAACCATCCTCATAATTAATGTATAGATTTATTTGGATACAAATCAGAAAAGTCCAGTAATCCATGTTCTGTATGACTTCTGCTCTAGCATTAAGCTTTTAAATTAATCTCCCGGGAGAATACTGGGATCTGCCTCTATTATTAGTCCAGGAGACAACAATGGATAGGGTTAGAGGTGAGAGGAGTACTGGCTTGTATTCAGGAGCTAACTCCTCAAGGACAGTGTTAGTATCTGCAAGCATGAGTATATAGACAGTACTTACATTCACTAAGAGAGGCAGGGATATTTTGGCTGTGGGTGTTTGGGTTTGGGAATACTCTGAGACCTCTGTATCCACTGATATTACCCTTCCTATTATCTATATCCAACTTGTTTCTGTTCAGTGCCATAACTTTCCCAATAGAGAACTGGGGAGGCTGTGTATTTAACTGCAATTGTGATTTGGCAACTCATGGGGTCACATTAAGTATAGGGTTTTCCTCTTAGTGCTATAAATGCAAGAGACAATAGATTCATTTAGCATCATGGCCATATAAATCCTTGCCTTGATCCTAGAATTTAGGGATTTGAAAATCTTGTTCTTTTTCTATAAGGTGTCCAGAGCTGTTGAAAGCAGCCACCTCCACCCCATGGTCCTTGAATTTCTGCTTATGTCCTAAGAAGTGACAACCACTCCCCCCCAATTTTACCTTCAATGATTACCACATGCTAGATGCCTAGATGCCTGATTTAATAATCTGCTTTGTCATTGTATGCCATGGGCTACTAGATGATTATCTTTAAATATTAATAGGATCTTTCACTGCATTCAGTCCACACCAAGCAAAACAATTAATCCTAGCTTTTCCTATATCCCTGGGTATTTGTGACATGCAACACACTCACTGTACTGCTCTCAGTAGCAGTTGGTGTTCTTGGTTGCAAACAACAGAAACCAACTCTAGTTGACTTAAGCAAAATGGTCAAAGGCATTGAAAGTATACCACTTATCTTACAGAACTGACTGAGGGATAGAGAAGCAGCCTCAAAATATACATAGGAAACAAGGAGACTAGGGTTTGCCTTCAAATGTTTTCCACTGACAGCAGAAAACAAACTAAAAAAAGTAACAAATGACAAGTATAGTGAGTAAAGACATGATTTTAAGTCCTAGTATATGTCAACAGGAATTGGTCAAGCAGTGAAGCAAGAAGCTGTTTTAAGAAGGTAACAGTGAGCATCAGGAGAACCAATCCAAAAAGGATATTAGCATATGTACAAAGTAATCAGGTATAGGACACAGGATAGGAACTCAATCCAAATTGGAAAGAGACAAATTAGAATTCACTTCCCACAAGTTAGCAGGTTCTTGTGAACACTGTATTAGGGCTATGGCTATAACCAAATGGCAAAGCTTTGCAAGCTTATGTTCTAATCTAAGAATACCACTCTACTTTGTATGGAAAGATAAGTGGTTGCATACTGAAAGTCAGAGGTAGTCTACTTGGTACCTCTCTTGGGACTCCAGCAGTTGCCCACAGCAGATACAAAAATGGAATAGCAAGAGGTTATGTTAAGTTAGATCAGAACCATAACTTGGTTTTGATATGAAAACTTTCTTTATTACAAAGGAGCATGAAAGCACTAAGAGTCTTTATTGTATTAGGGGCAAAGCTCTGGCATTTTGGCTTTTAAATTTCAGTCTTCCTTTCTAGCTAAGTTCTTCAAAACACATTCAAGCACTTACCCCTTAATAATTACTACCTGCTTTCCCATTTGAACTCCTTACCTAATTAGGTAATACCCTTAATATCTGTCATTTTCAGCACCATAATCCCACCAATTAACCTGGAGAGGGAAAAACAGGTGAAACTATGCTCCCTTTTCTTCCTTTGTCCACTTGAAGAGTTTGGTCCAATTAGAAGAGACCTTTGGGAGAAATGGTTATTCTTTGAGCTCAAAACATAATATTTGAATAGTACAGCATTTGGGGATAATAATAATTATTTCTCAACAGCTATGAACTTAATCCTCTAAAGGGCAAATATAAAACCTATTTTTAATTGGACTATTATTTTCAGGAAGCAAAACTGAAAACCAGGTTAAGTTTAAAATCTGATTTTGAAAGCATCATTCCTGTTTCAATCTGCCAGTTTTGATATATAGGCTTGCCTGAACATTCTGTCTGACTTTTTCAGTGTTAACTTCAAATGTCATCTTTTGTAAGATTGATATTAAAAATTTAACTTCCTTCTTGTCAAAATGATAAAAACATTTGTAAACAACAACTCAAGATTTGTCAGCTTTATCCAAAAGCAAAATTAGGATAAGGTTAGTGATTTGAGGTTTTATATCCCTGTTGTATTTTAGGTCTTTGGAGAAGGATAATTGGAAAAGTTTAGTTTTCTCTAGGGATAGTCAAATCTAAGGATTAAAAATTGTATGCCATAGCACTTATCATACTGTATTGGAATTACATGTGAGCTGTTTGGAAAGAAGGTGTGGAAACTAACCTTCAGTGTGGCTCCCAGTGATCCTTGCATCTTGTACTGATGCCCCTATGTTATCCTCTCCCATAGAGAATCAGGGCTGACTCTCTATTACTAATAGGATATGGCAGAGTGGCAGTTTATGATTTCCAAGGCTGTCGTAAAAAGCAATATGGCTTCCACATTGCTCTCCTATCACTCACAATGGGAAAAGCCAGCTGCCATGTAAGACGAACACTCAGGTAGCCCTGTGGTGAGGATCATGTAGAGAGGAACAGTGCTCTCCTGCTCTCAGCCAGCACCAATTTGCCAGCCATGTAATTGAGCAAACTTGGAAACTTATCTCCCAGCCACAGGGACGCCTTCAGGTGATTGACATCTGACTGAGAAACATGGAATCACAACTGCCCAGTGAAGTAATACTGGAATTCCTGACCCAGAGAAACAATAGGTGATATAACTTACTGTCGTTTTAAGCCACTAGGGTTTGGTGTTATTTGTTAAGAAGCAATAGAGAACTAATTAATAAGGCAATGTGTCTGACTTATTAGCAAGAGTTGGCAACAAATAAATGTTTTCTTTTAAGTGAATGAATGAATGTCCATAGAAGTAGAGAATCTCTAAAAAGCAATGGTAATTAAGTATCAGCTTCCCTGTTAGAGGCACCTTTGGTTAGTCCTTGGGAATGTGACTCATTGGAAAAAAAGGCCCCTTCTGAATCTTTCCTAGTCCATCATACACAGTTAATATTATCAATTCAAATGAAGAAGATAGTGTTATCAGTGTTCTCTTCTTGGTCTTCCTGTGCCATCAGGAGGTTTCATTGGCTAAAGTATACTAAGGTGACGTAATTTTTAGGATCCTGAATTCCTTTGTAGTTGCAAGGGTACTTGCTCATTTTATGGGATCAAGCTGCATTTGCCTGCATTAGTCTTCTTTTCCATTATGATCGTATGGTTATGCTAAAAAGTTAAAACCATTTTATAAAGCAGTATTTTAGGTGGGGAGAAATCTGCCCACTTTTTTTCCTCCCTTTCACCTTATGAAAGATGACCATCAATAAACCCTTTATTCTAATGGAAAATTATTCCAAAGCTATTCTAATGAGGCTGCTTATGAAATGTTACTTACAGCTTGTAAAAATCTGCAAAAGCCTGCCCCATGATAGCCATTTAATAATTTTGACAGAATAAACTAGTCAAAAAGCAATCAATTCTCCAACTGATGCTTTGTTTTATGTTTATTTTTCCTCCTATATTGACTAATCTTGGACTAAGTCAACTGAATTGCCTGGGATGTCTTAGTGTCACATATACACAGTATTAATGTCCGGGAGCAATAGTCATCAAAGTTGGGCTCTGGTGGCATGAAAGTGCATTTTCACCGGTAGATCCGCATCTAAACATACCCATTTTATTTTTACTTTCTTTTTCATTTTAATTTACAAAATATTTCAGATGCACAACAAAAGTAAAAAAACAAATATGATCTCCATTCAGATTTAACAGACAGTAATTTTTGCCTTATTTGTATCAGATTTTTAAAAGAAAATAATGTACCAATCCAAATAATTTTCCCTTTTTTCCCATGGAGAAGTTGTATAGCATCCCCATGCCAAGTTTTAAAATTTTACTATATATTTATGTGTGTTTATAATCAATATGTGGTACTATTTTATGTATTTTAAAACTTACATAAGCTTGAGAAAAGCTAATAAACCTAATAAAAACACAAGGCTAATAAAAACAACATTAGCCTTTATAGATAATTTTGTCACCTTGTATTTACTCAGCATTATGATTTTAGGGATTATCCGTGTTGATTCAAGTAAATATAGTTCATTGATTTTCAGTGCCATGTATTGGTCAATATATACTAATATCACAGTTAATTTACTCATTCCTCTATTGATAGACTTCTTAGATTTTTCCCTCTTTTTGGATATTCAGCCTCATTGAAACATGAATCTCATTTTCATATTTGTACCTTAAATTGTTATTGTAAGGCCCTTTAACCTTTGTCAGTCTGACAGGTGAGAAATTGTATCTCAGTATTGTTTCAATTTTGTATGTTTCTGAATAATAAGGCTTTGAACATATCATTTTTTAATGGCCGTTCAGAAATTTTTTGTGACTTTCTTTAATTTTTGTGGGAGTATAGTTGATTTACAATGTGGTGTTAGTTTCTGCTGTACAGCAAAGTGAATCAGTTATACATATACAGTAAGTCCCCTACGTATGAACCTTCAAGTTGCAAACTTTCAAAGATGCAAACATGCGTTCCCACGTCCAATCACCTAAGTTAGTTCAGGTGTCTGGTGTACATTGTCACGTGTGTGCATCCTCTACAAGTAGTTGTGCTTTTATGTAGTTTACTGTACAGTACTTTATAGAGTACAATAGTACAGTATCTTTATTTGAAGCCCAAGATGTCTGGAAGCAAGCGTAAAAGCAGTGGTGGTGTAGCAATCCAGTGCTACCATGTCATCTATGATGAGAAAGAAAGAGCTACTACCCAGACATCACTGGATCGTTTTTTCAAAAGTGTGGGTAGAATTGAATCCAGCAAGGAACCAGAACCTGTGCCATCAACATCAGTCATGAGTGAAATTGCAGCTTACCCTCCGTCTCCTATTGCTGCTGATCCTTCAGCTCTACCATCTCCCACCTCCTCCCCCTCCTCCAGTCAGTAACTCTTCTTGCCTGTTCACTCGATGCCAGCCCCTGTATGCCAGCTGTTGTACTGTACTACTGTACTTTTCAAGGTACTGTACTGTAAGATTGAGAATGTTTTCCTTATATTTTTGTGTTTGTTTTTTATGTATTATCTGTGTGAAAAGTGTTATAAACTTATTACAGTACAGTACTATATAGCTAATTGTATTAGTTGGGTACCTAGGCTAACTTTGTTGGACTTACAAACAAATTGGACTTATGAACGCACTCTTGGAATGGAACTCATTTGTATGTAGGGACTTACTGTACATATATCCACTCTTTTAGATTCTTTTCTCATATAGGTCATTACAGAGTATTGAATAGAGTTCCCTGTGGTATACAGTGGGGCCTTATTAGTTATCTATTTTATATATAATGACTTTCTTTATCATACACTTTGACCTGTTTTTTTTTTTTTGAAGTCTTTACCGCTTTTTATATTATTGATGGAACTAGTTTTTTTTTTTAATTTTTATTGGAGTATAGGTGCTTTACAATGTTGTGTTAGTTTCTACTGTACAGCAAAGTGAATCAGCTATATATCCCCTCTTTTTTGGATTTCCTTCCCATTTAGGTCACTGCAGAGCATTGAGTAGAGTTCCCTGTGCTATACAATAGGTTCTCATTAGTTATCTATTTTAAGCATAGTATAAATAGTGTATATATGTCAATCCCAATCACAGACATAGAAAACAAAACATATGGATACCAAGGGGGAAGTGGGGGTGGGATGAATTGACCTGTTTTTAATGGGATGTTTGGTTTTTTCTTATTTATTTTTGGAACTCTTTGTATATTTTAGATAGTAATCTTTTGTTGTTTATATCATTTGCAAATTTAATCTCCTGATCTGTGATTTGTCACTTTTAATGGCATGTATTCATAAACAGTAGTCTCACATTTTTATGTAGTGTTATGTATCAATATTTCCTTTGTATGATTTTTTAGTATCTTGTTTAAGAAATTCTTCTCTACTGTGAAACAATAAATATGAAGATATTCGCCTATATTTTCTTCTGAATTTCACAGATTTAATTTTCATATTTGTCTTTAGTCTATTTAGAATTTATCTTGATATATGATGTGAAGTAGTGATCTAATTTTATCTTTTCCCATATGAATAACAAATTATCCAAAAGTCATTATTGAATGGTCCTTGCTTTTACTATTGATTTGAAGGATATAGTAATACACAAATTTCCAAATGCACATGCAGATCTATTTCTGCCTTCATTATTTCATTGCATGTGTCTTTGTTTTCCTATTTTTGAATGAATATCTCACTGTTTAAATTGCTATAGATATATACTAAGTCTTGAATTTTAGTCGGGAGAGTTCTCTTTTTTCTTCTTTGAAATTAGGCTATTTTTGGCCCTTTACTCTTTGAATAAATTAGAAAACTTTCATCTGCAAGTATCAGAGGAGATAAATGTACATGATTTAAGCATACTTTTCACATATAACCAGAATTCTAGGTGTAGGTAGCTGCTGGCGTTGTCTCAGTAGCTTGGCAATGTCAGAGCTGGTGCCTCTATGAGTCCCTTGGTCTTTTCCTCAAGGGTGGAAGAAGTCTGCCCACAGCTTCCAGTATCATTTTCAAGACAGGGAGAAGTGGGGAGGGGTGCCCCCTGCGATGTGTCTCACTGGAAATCAAAAGCCTTACCAGAGCCCTTGTTAGATTTCTCTCTATATACCATTGGCCAAAACAGAATTTCATGTTCAACCCTTGCTGCAAGGGAGTCTGGGAAAGGGACGTTTGGATTTTCCATTCTCTACTGAGAAAGCAGGCAAGGGAAAATGCCATGAATAGTCTGTCCTGCTCTTCCACACTAATTATTGGATCAGCTTTTCAGCCTGTGAGAAAACCTGTTGGTTGTTTTGATTGGGATTCAGAGATTGAATTTATGGTTTAATTTGAGGAGAAATGGCATATAGTTATTCTCATTCTAGAACATAGATATTTATGTCTTCTCATGTTTTTCAATAAAATTTATGATTTTCTTTATAAGGGACTTGAACTTTTAATATTCATTCCTAGTTATCTTACTGTCTTGCTGCTAATGTAATGGCATATTTAAAATAGATTTGTTTGGGCTTCCCTGGTGGCGCAGTGGTTGCGCGTCCGCCTGCCGATGCAGGGGAACCGGGTTCGCGCCCCGGTCTGGGAGGATCCCACATGCCGCGGAGCGGAGCCATGGCCGCTGAGCCTGCGCGTCCGGAGCCTGTGCTCCGCAACGGGAGAGGCCACAGCAGAGGAAGGCCCGCATACCACAAAAAATAAAAATAAATAAATAAATAAAAAATAATAAAATAAAATAAAATAGATTTGTTTTACCTTTTATTGATGGACAGGAATACTACTGATTCCTGTCTATTAGAATGTAAATTTCATGAGGGAAGGAATTCTTTTGTTCACTGCTGGGTCCTCAGTGCCTGGAACCATGCCTGGCACATAGTTTGTGTTTAATAAATATTTGTTGAATGAATGAATGAAATGATTGATCTAGTATCTAGGAACTTTTGAAGCTCTTTTTATCTTTTAATATACAATGCTTTTTTGTAAATTCTCTTGTAGAAACTTTCCTGTGAATGATGATACCTTTGCTTCTTCCTTTCTAAATCTAACACAGTCAACCTTCCATGTCTGTGGGTTCTGCATCTGCTGATATGGAGGGCTGACTGTATTTCTTTTTTATTTTTTTGTCTTATGTTATTGAGGATCTCTAGTATTATGTTGCTAAAGATAATATTAGACCTTCTTCTCTTGTTTATGATTTAGAAGGGAGTGTTCCTATAGTTTCACCATTGAGGGTGACGTTTACTACAGATTTTTGGTAGATACCCTTATCATGTTTAGGATGTTCTTTCCTTTCCATTCTCAGTTTGATGTTATTTTTTAAAATCAGTTATCTATTGATACAATTCAAAGATTTTTTTCTGTTAATATGGTAAGGCATTGAATTAAATTAATAGATTTTCTGTTGTTGTCTTTATATTCCTGGGCTGAAATATATTTGAGCATGATATATTATTTTTTACACATTGATGGAATCACTTTTCTAGTATTTAGAGTTTTAGGTCTATCTATAATTATAATTGGGATTAACTTATAATTTTTTGTTCCTCCTATAGTCCTTGTCTGTCCTTGAGGTTTGTTCTAGCCTCATAAAATGAGTTGGAGGAGTTTCCTCTGTGTGCATGTGTGGGGCTGAAGTAGTTCACTGTAATACTCACAATTGCTAGAATATATTGTTCTTCTTTGGGTTGATCATATTATCCAGAGGAATGTTGGCAGTCATACCAACAGCAATGGCAGTGAGTGGGTGGGTTAGGGGCATATATTCTCAGCTGTGAATTTTCTAAGAACCAAGATGGTGAAGTGGCCCATCATTTTTACCTTTTAATATGTGTAATGTTTAAAGTTATGGGCTCTGGAAGCAGACTGTCTTCTTAATTCCCAGCTTTGTCACCTAATAGATTTGCATCTTAGTCAAATGACTTAAACTTACTATATCACAATTTCTTCATATGTGTTACAGAGAATATTATAGTACATAACTCATGAAGTGGTTGTGAAGATTAAATGAGCTGACACAATTAAAATGCTGTCATAGCCTCTGGCACATAATAATCACTCAGTGAATGTTAGTTCTCCTTCTCCACCTCTTTGACCTCTTTTCTTCTTCCTTCCCATCATTGCTCCCTCTGCTTTTCCCCCATTTTTAGTATAGTGCGCCTATTATCAGTTGTGCCTGGTGTTACACAGTCTCTTTGCTTTAGCATCTCCAGAGAGTATACTCTTCTGCCAGGTTGATGGAGGTTTAATCACCTACTTTTTGTGAAATAGGTTTATGGACCTACGTCTTTTACTGACTTTTAGTTAACTTTCAGTTTTCAGTTCCACCCATTTACTCCTACTTTCAATCCTGAAGCATTCTGGGATTCTGTGGCTCAAATAAACTGGCTTCTTGGCTTTCTGTATTGCTGGTAGCTCAAATCATCTATTCCCATTCTATATGCTTTCCAACTTTCAAAATTTTGTTGCCTCCTCTCTCTTTTGTTGTATGTTTATATCTTTTCAACTTTAAAAATCTAGTTTTGGGGACTTCCCCAGTGGTCCAGTGGTTACCTCTCTGCCTTCCAATGCAGGGGGTTCAGGTTCGATCCCTGGTCGGGGATCCCATGTGCTGAGCGCTGTGGCCAAAAAAATGTTTTACTTTTGAATAAGTAATACATTTAATATAGCTGACAATAGTAGAGTGATTCAATAAAACTCTCATTTCTCTTCTATACACACACATAGATCACTACTTTTATTAGCTTCTTGTCCATAATTCCAGAGTTTTATTAACCAAAAATAAGCAACTATGAATGTATGTTCTTAGTTTTCTTTCTATTATGGAAAAGGTAGAATACATTCTAAGTATTATACTATACTATTGGACATTGCCTTTTCTTTTGAAATCTCACATGGTATACTGAAGAGCTTTCTGTATAGGTATTCAGAGAGCTCACTCATTGAATTGCTGAAGAGTACTCCATTGTATGATTGTACCACAGTTTATTTATTTTTATTTTTATTTTTCTAACATCTTTATTGGAGTATAATTGCTTTACAACGGTGTGTTAGTTTCTGCTTTATAACAAAGTGAATCAGTTATACACATACACATGTTCCCATATCTCTGCCCTCTTGCATCTCCCTCCCTCCCACCCTCCCTATCCCACCCCTCTAGGTGGTCACAAAGCACCGAGCTGATCTCCCTGTGCTATGCGGCTGCTTCCCACTAGCTATCTATTCTACGTTTGGTAGTGTATATATGTCCATGTCACTCTCTCTCTTTGTCACAGCTTACCCTTCCCCCTCCACACATCCTCAAGTCCATTCTCTAGTAGGTGTGCGTCTCCATTCCTGTCTTACCACTAGGTTCTTCATGACCTTTTTTTTTTTTCTTAGATTCCATATATATGTGTTAGCCTATGGTATTTGTTTTTCTCTTTCTGACTTACATCTGTTGATGGACAGTTAGGTTGCTTCCATGTCCTGGCTATTGTAAATAGAGCTGCAGTGAACATTTTGGTACATGACTCTTTTTGAATTATGGATAAACATACTCTTTTGATGTCTAATTCCTGCATGCATAAATCCCCAGAGGAAAGATCCCTTCATCAAAGGGTAAATGCATTTGTCATTTGAATAGATACTTACAAATTGCCCTTCAGGGGAATTTTACTATTTTGCAGTTCCATCAGCAATGCATGGGAGAATGCATGTTTCCCTAGGACTTGACAATAGAGTTATCAAACTTGTAGATTATTTGGCAATCTGATAGGTAAATTATATTACTTCAACAAAATTTTAATTTTTAATTTGCATTTATCTTATTTTGAGTGACACTGACCACATTTTTTATGTTTAATGGCAATTTGTAATTTCTGTAACGTGTTTATTCATACATTTTCCTCATTTTTATTGAATTATCAGTGTCTTTAATACTACTTTAGGGAGATAAAAACTTTGTATGTAATATAATTTTCAAGTTATTTCCAAATACATCATTATCATTTGATATTGATAATTTTTCTATGCAGAAGTTAACAGGTGTTTTAATAGCCTACTTCACTGATCTTTGATGACTTCTGGATTCAGAGTCATTAGGAAGGCTTTCTCCACTTTAAAGTTGTAAAGAAATTTGCCATTTTTTCTTTTTCACTTTTATATTCTCATCGTTTTCTTTTAAATATTTGGCACATGTATAGTTGATCATGGCATTTGATGAAAGAAGTGGATTCAATTTCTTTTCTTCATATAGCTGTATAACTATTTCAAAACAATTTACTAAAAAGTCATTTTTCAAACTGATATTTGATGCCATTTCCATGTATATCTTTGTGTATTTCTGGAACTTTCATTCTGTTACATTGTTTTGTTTGTATGTTATCTATATGATTTTTCATCAATGAGGCTTTATATAATGTTTTATTATCTGGTAGGGTTAATTTCCCCTCATTGATCTCCCTTTTCAGGACTTTTCTGTACTGCTGTTTTAAGTTTCTATATGAATATTACAGTCATCTTAATTAACAGTCCTCTAAGCAGGAATGCCATATTTATGATATTCAGTCTTCTCTCTTAATAACATATTATGGCAAGGGTATTATATAAAAGTTTAATTATAGATTATATTTATATATAATTATAATAAAGAAAATCCTTAAAATAATACATAACTTCCTATTAGAAGACTACAGTTAAAAAAATAACAAGAGGTCAGGAGGACTTCCCTGGCAGTCCAGTGGGTGAGACTCCACACTCCCAATACAGGGGGCTTGGGGTTTGATCCCTCGTCAGGGAACTAGATCCCACATGTGTGCCGCAACTAAGAGTTTGCATGCCACAACTAAGAGTCCACATGCCACAACTAAAGATCCCCGCATGCCACAACTAAGACCCGGTGCAGCCAAAATAAATAAATATTTTTTAAAAAATAACAAGAGGTCACATAGTAAGACACACATATAGAACAAATGCCAAGCATATCTGTCATGTTATTAAATTTAATTGGGCTTAATTCACTCAAGATCAAAAAATTTACATTGTGTCATAAAACTAATCCAACTGTATAATGTACATGATATCATTTTTTAAAAAAATGTTATTTGAAAGGTTAAAATTAAAAGGATGGGCAAATATATACTAAGTAGAAAAAAATCAAGTCTCAATTAAATTCAGTGTAATTCGAGCCTTCAAAACATTAAATAAGACAAAGAAGTACAACTTATATTGCTAAAAAATGTAATTAACAGGAAAGTTGTGTGTGTGTGTGTGTGTGTGTGTGCATTTTCCTGAAAATGTTCTTTATACCTTCATTCTTTTTTTTTTTTTTTTTTTTTTTTTTTTTTTTTTTTTTTTTTTTGTGGT
>NC_041234.1:115159375-115160493 GCF_002837175.3 Physeter macrocephalus
GCACAGGCTCAGTGGCCATGGCTCACGGGCCCAGCCGCTCCGTGCCATGTGGGATCTTCCCGGGCCGGGGCACGAGCCCGCGTCCCCTGCCTCGGCAAGCGGATTCTCAACCACTGCGCCACCAGGGAAGCCCATACCTTCATTCTTGCATAAAATCTCAGCTGGGTATAGAATTTTAGGAAGCCAGTTATTTTCCCTCATCTCTTTAAAAATTTATTCTTGATTATCAATCATTGTTTTCTGACACTGTTAGTGCCATTGAGATACCTGCTATTAGTTTATCATTCCTTTGTAAATAAACTCTTTTTTCCAGTTGCTTTTCAGTTTTTCTACTTGTTTCTGGTATGCTATATTATGTTAAATGTGGATTTATTTTTATTTATTCTACCAGGACTACCTATTTTGTTTCTTCCTTCCAAAAAAAATCATTTATTTCACCAATTCAGGGAAGAAAAATCATTCATTCTTTCTATTCTCTGTTTCTGGCATTTGCTTAGAAGTATGTTTATTTTCTGATTCTCTCCTTCATATCTCTTAACTTCTTCATTTACTTGTTTTCTCCCCATTATATACTCTGGGTAACTGAATCATATGTAGTTTCCCATTTAGTGTTTTTTGTTTATCTGTGTTTGATAAGTTTTTAATGTTAATTATTATATTTTTCCCATTTAAAAGATCAATTTGATTGTTTTCCTTATCTGCCTTTTATTCTTCAGTGAGATTCTATATTACAGTGGGTAAGAACACAGATTTTGTAACCAAGGTGTTTTCACCATTTACTGTGAGAACTCAGTCAATTCGCTTCTCCTCTTGATTTCTCCATTACTTCATCCATGAAATTCGGATGCAGGTGGTTTCCTGATGTAGCTAATCTCTTGGTTTATTCACTGTACCCTCCTTGTCTTTCAGCTCTTTTATCCCTATGTAACCAATTTCCTAATTAAATTACCTTTATTTTCAATAATAGTTTCTGTTTTCTTGGATGGACTCAGCTCCTTCTGGGTTTTTAATCCCCTATTTGTTTTTTTTTGTTTGTTTTTTTGTTTTTTGTTTTTTGTTTTTTTTGTGGTATGCGGGCCTCCCTCTGCTGCGGCCTCTCCCGTTGCGGAGCACAGGCT
>NC_041234.1:115160765-115168939 GCF_002837175.3 Physeter macrocephalus
TCCCAGACCGGGGCGCGAACCCGGTTCCCCTGCGTCGGCAGGCGGACGCGCAACCACTGCGCCACCAGGGAAGCCCCCCCTATTTGTTTTTATCACAGGAAATTTCCATTTCTTTCTTGTAAATTCAGCAATGCATTGCTTATAAAACTGTATTATTCTGTTTAGCATTTCTGGATTTCTCTCATGAAAGGATTTTCAGGTTACTTTTTTTGGGCATTATGCCAGACCTGTGCATTTATATTATATATTAGTTACCAAAGGGAGTTACTGTCATATTATCATCAGTGTATTAGGCTCATGGAAATAAAAGGCAAATGCTTAATATATACATAATAACATTTGGTTTCTTTCTCAAGTTTAATGAATTGTTTTCTTAGGACTTACATGATTTAAATTTCTAAAGTAAATTGCTTGGCAAGTAAATCAAAGGTAACTGGTTGACTGATAGAGATGGAGGAATAATTAATAATTAATAATTATTAAGCTGGGATAATAGCATAAGAAATGGCACAGAGTTAATTTTTTATTTACCTAGAATAGAAAAGAGTTGACTAAATTATAGATCCTATGTAACTGAGAATTGTAATCATTTCTGACCACTAGGAATTGTTAAATGTGATATGGATTTTTGTATTCATAGACATTTCAGGCCATACTTTCAGTGCAAAAATCAATCATTTTATAAAAAATATTTATTGAGCAAATATAATGTGTCAGATACTGTTTTAGGTGTTAATGATGCATTGATGAATTATATGGACAAAAACCTCTGCCTTTGTGTGTGTGTATTTTAGAGAAGAAAAACAAATAGAGCAAGGTAAGGAATATTGGGATTATTGAGAAGGGGGAGTTGGAATATTAGGTAGGGTTGCCAGTGTGGGCCTTGCTGAGAAAATTACATTTAAGCAAAGACTTGAAAGAGGTAAAGGAGTAAAAGCCGTGGAGATATCTAGGAGAAGAACCTCCTAGGCATAGTGAAAAGACAAGTCAAATACCTGGAGATGAGCACATGCCTGGTATGTTCAGAAATGGTAATACTGAATTGTCTTTAAATTCTTTTAAATGGATAGCCTCATACAATTCATGAAAAGTAAAGACTGACTCTGCAGATTTGGTCATAAAGGAAGTTTGTTTACATATCCAATTGATGAAATAAAATTCATATTTTATGGCAAGATGAGAAAAATTTAAACATAACATTTTTCTTTGCCCTTTGGATCTCCTCCCTCCCATTTAATGTATATTTGGGCACCTGCATTAACCAGACCTCCTTGGGAGACACCATTCCTTCTTAATTTCATCAAGGGTCACAACTCCTTAGGAGATAACCTTCCTTCTTAATCTTGTAAGGGGCCATGATGACCCATGACCGACTACTCACTTTGTACATGTAGATCTGGATTGTGTAAACTGTCAATAATACATCATTTGACGTATAACCTTTTGTTACAAAAACTTATATAACTGTGCTTTGATCTCGAACAGGCAGGACAGTCCTCAGAGCTTTCTGAAAAACTGTCTCCCAGGTTATAATCCTCAGGTTGGCTCAAATAAAATTTTCCATTTCTTTCTTAGATCGACTATGGATTAATATTTTGTTGACACTATTAATAATTACTGCTGAAACTGTGGGAATGGGTTGTGATTCTGACACAGTTACATATATATGAGAATTTTGTTAGAGTAATTGGAAATGGAGAACTCAAGAAGGAAAAAAGTAATTAACAAGGATTGTACATAATATCAGAGAAATTAGCAAACTAATGAAATAAAATAAAATGTCATCCTTGTTTAAAAATATGTGTGGCTTCACACCACATTACTGCTCATCACTGGCCCACAGCTTTGTCCATTATCATGTCATGAGCATGAAGGGAAGCAGTAACCAGGGCAACCTAGGGTGGTACATGCAGAGTTTATCATGATCAAAACCTCTTTTTTACTTAGTTTCCAACCATGTTCCTTGCTATCTTGACTTCTATGGTCACATAAATATGGAAGTATAAAGTATCTTCTTCCTTGTCTTGCCTGAATTTTCATACCTTGATGACAAACATGTGTTTTTATTAATAAAGTCCTAGTTGTCTAATTCAACTGACTTAGTACATGTTTTTACTAACACAAAAACATATTCAAGTATATTTAACATCATGATTATACCACTCTCCTGTCAACAAGATCTTCTCACTATATTTGTGAACCTATACATTTTCGTTTTCCAGGAAAATAAGTTTTCCCTTCTGCTCAATACTATAGACAAGGGATTGGGGTTAGGCAATATAGACTCTACTACAATTTACATGAGTTACATTAACTAGTCATTCTGTGTATTCATTTAATCAGTAATCAATCCACATGACTATTTCGATACAGCCCAAATTTAGCCATCTTTTTCATAAGAACATGAAAAACTTGAATAAACTCCTCTCTAAAATTCAGATCCAATATATTTCCATTAAGAGTTATGAGGGGAGACACAGACTCTTCATTGGTCTTTGGGCAAAGAAAAATAATAGTTATCTGAAAGACATGATGAGTGACCAAATTAAAGGAGGAGCCGTGAGAGACTAGAAAAGAAGGTAGATGAATGCTATTTGGGGGAAAGAATTGACAGGCCTGGGAGTGAGGGTGATTTGCATGTGAGGGGGAAAGAGAAGGAAGAGTTAAAGGTGAAATCCAGGTTTCTGTCTGCGTAATGAGGTGCACTGAGGACTGTGATATCTCCGTCCCCAAACAATTCTCAAACTCAATTTTTCTCAGGTCCCAAATTCTGATTTTCAGCAGCTTAGTGCCTGAGTTGACTAAGTAATCTAGTGAAATTCTGTTGCAGTTCATGTCTCAGCTGGCCTGCTCACAAAATGCACCCTTAGCCATATGTAAGCTTAGAAACGTAACACTGACAATAGTTTGCTTGATCACTAACCCTGTGTTTCTGAAAATATCCTTTATTTAAGACTTATGCGGACTCAAGCCACCTCCTGTCAACCAGAAAATGCCTTGGACTCAAGTGCTCAGTACGTTGGTATCAACAACTAACCGCAGAAAATAGGAAAAGGGGGAAAAGATATATACAGGATTTCTACCTTCAGGAGTTGGTGACTACCAAGTAGGCCTTTGTGTAATCACCAAATTAAAAATAATAATAACAACAAGAATTCCCAGTAAGTTACATCCCCTGTCATTGCAACTCTCAGTAAGTAGGACAGTCAGCCTTAGCTTAACTAAGCAAGGAAGAAAATAATCTCTTTAAAACAGTCTCTTATCACTGTGTCAGGAAACATTTGAAGTGTTGAGCCACAGTATAAAAAAATAACTACTTTTATGTTCAAATCATCTACTCAGTAGTTCACTGAAGAAAATGTGCTATGTTAAACCACTTCTCATATACCCTGTAGACATGTTCTATCCAATACCATAGCTAAATGCTGACCAAAGAAGCATATAGAATTATTAATGTTAAGTGGGAAAATATTCCATTGTATATAGCTTGTAAAATAATCTAGCCCTTTGCTGTCAATACAGTAGCCACTAGTGACATACAGCTACTAAACACTTGAAATATGGGCATCCCATATTGAGATGTGCCATAAATGTAAAATACACAGCATAATTTGAAGACAAATTATGAAAAAAAGGGAAAATATCTCATTTTTATATTGAGTACATGCTTTAAATGACACTATTTTGGATATATTGGGTTAGAGAAAATAAAATATTATTAAATAATTTCACTCATTTCATCTTTTTTAATGTGGTTTCTAGAAAATTAGAATTACATGTGAGGACACACATATTGGACGTTGCTGCGCTGTACTAATTTAGAGTATGTGTCAGTTAACAGTTTTGAAATATCCTTTACCTGTCTTTGTCTCCTTTAATATCATTTTTTTCAAACTAAATTATTATGAAATATAGTTAGCCTATTGCAGTATGTCCTAAACAATTCCTCATTTAAGTAGGGAATTTGTTTGAAGTTAAACGAAATGTTCTGTCATTATTTTCTCAGATTTCAAAACATGATATTGGTAACTTTTATTAGATTCCAATCGGCATCATTGGATGGTAATCATCGTGTGTGATTATCAACACACAAGAAGACAGATAACAAGCAAATAGTGGAAACACAGGGGAGATACTCCATCTTTCCACTCAGTGCTGTATTTTTCCTCATTTTCAATTAGCACAAGCAATCTTCTTGATATAGTAGCAGTGCAACATGACTACATATGCTAAGTGATGTTGTGAATTCAGACTGTGATATTTCCCTTGGAGATTAAATTACCTTTGAAATTCTCCAGCTGAAGCAGCACGATTTTCCTTTCCACTTGGCCTGGAATCCTTAGTGATGCAATTTCATCTTAGGGAAAATGCATCTAAATGGCACCGTGGTACTCTCTGAGCTCTGCTTAAGTCCAGTATCAGCAATGATGATGAATGATTTTTGTTTTAGCCTGCCCTGCCATTCATCCAGCTGTCTTCAGGAACTACAGGCAGAAAGGGATTAGAACTACTAGTGACCTCTTTCCTTGATATCAGGCAGAGCAAACTGTCTTAAACAAAGACTTGAGTTCTGTTTTTGAGCTGGGATTTTTCCTCAGTTTGTTAAAGTTTGTGGTTAAAGATATTGTATCAGACTCATAACATTCTCTGATTTCCTCTGATATATCCCATCCTGCTAGACGAAGACTGGATCTGCAATATACTGAGTAGCCTGAAGGTAAATGAAAAGTTCCATTAATTATCTACACATTTGATTCACTCAGCTATTGTCATTTACTCATCCATCTAGAAATTTCAAGATGACAAATAAAAATTTTCAGTTTTGATTTATTATTTTGGCTTCATTTAGATCCGGTCACTTTTTAAGTTCTCACTCACCATAAGGTTGTCATGAATTGCCCCCTTTTTTAACAGAGGGAAAAGTAAAACATTAACAGCCTCTATATTTTCAGACAACACAATTCCGTATCGATATCAAAATCTGCATGTCCAACAAAAAGCAAAATATACCCTTCAAAATCAGATTGGGTAGCCCTAAATGCCCTGTGGAGTGATTCCAGGGGAGTGTGGTCCATGCAATTTCTGAATAATGCATATCAAATATAACTAATAGTTATAAGACTTTGGGCAGTATGTAGCATACTTGTGGATAAATGCAAGTAAGATAATATTTGGAGGTGGTTATACCTAAGATTAGAATAAAGCTAAAATGGTTTTGAGGTCAAAACATTCCAATAATAGACACTTGGAAATCTTAGTCTCTCTGGTATTCATCCCAAATCGTGGGCATGTTTCTTTCTTATATGTTTGCAATGACTGAGGTTGCTTCATTCAGGAGTTCTCAAATTTATTATAACCACAGAATCTTGTTCCAGAGTTAGCAAACTTTTCCTGTAAAGGGTGCAATGTAATGCGCAAATATTTTCAACTTTGCTGGCCATGTAATCTCTCTTGCAACTATTCACCTCTGCCGTTGTAGCATGAAAGCAGTGATAATCAATACAGAAATTAAAAATGGGCCTGGCTGTGTTTCAATAAAACTTTATTTACAAAAATAGGTGATGGGCTGAAGTTGGACAGTAAGTGGTAGTTTGTCAAACCCTGTTTCATTCCAATGAAATCTCACATCAAATCCCTATAGATTATAATAGTTATGAGTTGAAGTTCAAAAATACAGGTAGGTAAGGAATACCATATTCATTTCTTCTAATCATCTTCCAAATAAAAACTTCTAAAATACCACTTGGCGACAAATTTTATCTCAGTAATTTTTGGATTTTAGCCCTCCCCTACCCTACGATCATATGTAGCAGCAAGACAAGGCAGTGGGTTGGACTAAGTGGGCCCCATTGTTCATATGTCATCTTTTTGTACTTGTTACCAGTAAAACTTCTATAAACAGGCCTCTTCACTCCTCACTCTGTGCTATTTGCTGCCATGCTTGAAGCACAGATATTGGTGGAAATACTGGGAACCTCCATAGGAGCACCATGCAGACATTACTTACAATGGCTTGCCATTTTAAAACCACTTCATTGATTTATTGACATATAAAAATCTGTGTGTATTTAATGTACACGACTCGATGAATTTGGGGATAAGTATATACCTGTAAAATCATCGCCACCACCTTGGTCATAAACATATCCATTGCCTCACCAAGTTTCCTCCTGCTCCCTTTATCTATCCTCTTAGCAAATTTTAAGTATACAATACAGTTTCATTAGCTATAGACACTATGCTCTACAGGAGATCTCCATACAAGTTATTTATCTTGTATGACTGAAACTTTGTACCCTGTGACCATGCCTCCCCAATTCCCCTTCCCCCCTTGCCCCTGGCCTCAAGAGTTCTGAACTTAGAGTTTGACTGCAGGCAGGACAAACAACTTTGTGCCTTTTCCTACTTCTGGGAATCTTTTCTTTTTGCCATGCTATTTTCACTTTCATTCTCACTAGAGCACTCCCTCTTCCCCAGCAAAAGTTCTTCAAATTGATCAGGATTTTATGTAAGAAAAGAACCATGGCTTCAGCCTGTTTCTGCTTGATCCTTAAATTCACTTGAAAAGTGAATGCAATATATAGAAGTGACAAAACAATTTACTTTCTTAAACTTCATTTTTAGAGCAGTTTTAGTTCACAACACTATTGAGAGGAAGGTATAGAGATTTCTCATGTACACCATGTGCCATGCATAGCCTTCCTCATTATCAAAACCACTCACCAGAATGGTACTTTTTTTTTTTTAACCAAGGATGAACCTACACTGACACATCATAATCACCCAAAGTCCGTTGTTTACCTTAGGGTTCATTCTTGGTGTTGTACATTCCGTGGGTTAGAAGAAATGTATAATGACATATATCCATCATTATAATATCATATAGAGTATTTTCACTACCTTAAAAATCCTTTGTGCTCTACCTGGCGACCACTGATCTTTTTATTGTCTCCAAAGTTTTGCCTTTTCCAAAATGTCTTATAGTTGGAATCATACAGTGTGTAGCCTTTTCAAATTGGCTTCTTCCACTTAGTAATATGCATTTAACTTTCCTCTATGTCTTTTCATGGCTTGATAACTCATTTCTTTTTAGCGCTGAATAATATTCTGTTGTCTGGATGGATCACAGTTGATCTAACCTTTCACCTTCTGAAGGACATCTTGGTTGTCTCCGGATTTTGGCAAATATGAATGATGCTGCTATAAACATCCATGTGCAGGTTTTTAAGTCTGTGGGTATAAGTCTTCAACTCCTTTGGATAAATACCAAGGAGCACAACTGCTGAAATGTGTGGTATGAGTATGCTTAGTTCTGTAAGAAACTGCCAAACCATTTTCCACAGTGGCTGTACCATTTTACATTCCCACCAGTAATGAATGAGCATTTCTGCTGCTCAACAATTTTGCCAGCATTTGGTTGTCAGTGTATGGATTTTGGCCATTCTAATAGGTATGTGGTGGTATCTCATTGTTTCAATGTTTTAATAAGTTATCTTATACAATATGAAATATGGAAATAGAGTTTCTAGAATTGAAGTATCCAGAGGCTCTCTAGACCACTGACCTCTCAGCCAGCCCTGATTACATAGAGGTTCCTAGACGTGTTTGTAATCAATTGGTACATATCAAATTACCACAAACTTAGTGGTCTAAAACAATCCCCATTTATTAGTTCACAGTTCTGTAGATCAGATGTCCAGGCACCGTGTGGCTGGGTTCTCTGCTCAGGATCTCACAAGGCTGTAATGAAGGCGTTGGCAGGGCTGTATTCCTTTCTGGATGCTCTGCTGAAGAATTCACTTCCAAGCTCATTCAGGTTGTTGGAAGAATTCAGTTCCCTGAAACTGTAGGGCCAAAGTCTCTATTTTCTCTCTGGCTGTAATGTGGAGGTTTCTCTCAACATCTGGAGCATGTCTGCAACTCCTTGCTATGTGGACCCCATATGCAGTTCACAAGGCTGTTTGCTTTTTTCCAGGAGCTAGCAGGAGTGTGTCTCCCTGACAGCTCTCTCTCTGAGCAATAAGATCCAGATAGAAAGGGCTAATGTGATTAGGTTGGGCCCATCTAGGCCACTTCCCTTTCTTAAAGTTAACTGTATAATATTATATATATATAATATATATATAATATATATATTATATATATATAATATATAACCTAAATATATATTATAA
>NC_041234.1:115169415-115178483 GCF_002837175.3 Physeter macrocephalus
TATATATTATATATAATATATAACCTAAATATATATATTATATAATATATATTATATAATATATATATTATAATATATAATATAACCTAAATACAGGACTGGAATCTCATCATGTTCAAAGTCCCAGAGATTCTATAGGACATGTATATGAGGGGATGGGAATCTTGGAAGACATCTTAGAATACTGCCTATCATGCTAGGGCTGACACCAGGAACCCTAGAGTTCCTCAGATCTCAGTTTGAAAATCTCCACCTTACTCGATCATGGATCATTTTTGGCAAGGGTACTAACTTATCAGGGATAATAGATGTTACTTTTCTCTAAAGTCTACTTTGTTCACCCTCAGTTGTCATTATCTCTTATTAATCCTCAAGAATAGCAAGTTAAGTTAGAAAACACATTCTTCCAGGATTCCTACAAGTTAAAATTTCCTCTTAGTTTACTGAAATCAGCATCTTTTCTATTCTGTTACATTTTTCATCACTAGACATACAGCAAATTGAACATCCTGAATATGTTTTAAAATCTCTAGAATTTAGATGTTCTCTTTTCTGTAGATAGAATAAATACACTCACTTAAAACAATGTATATTAAAGGTATACTTTTTCTCTTCCCATTCAATTTTCTTTCTCTACTTCATTTATACATTCATTTAAATTTTTCTGGGCTAAAGATACATATTCTTGGGATAGTGAGCAAGTGGAAAATAGCATAAGGATAATGTATACAGTAAAAGAAGACTCAAGAATGGAACTCAGGTACTCATTTCAGCAACACATATACTAAAATAGGAACAATACAGAGAAGATGAGCATGGCCCCTGTGCAAGGACAACATGCAAAATCGTGAAACCTTCCATATTCTTCAGCAACATGGATGGACCTAGAGATTATCATGCTAAAGAGAAGTAAGACAGACAGAGACAGACAGATATCATATGATATCACTTACATGTGGATTCTAGTAAAAATGATACAAATGAACTTATTTATAAAACAGAAATAGACTCACAGACATAGAAAACAAACTTATGGTTACCAAGAGGGAAAGGGGGGTAGGGTTAAATTGGAAGATTGGGATTGACATATGCACACTACTATATATAAAATAGATAACTAATAAGAACCTACTGTATAGCACAGGGAACTCTACTCAGTACTCTGTAATGGCCTATATGGGTGAAGAATCTAAAAAAGAGTGGATATATGTATAACTGATTCACTTTGCTGTACAATGGAAACTAACACAACATTGTAAACCAACTATACTTCAATAACAAATTTTTTAATTAAAAAAAAGAATGGAACGCATGGATGCAACAACATTTAAGAAGAGGCTGAAGAAAATGGTCCCACATAAGCTCATGCTAAATAGTGGCCAGGAACAAGTGAAAGAAGCCAAATATGCCAAATATCAACATCATCAAGTACAACATAGAGGTCAAGTAAGTGGGGCTCCATCTACCAGCAGTCAGAACTAGAAGGATAATAGTGTCTTTCAAGAATCTGCCAGAGTTCAGTCATGAGAAGACTAGCTATCTTAGGTATTCTGAGCAAAAAGTGCTTTAATACAAGGAATTAGAGGCTTATGCAACTATTGAAAACCTGGGGTAGAAAAGAGGGCCATAGCTGATTTTTCAGGAAATCTGGAAGAAGAGGGGTTACAGGGACCTCATCACCAATAACTTCAACTGCCTTTAACCCTGAAGAAGATGATTAGTAGGCTGCCAATTTCTAAACCTCTGCCCACACATGCCACCAGAGAATAATAGCTTTTCTTTCTCGTCCACTTCCCAAATCTCATGTGAGCAGCTAGAAGAAGGAGAATATAATCCAGTATCATGGAGGCAGGTGATTCTGGAAAAGGCAGTTTCAGGATGATGGAGAGAGAAATGAGAAGAGGGTGGCCAAGTCGCCCAATGGCAAAAGACATTCATCAAGAGGCAATTACTAACATTTTTGAGTCTCTTATATATGTTGGCACTTTCTTAGACACTTTATATGCCTTATCTCCTTTAATGTGAGGTAGGTATTATTATTCTTGTTGCACAGATAGCAAATCTGAGACCCAGTGGGTCAAAGTTGCTCAAGGTTACATGGTTAATAAATGCAAGAATGGTGATAGGAATCCAAGTCTGTCTTCAAAACCCCTGCATAGTCCAACTGATTACCTACATTATATCCAATAAGGTAAAAGACAACTGACAAAGTTACATAAAATGATGAAAATTTCCAGTATCAAAATTTTAATACTGGGCTTCCCTGGTGGGGCAGTGGTTGAGAGTCCGCCTGCCGATGCGGGGGACGCGGGTTTGTGCCCCGGTCCGGGAAGATCCCACGTGCCGTGGAGCGGCTGGGCCTGTGAGCCATGGCTGCTGAGCCTGCGCGTCCGGATCCTGTGCTCCGCAACGGGAGAGGCCACAACAGTGAGAGGCCTGCCTACCGCAAAAAAAAAAAAAAAAAAAATTTTTAATACTATATAATGGTCAAAGATATCTTGAACAATAACATGTACTCCATTCTGTATATTTATATTCTTGATAAGTACAAGCTTGAACATTAAATCCTTGTAAATGACAAGTGCACTCCCACAGGTCTTGCCTCTTCAGCCTACCCCACAGCTGGGACTACTGCAGTTCATGTGACTTCTCCAGAAGGGCAGACCCACTAAGGTTACCCCAGTCCCTGCTTTACTGGAAAATTCTGGATCTCAGTAAACTTTTTTTAAAGGGTGCTTTTGTGATGGTACATATTTTGGTATAACTTGTTATTAAATCAGCTGCCAAAAAATTAGGATTGATTTCAGTCTTGAAAAATCTTTATTGTAACCTCACCAAGATAAATGCATGTCTCATTTATCCAGTTTAGCTGAATATATAGATTGGAATATGTTGTGTATCTGCAACTTGGCCACATTACATTAATTAGACTATAGGCCCATGATCCCTTATTGAATTTTCTTGCTTATATTATTAATACACAAACACAATGTTATTTTTGCTGTTGTAATTCTCAAAGCATCAAACTATTTGCATATCATTATTATTTTGATAATTTAATGACTTGCTTTTTAATGCATTTTTAATGGAACAGGAAACTTTTCATCCCAATATAAGTTATGGAAATCACAGCTAAAACTGTCTTTTAGTCAGATTGTGATACTGTTTTTCCTAAAAACTGCTTAATTTTCACAACAATAGAACTATGGTTATATTTAGATTCCTCACTAGCTCTTTCAAAGTATATATATCTATTGATATTTCTATATTTCTATTGATAACAATAATTTAACCTTATAAGTTCAAGGAACACTTAAATTCTCTCAATTTATATTGGAGATGAAGTTGCAAACTAATTCAAACTGAATTTTAAGGACTGGAGAGATCATTGGGATCAAAAAAACCCTTGAATTAAAACAAAAAGGAGTTGACATTGAATTAGACCTATTGGTAGAAACCCCACAAAATGAGGTGAGAACCTGAGCAGTTACATAAATTTAATTGCAGTATATGTTTATCTATACAAAATAAATCATCATACAGAAGCCTAATAAACCATAAAAGTACATTAGGTTCCACTTGATAATTATAAATGATTTTACTTCATTTACTTTTCAAACTGATTTTGTTAATTTTGACTTAATTCTGCTTTGTATGTATAACAAACCTTCAATATCTCCTTTAATCAAAATCCGACAGCTCTATAGAGAAAAAAAGTGTGCATCAAATTCCTAATGAGTGCAATTTACAATATAAGGAGGAATAATCACATTCAGCACTTTCTTTCTAAGGAAATGACTTGGGAATTCCTTAGAAAGATCCAGTGATTTCTAAAACATGCAATGTATCACTATCTAGGCTTGTAAAGAAATAAAAGTAAAAGAGTTCCTGGTTATTCTGCAGCCTCAACTCCAGTAAAATCCCAGGTTATATTTAGCCCTGAAATTTTAAATTCCTACAAGTGTTAGTAACTTTTAAATATCTCTTGTCCATGTATTATTACTAGTATAAAAATAACTCATGTGATAATTGGAGAGATATTGCACATACTGAGTTTCATTTATGAGAATATTTCACATGCTTTTAATTTGTTTTGACATGAATTATTGTCTTGAATAAGTCTTCAGTCAAAGGATGACAATCTGCATCTTGCATTCTCTCCATCAAAAATAATTATTAAGTGTGACTTTTTTATACAGACAGCTCATACAATTCAATATCAAAAAACAAAAAGTGCAATCAAAGAATGGGCAGAAGACCTAAATAGACATTTCTCCAAAGAAGACATCCAGGTGGCCAACAGGCACATGAGAAGATGCTCCACATCACTAATTATTAGCGAAATGCAAATCAAAACTACAATGAGGTATCACCTCACACCAGTCAGAATGGCCACCATCAAAAAGTCTACAAATAACAAATGCTGGAGAGGGTATGGAGAAAAGGAAACACTCCTACACTGTTGATGGGAATGTAAATTGGTGCAGCCACTACAGAAAACAGTCTATAGGATCCTTAAAAAACTGAAAAGAGAGCTACCATATGATCCAGCAATCCCACTCCTGGGTATATATCCAGAAAAGATGAAAACTCTAATTCGAAAGGAAACACAACAATGTTCATAGCTGCACTATTTACAGTAGTCAAGATATGGAAGCAATCTAAATGTCCATCAACAGATAAATGGTTGAAGAAGATGTGGTGTGGAACCTTCAAAATGGTGGAGGAGTAAGACATAGAGATCACCTTCCTTCCCACAAATACATCAAAAATACATCTACATGTGGAACAACTACAGAATACCTACTGAATGCTGGCAGAAGACCTCAGACTTCCCAAAAGGCAAGAAAATCCCCACATACCTGGGTAGGGCAAAACAAAAAAGAAAAAACAGAGACAAAAGAATAAGGATGGGACCTACACCTCTGGGAGGGAGCTGTGAAGGAGGAAAAGTTTCCACACACTAGGAAGGCCCTTCACTGGTGGAGATGGGAGGTGGGCAAGGGGGAAAATTCGGGGTCACCGTGGAGAGCACAGCAACAGGGGTGCAGAGGGCAAAGCAGAGAGATTCCCGCCCAGAAGGTCCATGTCAACCAGCACTCACCAGCCTGAGAGGCTTGTCTGCTCACCTACCGGGGTGGGTGGGTGCTGGGAGCTGAGGCTCAGGCTTTGGAGGTCAGATCTCAGGGAGAGGACTGGGGTTGGCTGTGTGAACACAGCCTGAAAGGGGCTAGTGCGCCACAGCTAGCCAGGAGGGAGTCCAGAAAAAAGTCTGGACCTGCCTAAGAGGCAAGAGAAGTTTACAGCAATTCAATCTCACCTCAAGAAACAAGAAAAACCTCATATAAACAATCTAACCCTACACTTAAAAGAGGAAGCAAAGCAATAGAATTAGAAATGAAAAAGAAGTAACAACTGACACTGCAGAAATACAAAGGATCATGAGAGACTACTACAAGCAACTATATGACAATAAAATGGACAACCACGAAGAAATGTACAAATTCTTAGAAAAGCCCAACCTTCTGAAACTGAACCAGGAAGAAGTAGAAAATATAAACAGACCAATCACAAGCACTGAAATTGAGACTGTGATTAAAAATCTTCCAACAAACAAAAGCCCAGAACCAGCTAGCTGAATTCTATCAAACATTTAGAGAAGAGCTAACACCTATCCCTCTCAAACTCTTCCAAAATATAGCAGAGGGAGGAGCACTCCCAAACTCATTCTACGATGCCACCATCAGCCTGATACCAAAACCAGACAAAGGTGTCACAAAAAAAGAAAACTACAGGCCAATATCACTGATGAACATAGAAACAAAAATCGTGAACAAAATACTAGCAAACAGAATCCAGCAGCACATTAAAAGGATCATACACCAAGATCAAGTGGGATTTATCCCAGTGATGCAAGGATTCAATATATGCAAATCAATCAATGTGATACACCACATTAACAAATTAAGGAATAAAAACCGTATTATCATCTCAATAATGCAGAAAAAGATTTCAACAAAATTCAGCACCCATTTATGATTAAAAACTCGCTGGAAAGTGGGTCTAGAGGGAACATACCTCAATATAATACAGGCCCTGTTTGACAAACCCACAGCAAACATCATACTCAATGGTGAAAAACTGAAACCAATTCCACTAAGATCAGGAACAAGGCAAGGATGTTCACTCTTGCTACTCTTATTCAACATAGTTTTGTAAATCCTAGCTGCAGCAATCAGAGAAGAAAAAGAAATAAAAGGAATACAAATTGGAAAAGACTAAATAAAACTCTCACTGTTTGCCAATGATGTGATATTATATATAGACAATCCTAAAGATGCCACCAGAAAACTGTTAGAACTAATCAATGAATTTGGTAAGGTTGCAGGATACAAAATTAACGCACAGAAATCTCTGACATTCTTATACACCAACAACGAAAAATCCGAAGGAGAAATTAAGGAAACACTCCCATTTACCACTGCAACAAAAAGAATAAAATACCTAGGAATTAACCTGCCTAAGGAGGCGAAAGACTTGTACTCAGAAAACTATAAAACAGTTATGAAATAAATCAAATTTGACATAAACAGATGGAGACATATACCATGTTCTTGGATTGGAAGAATCAATATTGTGAAAATGAATATACTACCCAAAACAATCTACAAATTCAATGCAATCCCTATCAAACTACCAATGACATTCTTCATAGAATTAGAACAAAAAATTTTCCAATTTGTATGGAAACACAGAAGACCCCGAATAGCCAATGCAATCTTGAGAAAGAAAAACAGAGTTGGAGGAATCAGGCTCCCTGACTTCAAACTATACCACAAAGCTTCTGTAATCAAGACAGTATAGTACTGGCACAAAAACAGAAATATAGATCAATGGTACAGGATAGAATGTCCAGAGATAAACCCACAACATATGGGCACCTAATTTACAACAAAGGAGGCAAGAACATACAATGGAAAAAAGACAGCCTCTTCAATAAGTGGTGCTGGGAACACTGGACAGCTACATGTAAAAGAATGAAATTAGACCACTACCTAACACCATACACAAAAATAAACTCCAGATGGATTAAAGTCTTAAATGTAAGACCAGACACTATGAAACTCTTAGAGGGAAACAGGAAAAACACTCTTTGACATAAACCACTGCAAGATTTTTTTGACCCACCTCATAGAGTAACAGAAATAAAAACAAAAATAAACAAATGGGACTTAATTAAAAGCTTTTGCACAGCAAAGAAAACCATAAACAAGACAAAAAGACAACCCTCAGAATGGGAGAAAATATTTGCAAACGAAATAGCAGACAAAGGATTAATCTCCAAAATATACAAACAGCTCATGGAGCTCAATATCAAAAAACCAACACTCTAGTTAAAAAATGGGTAGAAGACCTAAATAGACATTTCACCAAGGAAGACATACAGATGGCCAAGAGGCACATGAAAAGATACTCAACATCACTAATTATTAGAGAAATGGAAATCAAAACTACAGTGAGGTATCACAGGACATGGAAGCAACCTAAGCATCCACTGACAGATGAATGGATAAAGAAGATGTGGCACATGTATACAATGGAATATTACTCAGCCATAAAAAGAAATGAAATTGAGTTATTTGTCGTGAGGTGGATGGACCTAAAGTCTGCCATACAGAGTGAAGTAAGTCAGAAAGAGAAAAACAAATACCGTATGCTCACACACATATATGGAATCTTAAAAAAAAATGGTGCTGATGAACCTAGTTGCAGGACAGGAATAAAGAGGTAGGCATAGAGAATAGACTTGTGGACATGGAGTAGGAGGGGGAAGCTGAGGCGAAGTGAGAGTAGCATCGACATATAGACACTACCGAATGTAAAATAGTTGGCTGGTGGGAAGCAGCAGCATAGCACAGGGAGATCAGCTCAGTGCTTTGCAATGACCTAGAGGGGTGGGATACGGCGGTGCTTTGCAATGGCCTAGAGAGGTGGGATAGGAAGGGTGAGAGGGAGGCTCAAGAGGGAAGCGATACGGGGATATATGTATGCATATGGCTGATTCACTTTGTTGTGCAACAGAAACTAACACAGTATTGTTAAGCAATTATACTCCAATAAAGATCTATTAAAAGAAAACAATCCCTCCCACGACTCCCCAGCTCATTCAGAGTACCAGGCAAAGTCTTCACTATGACCTGAAAGGCACAATCATCTGGCCCTCTTCCCTCCCTTACCTCTCTGACTTCTTCTATGACACTTGCTTCTCTTCCCTTCAACCATACTGATCTCCTAGCTATATTTTATTCTTATATTTATTTTTGTATTTTAAAAATTATTTTCAGTGTTCTGATTTAAATATGTTTCTTTTTCTAACTTCTTTAGCTAGTTCACTTTCATTTTTATTTTTTGAAAAAGGGCCACTTCAGCTACATCTAACAGGTTGTTATTTTGTATTTGGTCCTTTCAGTATTATCTACTTTTACATGTTTTCTAATTTCTATCCTAATTTATTTTTGACGTGAATATGTTTTTGAATTTCCAAATGTATGTTTTAGTGTCATCTTTTTAAAACGTCTCTAATTGGAATGCATCAAGGTCAGAAATTCAGTCTGGATGACACTAAATACTTTGAAACTTGTTGCTGGGGTTGATAGCATAATAGGAGGTTAACTTTTATAAATGTTTCACATATGTTTGAAAAGAATGAATTTTCTAATTTGGGAGTATAGGAGTAAGCTTGGAAATTTTGTTCCTCAAACATTATCAGTCCATTTGTACTTATTGTGATTTCTAATATATTTGGATTTTCTATTTTATTTTTGAACTTATTTTCATTTCTATCTTATCATCTTACAATTTTTTCCTTGATTTTCTTCCTTTCTAGCCTTTATTTTAATTGGTATTTTTTTTCTCTCATTTCACTTTTTCTCCCTATCTACTGGTTCTGAAAATATACAATATATTTCCACCAGTTGTTACACTAGTAATTTTTGTGTGTGTGTGTGGTATGCGGGCCTCTCACTGTTGTGGCATCTCCCATTACGGAGCACAGGCTCCGGGCCCAC
>NC_041234.1:115178527-115181730 GCF_002837175.3 Physeter macrocephalus
GCACAGGCTCCGGACGCACAGGCTCAGCGGCCATGGCTCACGGGCCTAGCCGCTCCGCGGCATGTGGGATCTTCCCGGACCGGGGCACAAACCCGTGTCCCCTGCATCGGCAGGTGGACTCTCAACCACTGCGCCACAAGGGAAGCCCTACACTAGTAATTTTAAAGTGCTCTACTTAACTTGAGTTATACAGATAGTCATTATCTTTACCATCCTTCTCAACAATACAACATAAGGACTTTAAGTGCTTTAACTCTATTCATCATCCATCTTGGCTTGCTGTGATAAAAGAACAATAGTCTGAAACATATTGAGTTTTAAGCGGAATTGACTGCTTGGTCAGGCATAGAAAATCTCATCCAACATGAAGGGTCAGGCTATGGGATGGGGTCTTCAGATTAACTGTCAAAGTGTATCTCGAGAATAGTGGGGATTTACATCTAAGCATGAAGGAGGGGGATCAGCCCTTGTGAAGACTGTCTCCCAGAACAAAGACAATGGTGGGTTTAGAAAGGTGAAGAGAGATAAATTCTAGTGGTCCTGGAAGCTCATGGGGAAGTAGCTCAGCTGGATCTAGAATTTGGCACTTGGTTGATGTCAGCATTCCTGGCTGCAAGGCCGTTCCCAGGGCTAACAGTATGAAGACTTTGGCCATTGGCATGTGTATTATCTTACATTGTTCCTGGGCCTGCAGACCCCTGGATGTATTTCTTGTTGCTTAGAGAAAGTAGGTGTTCCCTAGCCTCTCTTTGGCCAACCTATAATTATGTTACATGGTGGGGGGTAATGGTAGGGATACTCCTCTCAGAGTACATTCAGTTGCACATCCAGACTGCTATCCAAAGAAGACCCCTCTCTTCAGCATAGTAAAAGAAACCATCAACAAAACGAATAGGCAACTTACTGAATGAGAGAATATATTTGCAAATCATACATCTGTTAAGTAGTTAATATTCAAAATATATAAAGAACTCATACAGCTCAATAACAACAACGACAAAACAAACATACAACCAGATTGATATAAATGAGTAGAGGACCTGAATGGACATTTTTCCAAAGAGAAAAATAGTTTTCTTTGCTGTGCAGAACCTTTGATGTAGTCGCATTTGTTTATTTTCCTTTTGTTGCCGTTGCCTTTGGAGGAAGATCCAAAAAAATATTGCCAAGAGTGAAGTCAAGGAGCTTACTGCCTATGTTTTCTTCTAAGAGTTTTGTGGTTTCAGGTTTTACATTTAAGTCTTTAATCCATTTTAAGTTAATTTTTGTGTTTGGTGTAAGACAGTGGTCGACTTTCATTCTTCTGCATGTGGCTGTTCAATTTTCCCATCACCATTTATCAAAGAGACTGTTCTTTCTCCATTGTATGTTCTTGCCTCCTTTGCTGTAAATTAATTGACCATAAGTGCTTGGGTTTATTTCTGGGCTCTCCATTCCTTTCCATTGATCTATTGTTTGTTCTTATGCAAATACTGTACTGTTTTGATTACTATAGTTTTGAAATATTGTTTGAAATCAGGGAGTGTGATGCCTCAAGATTTGTTCTTTTTTTCTCAGGATTGCTTTGGCTATCCAGGATCACCTGTGCTTCCATACAAATTTATGGATTTTTTTTGTTCTATTTCTGTGAAAAATCCCATTGGAATTTTGATAGGGATTGCATTGAATCTGTAGATTGCTTTGGGTCATATGGACATTACTATAATATTAGTTATTCCAATCCATGAGGACAAAACATCTTTCCATTTAATTGTGTTTTCTTCAATTTCTTTCAACAATGTCTTATAGTTTTCAGTGTACAGGTCTTTCACCTCCTTGGTTAAACTTATTCCTGTGTATTTTATTCTTTTTGATGTATTGTAACTGGCACTGTTTTCTTAATTTCTATTTCTATTTCATTGTTAGTGTATGAATACAGCACATTTAAAAAAAATTTTTTAAACATTAAAAAAAATAAATTTATTTATTTATTTTTGGCTGTATTGGGTCTTCGTTGGTGCTTGCCAGCTTTCTCTAGTTGCGGCAAGCGCGGGCTACTCTTCATTGCAGTGCGCCGGCTTCTCATTGCAGTGGCTTCTCTTGTTGCAGAGCATGGGCTCTAAGTGTGTGGGTTTCAGTAGTTGCGGCACGTGGGCTCAGTAGTTGTGGCTCATGGGCTGTAGAGCACAGGCTCCATAGTTGTGGCACATAGGCTTAGTTGCTCTGTGGCGTATGGGATCTTCCCAGACCAGGGCTCGGACCTGTGTCCCCTGCATTGCCAGGCGGATTCTTAACCAATGCACCACCAGGGAAGTCCCTACACCACATATTTTTACACATTGATTTTTTTACCCTGCAACTTTACTGAATTCCTTTATTAGTTCTAACAGTTTTGGGGTGGCATCTTTAGGTTTACCTATATATAAAATTACATCATCAGCAAAAAGTGATAGTTTTACTTCTTCCTTTCCAATTTGGATACTTATTATTTGGTTTTGCTGCCAAATTGCTGTGGCTAGGACTTCCAGTACTATGTTGAATAAACGTGGCAAGAGTGGGCATCCTTGTCTTGTTCTTAAGGGAAAAGTTCTCAGCTTTTTGCTATTGAGTATGATGTCACCTGTGGGATTGTCATAAGTGTTCTTTATTATGTGGAGGAACATTCAGTCTATACCCACTTATTTTGAGATTTTTTAAAATCATAAATGGATGTTTAATTTTTCAAATGCTTTTTCTGCATCTATTGAGATCATCATATGACTTTTATCCTTTATTATATTAATGTTGTCATGTTTTCATTGTCATTTGTTTCTAGGTATTTTTTGGTTTCTTCAGTGATCTCTTGGTTGTTAAATAGTGTATTGTTTAGCCTCCACGTGTTTGTAATTTTTACAGATTTTTTCCTGTAATTTATATCTAGTCTCATGGCGTTGTGGTCAGAAAAGATACTTGATACGATTTCAATTTTCTTAAATTTACCAAGGCTTGATTTGTGACCCAAGATATGATCTATCCTGGAGAATGTTCCATGAGCACTTGAGAAGAATGTGTATTCTGTTGTTTTTGGATGGAATGTCCTGTAGATATCAATTAAGTCCATCTCGTTTAATGTGTCATTTAAAGCTTGTTTCCTTATTTATTTTCATTTTGGATGATCTGTCCATTGGTGAAAGTGTGGTATTAAAGTCCCCTACTATGATTGTGTTACTGTCGATTTCCCCTTT
>NC_041234.1:115182118-115191655 GCF_002837175.3 Physeter macrocephalus
TGTCCTTCTTTGTCTCTTGTAATAGTCTTTGTTTTAAAGTCTATATTGTCTGATATGAGAATTGCTACTCCAGCTTTCTTTTGACTTCCGTTTTCATGGAATATCTCTTTTGATCCCCTCACTTTCAGTCTGTATGTGTCTCTAGGGCTGAAGTGGGTCTCTTGTAGACAGCATATATATGTTTGTATTTAATCTTTGATAGTTTGATTAATATGTGTCTTGGCGTGTTTCTCCATGGATTTATCCTGTATGGGACTCTCTGCACTTTCTGGACTTTATTATCTATTTCCTTTCCCATATTAGGGAAGTTTTCAACTATAATCTCTTCAAATATTTTCACAGTCCCTTTCTTTTTCTCTTCTTCTTCTGGGACCAGTATAATTCGAATGTTGGTGCGTTTAATGTTGTCCCAGAGGTTTCTGATACTGTTCTGAATTCTTTTCATTCTTTTTGCTTTATTTTGGGGCGAGCCTGCAGCGGCAGAGGCTGGCATGACGTTGCACCAGCCTGAGGCATGCCGTGTGCTCTCCTGGGGAAGTTGTCCCTGGATCATGGGACCCTGGCAGTGGTGGGCTGCACAGGCTCCAGGGAGGTGAGGTATGGACAGTGACCTGTGCTTGCACACAGGCTTCTTGGTGGCTGCAGCAGCAGGCTTAGCATCTCATGCCCTTCTCTGGGGTCCGCGCTGATAGCCGCAGCTTGTGCCCTTCTCTGGAGCTTGTTTAGGCGGTGCTCTGAACCCCCTCTCCTTGCGCACCCCAAAACAATGGTCTGTTGCCTCTTAGGCAGGTCCAGACTTTTCCTCGGACTACCTCCTGACTAGCCGTGGAGCACTAGCCCCCTTCAGGCTATGTTCATGCTGCCAACCCCAGTCCTCTCACTGGGATCCGACGTCCGAAGCCCACGCCTCAGCTCCCAGCCCCTGCCCGCCCCAGCCGGTGAGCAGACAAGTCTTTCGGGCTGGTGAGTGCTGGTCTGCACGGATCCTCTGTGCAGGGATTTCTCCACTTTGCCCTCCGCACCCCTGTTGCTGCACTCTCCTCCATGGCTCTGAAGCTTCCACTCCTCCACCACCCCCCATTTCCACCAGTGAAGGGGCTTCCTAGTGTGTGGAAACTTTTCCTCTTTCACAGCTCCCTCCCGCTGGTGCAGGTCCCGTCCCTATTCTTTTTTATCTGTTCTTTCTTTTTTCTTTTGCCCTACGCAGGTACATGGGGAGTTTCTTGCCTTTTGGGAGGTCTGAGGTCTTCTGCCAGAGTTCAGTAGGTGTTTTGTAGGAGTTGTTCCACATGTAGATGTATTTCTGATGTATTTGTGGGGAGGAAGGTGATCTCCACGTGTTACTCTTCCGCCATCTTGAAGTTCTCTGCACATGGGTTTTGACAGGTCAGGGCTATGTGTGACACACTTTATATTTACCCACTTTCCATTGGCCAAAACTCAACTATCTAACTGCAAAAGCCCTAAGAAGTGTAGTATAGAAGCAGTTTCATGTAGAAGAGGTGTGTCTCTGTCAGGACTAAACATGAATTTAATAACCTGGAATAATGAATGAAATTAAAAATTTACAATAACAGAAAATTTAACAAAAATATTAGGGTTCTAAAATCCAGCCACAAAAATATCAGATTCAAAGAAAGTTACAATAAGGAGGGCTTCATGCAAGAACTAGATAAAATGACTTAGGCCAACAGCTTGTGGCATGGGTTTGATGTCAAAATATACTTAAGAGAAAAAAGAATGACTCAAATATTATTGTACTTCACTCTACCCCAGAACACTAAAAATCTAACAGTGACAAGGGAATAGCAAGTTTCTTTTTGTAGCAAACAGAGGAAACTCACTTTAGTATTTTAGCAAAATGTTAAGTACACTGAAAGGTATTGTTGTGTCTTACAGTTTCAGTGACAGGTTTTACTGAGGAAGACTCATAGTGTATATGGAACTTCAACAGCAGAAAATTGTGAATCTTCTCCCTAACATTCTAACATTGACGTGATTTGGCTCTGAAGATTCCCAGTCTATGTTCAATGTTTTTACACGCTTTGTAGAGATTTAGTCTATGGATCATTCAGCTACGGTTACAGATTCAAAGTTCATTTAATCATTAGTGCTGGTTTCCTCTCTGTATTGATGTTTTTCCATGGGAAGAAAGGAACACTTTGAATCAGATGTTTACCCAAAGAAGAGTGTGCTGCAGGTTTGAAGTAAAATAATAAGATTTTGGTTAAGCCCAAGAGAACTGGGAAATAATAAAGCATGATTTTAACCACACTAACGGGTTCTCCATTTATTATAATGTTCTCTGCTGGGAGTAAACAATACAAAGATGAGTTAGACACACAAAAGCTTATCTGCCCTTCTTCTGTGCCTTGCCATCAGGCCATAGGCTGCATTTCCAGGTTCCTGTGCTATAACCAGAAGGCAGAATCCTACAGATCCTGCCTTTAATAATCATCAAATATAAACCCACCAGTATCTGCAGTTCAAATAGAGAAACTTGTGTACCATGAAAAGCATGCAAATAAAACTGTGGAGAAAGAGGACTAAGAAGAAAGCACAGATGAAGCAATACTGCAGTCTTGACAGATGGTATACAGAAACTCATGGCTATTTGCCATAATTTTTGTTTTCCTCATAGGCACATAACTGAAATACATTTCTCAGTTGCACTTGCAGTTAGGTATGGCCATATGACCATATGACAGAATTATAACCAATGTAACATGAGAGAAAATGATGTCCTGGACCACAGAGATTTTTTTATGAGCTCTTCCTTGTTCTTTTCCTCTTCCAGCAAACTTATGACAACCACCTAGAATCACTTTGAAGCCACATGTTGAATATGGCAGAGTGGCCATCAGGCTGGGTCCATTAATGACTGTGGAACAGAATCTTCTCAACAACCCTAAACCACCCTCAACAGTTAAATAAATGAGAAATGAACCTTTATTATGTTAAGTCGCAGGGCTTTTTTTGTTTTTTACATATTCTGGTTCATTTAACACACACTACCTTACTCTAATGTAGAAATTGGTATCAGAAGAGAGGATTTACAGTAACAAAAATCTAAATCTTTGAGTCATTGGCTTCATAGATAGGAAAAGATGTACTAGGCTGGGAAAGTAGACCCCCCCCATGTTGTGTAGGGTCAAAACATTTGACAAAACTATCTTTTTCAGTACTTTTTAAGTTAAAACGGATATATAGGCCTATATATCTAGGGGAAGTGATAATCATGAGACAGAGTGCTAGTGCCAGTGTATTACTCTGAGTTAACAAGTACTTGCTACATTTAGCAAGGAGCCCAGGTATGAAATGATCTTATAGAACAGACCTGTGAACCAACCTGTTCCACTCATGCCAGGCTGATATGTAAGAAGGAAAACCTTTCCTCTTATGTAAACTGCTGTATTTGAGTCTGTTGGTTATATCAGCGTAGACTTTACTTTAACTAATGGTATGGGTGGAGGGGTGGAGAGCATGAACAAAGCCACAGAAGTAACTGAGGTGTACCAAGGAAATGTCAAGGCACTTTGCTTTCTAGACCACGGGTTGGCAAACTATGGTTTGTGAGCCAAATTCAACTCGCTATTTTTTTCTCCAGTAAAGTGTTATTGGAACACAGTCAGTCATTAAGTGTTGTCTATAATAGATACTGTCTATTGTATTGTTTATAACATGTTGAGTAGTTGCAACAGAGACCATATGGTCTGCAGAGCAAAGCTATTTACTAACTGGACCTTTACAGAAAAAGTTTGCTGACCTCTGGTCTAGACTGTGTATTGTAAATAATGGAGGAGAAAGGTTATTCAATGGCTAAGAATATTTGCTAAAGTCAATGTTGAAGGTCTTTCAAGTAAGAATGAATGGAGCAATGGGGAACTATTACAAGTATTTGGAAAGGTGTAGTGATGTCCTTAAATATTTCTAGAAATCACATTGTAAGATGACATTGACAGACTAGAGTGGCCAAAGGCCAACATGGATGTAAGTAAAGGGTTTGAAACCAGGTCATAAGTGGGAATGGTTGGAGAATCTATAAATATTCAGCCTACAGAAGAGAAGATTTAAGGTATACAGTATGTAGGTATTCAAATATTTAAAAGCCTGACTGGTGGGGAAAAATCCATATTTGTGAATATCCAATTCAGTATCTCATCAGAAGGCAGTGCTCGTCTAGTACAGATACTTGAGCAGAGAGCTAAATTGAGATTAGTACAAATATACTCTAAGAATGTCTAGCACAAAATCATGCCATCAATTTTTCATGTTGAAATTCCATGTTATAATTTTCCATGAATCCACTGCAATATAACTTTCATCATCACTGTGGCCGCTCCCCTGAATTTGCTTTTGCCAAGGTTACCACTAGGATTTTTGTTGAAAAATTCATTGAATACTTTTCAGGCATTTACACTATTCATGACCTGCTTTAAAAATCTTCCTGTCACTTTGATTTTGTAACACTAACCTTGTTTTTTTCCTCTCTGTGAACATTTCATGTTAATCTCCTTCAAAGGCTCTTATTTAGTTGACCTTCAATTACGTACTAGTTTTACTCAAAGTTCTGCCATAAACTCTGTCTTCATTCTACCCCATCTCTACTGGTGGTGGCTTCATATTTCTAAAAGTAGATGCTAAAACCATATCACATCATGTTTTCAAAGTCTTTTAAAAAATTTATGAAGTTTTACAAACAACCCAATCCAAAAATGGGTAGAAGACCTAAATAGACATTTCTCCAAAGAAGATATACAAATTGCCAACAAACACATGAAAGGATGCTCAACATCACTAATCATTAGAGGCCTGCGCGTCCGGAGCCTGTGCTCCGCAACGGGAGAGGCCACAACAGAGGAAGGCCCGCATACCACACACACACAAAAAAAAAAACTACAGTGAGGTATCACCTCACACAAGTCGGAATGGCCATCATCAAAAAATCTACAAACAATAAATGCTGGAGAGAGTGTGGAGAAAAGGTAACCCTCTTGCACTGTTGGTGGGAATGTAAATTGATACAGCCACTATGGAGAACAGTATGGAATACCGTATGCTAACACATATATATGGAATCTAAAAAAAAAAAAGTTTTGAAGAACCTAGCCGGGGACAGGAATAAAGACACAGATGTAGAGAATGGACTTGAGGACATGGGGAGGGAGAAGGGTAAGCTGGGATGAAGTGAGAGAGTGGCATGGACGTATATACACTACCATATGTAAAATCGATAGCTAGTGGGAAGCAGCCACATAGCACAGGGAGATCTAGGTGCTTTGTGACCACCTAGTTGGGTGGGCTAGGGAGGGTGGGAGGGAGATGCAAGAGGGAGGAGATATGGCAGTATATGTATATGTATAGCTGATTCACTTTGTTATAAAGCAGAAACTAACACACCATTGTAAAGCAATTATACTCCAATAAAGATGTTAAAAAACATAAAAAAATAAATGTTAAAAAAAAAGAATTTATGAGGTTTTAGGATTAAGTTTTCAGAAAAGTTCATCTCAGTGACTTGATTCATTTACAATTGAGTGCCCAATTGGCTCTGTCCTTGGTGCTGGAGATCCAACAGTGGGGAAAAAAAGATACATGAGTATTTGACTCTTGTGAAATTTTCATTCAACTTGGAGGGGAAGAGAAATAAACAAAAATTAGGAGAAATATGAAAACTTCAGAGAGGGTCAAGTGCTATGAAGAAAATAGGCCATGGTAATTAATTAGAGAGTAGCTGGGGAAATGACTAATTTAGATAGGATAGTCAGTTATGATTTCTTTGAGGCTTGAATAAGGAGAAGCTAAGACTTTTGACCTAGGACCTGGATAATAAGAAAGAGCTAGTCAAGTGAATATCTGGGTGAATAGTATTGCCAGTGGATTGAGTAGTGAGTCCAAAGACCTGAAGATGGGAATGAGTGTGGCATATTGAAGGAAGAGAGAGATTAAAATGTAGTTAACATTGGGGAAAGTAATACTTGATGAGGCTAGAAAAATAATTGGAGCCAGAGGATGTTGTGCCTTGTAGGCTACATGTGAAGTTTGAATTATCTGTAAGTACAATGAAAAGACATTGGGAGAGTTTTTAGCATGGTTGTGACATGATATCACATTGCCTGTGTTTTTCCATTTGGCAAATGATGCAAATTATATAACTTTTTACATTGCTGCAAGGACGTTTAGATCCACAGTAAATTCTTGACCACAGGATATGGATTAGTTTATGACTACATGTATATTTATTATCTTATTCTTTTTTATTTCCGCTATGAATTTCATTTATATGTAGCTTGTATTGTAAAATTCCTCAAAGTATTTTTGAAGAACTGATAACATGAATCATATAATATGTTCTGATTTGACATAACAGCATTGAACTTGGATTCGGTAACCTGCATGTTATGCTGGTTTTAACACTAAATTATTCATGTGAATTTAGGGTAATCATTTAAAGTCTTAGAGCCTTAATACCTTGATCCAAAAAGTGAGGAAATTAACACTTCTTATTTCTCTGCTTCTAAGGAATATTGTGTGGAGAAGACTGAGACTGGATATAGGCAGACAGTGTAAAGCTATAAATATTCAGTACATATTTCTTAAGCTTTTTCTATGGGCCAAAAATTAGATATTAAAATTTGGGGATTTAAGATATACTTTTACACAAAGGATCTGATAAAGTTATGTTAAATATAAAGTACCAAACATTTTTAATCCATGTATATTTCATATGGAAAAATAAATATTGGATGTCTTCTCAAGTTATGAATCCTTCCTAGACTTTTTTGTAATGAGGAGATTGAAAATCCTGACAAACTTGAAATTTGAATCAGGAACAATTCAAGTTCAATGCTGAAATTAGGAGGAAAGTTTGAACAAGTTCTCTGTATGCATACTCATCAGAATTACTGCTAATGGCTATGAGCAAAGTTTAGCTGATGAATTATTCAGTTTGATATCAATCTTGTCTGTTGCCACAGACTTTTGAAACAAAGAATGCTTTGCAACTCTTAAGAATATACATTTAGGCAATGACGGAAATATTACTTGACATCTATAGTCCATGCTTTTAAAAATTATTTAAAGTTTAAGTAAATTGCATAAGAAACTTTTAATTCCTATAACTTTTGCATAATTTGTCTTACCTTTTTTTAAATCAAACCCTTGTGTGTGTTTTGCTATGAGATACTCTTAGCTTCATGTGTACATTATTTTAACCCTAGATAGAACTGACTTTATAAATATTAACACTACAGGGGTCACTAATGAGAGGACTCCATAAAAGTCAAGTGCTCCATGAATCACATTTTGGAAGCCACTGGATTACAGAAAACTACTACCTATGCAATGATTCCAGCCTTCAGAACTGCAATGATTAATGTCTTTCCATTTTGTTCATATCAAAATTTAAGTACCTTTTCATGGCATTCCACAACTTAAGAAATCTGCTCTCCTCATAGCTCCTTACACTTCCATAGAATTGCTTTGATCTCTCCACCTTTACTTTTCTCCCCATCAATAGCCACTTCTTGCCAACCTTAAAACTATGTACCATTGAAGACTCAATTTTCTCTAATATTATTTCACATGTCTGGAATACATACATACATACATACATACTCCTTCCTCTGCAGTGATACAGGGCTTTGCCAACTCATTATTTATTCCATGTTTCTCCACAACCATCATGAAAAGGGGTTGTGGCCCTGGGGAAACAACCAGTGAAGGCTGCCCAAGAATATCATCCATAGAAGGAAGCTGCTCTGTAGATACTTCTCATCGGATCCCTAGGATAGACAGAAAAAACATTAAGGTGCAGCATCTATGCCATCACTCCAAATGAGTGGGATATAATGCAGCCACCCATGTTACTGTACCCAAGAAATGGGGCTATTTCAATTATTGTAAATTCTTTGAAAATAGAGACTATATTATTTACCTTCATATTAATATTTCTCTGCATATTATGTGGTACAAATGAGACCTTCCTACATGTCGAAATGAATTGCAGTAGAGTTGTGAGACATTGCATACCATTTGTTTGTAATTTTTTTCACAATATCACTGCTCATCTTTTTCATAGAAAGAAAACGAAGAAAGGTTTTTCTAACTAGGTAGACTAAGTGACAGAGGTCTCAAAATTTTCATGAAGAAATTGAAATGTATTTTTATAAAACAATGTAGTATGCAGACAAAAATTATATTACTATAAACTTTTAGAATATCAGTTATCAGAGAAACATTAGAAAGCAGTTTTGTAAAGCACAGATTTGAGTTGAGACAGATCTAGATTCAGGTGCTAGTTTTTCCACTTACAGGCTGTGTGACCTGAACCAGGTCTTCAGCTTCTTTAGCTGTATAAAGGACCTAATAATGGTACCAACCCATGAATATTTAGCTAAGATAATGCATATGACATACCAAGCACTGTAAGACTTAGCAATAATTGCTGCTTTTAGAGGAAAATTAGGTATTGGGTAAAACACTAGGTTAGAAAACTTACTAGGTCCACTTTCACATTTAGCATCTAATTCTTAGAAAAGTTCTTAGAGTCTGGGCTGGCCAGACAGAATCATGATCAATCTGACCATTACTGCCTACTACCTCGTACTCTTTATTTTTCAAGTAGCTTCCTGGCAACAGGCCCCATAGAGGCTCTGTTCCCACATCCCATACCCAAATTCAGCTACTAGCAGTCTCTTTTTCTTTCTTCCTTCCCTTTGCCATACAGGCTGAGTCCTAGTCTTTATTTTCCTTTTTATTCCTCAATGCCTTGAAGATTGTAATTTAACTCACCTTGTGTTTTCATCTGTGAAGCAAGGATAATAACCTTCCTATCACCTTTGCTCAAACACACATGGTGAGAATCAATGAAATAAAGCGTAGACTCAGCTTCAGAGATAATAAAGTCTAAGAAATGTCAAAGTGCTTTAAGGTCTTTAGAAAAAAATAAAGTTTAATAAGTATAAAGATAGCAACATTACAGCATTGATATGCTGAATTTGTTGTCAGAAAAAGTATTTTGTCTTCCTAGATATGAAATAAAAACTGCATGCATTAACTCACCCAATTTTAGCTAGAAATCACCAAATCATAGAATATTTGAGTTGGATGGGAGCTTTGAGATCATGCAGTTCAACTCCAATGTGTTGACATGAAAACTGAGGCTCTAAGAAGGGAAGTGACCTCCCTAAATTCATGCAGCAGTTTAGGAAAAGTACCAGGTAAATTCTCATTATGCTGTTGTGAAACAAGACAAAAAATATACTACATCAATATTTTTCTAGGTAATTACCATGACTGAAAACCTCCCAGTGGAAGTCCTTTGACCTTAATGCAAAGTTTCAGAAAATCATTCTATTAAGAATTCCAAAATGTAGGAGAGAGAAACAGTCCTGGCATCCCATCCTTCCACCACTCTCAAGACATCTCAACAGAACAAGAGCTGCTTTTTTTTTTTTTTTTTTTTTTGTGGTATGCGGGCCTCTCACTGTTGTGGCCTCTCCCGTTGCGGGGCACAGGCTCCGGACGCGCGGGCCC
>NC_041234.1:115191789-115216600 GCF_002837175.3 Physeter macrocephalus
GCACAGGCTCCGGACGCGCAGGCCCAGCGGCCATGGCTCACGGGCCCAGCCGCCCCGCGGCATGTGGGATCCCCCCAAACCGGGGCGCGAACCCGGTTCCCCTGCATCGGCAGGCGGACGCGCAACCACTGCGCCACCAGGGAAGCCCACAAGAGCTGCTTTTAATAAACCTCAGAATAGAGGACAGTATGGTGATCATTTTCAGCAGTATCATCTGGACCACAGAAAGTTCTGGTTACCCAGCAAAAACTGAAACCAAACTTAGTGCAAGAAACAAAATGGAGTGCCTCATTGTTCTCAGTCAACGACAATTACATAATATTTGGGATACCTTTTTCTCCTCAGTGATCTGTGGCTTTGGTTTAGCACGAAAGTGAAAGAGTAATGGAACTATTAATCTTCATTACCCTAATAGTCCTCAAAGTCCTATTAGGGTAATGAAGATAGAAACTATTCCATCTTCTTCACGTCATTATGGTCATTGACGACCTGAGAAGCAATATCAGCCCCTCTCCACATCGGTGCTCTCTTATTTCCAACTCTAAAATGGAGAGGATTTTCTGAAGGCAAGGGGTTATGGCTTTGAAATTGAGATTGATGTTTACTAGAAATTTTACACTCTAGCCTAAAACTGGCAGCAGAAACATGTCTCTCAAGGTATTCAAAACATACACCAAAATACCTAACCGGTATGCCTCCAAGAGAATACATATTTTGGAAGAAGCTCCTTGGTAAATGTTTAAAATACATTTAGAAACTCAATTGGTGAGATTCTATAGCTTCAAATCTGATTATAAGCACAGACCAGGGTAATACCTCAAAAACAAAACTCAACAAAAGTTTGGGCACTCAGTGGGAAAAAGAGTATTCAGCTCCCAGCATCCATAATAAATTGGGACATAGCACTGAGCAAATCTTAGGGAAATACTGCAACTTTCTCCCCACCCTCCCTCTCACTGCTACCAATTTTCACTGTACAGGACATTTCTTCACCCAAACCCTTAGAAACTATTCGCTTGATTCTTCAGATCCATAATAATCTGCTTCCCATGCCCTTCAGAGTGAGCCTCAGCTGGCCCCTGAGTAATGAAAGACAGTGGTTTTCTAGTTTGGTTACACATTAATATCATCTGAGGAGTTTTACAAAACCCCAGCGCCTCAGTTCTACCCCAGACCAATTAAATGAAAAGCTGAGGGTAGAACCCAGACGTAGGTATTTTTGAAAGCTCTTCAGGTGATTGTAGTATGTAGCCAGATTTAAGAATCCCTGTAATAGTGTACCTTCTGCAGGCCCTTGTCGCTTCAGAGCCTTGAAGGAATATGTCCTGCTGCACTATCCCCAACTCCACCTACCCCAAGTTGCTGAACCAAAGAAGTCTGTGGAGGTCTCCAAAGTGCATGGTACCTTTGGCTATTGTTTTATTGTTCAGCCAAGATGAATGCCAAATGAGAGATAATTGCTGAATTGTCACAGGATATAGACAGACCAGGACATAGACTCAAACATGTGGAATACACCCAGTGCCAGAGCAGATGGATATGGAAGGAAGCCAAAACTTTCTCCAAAAGTGACAGCTGGGGATGGATTTGGGAATCATCCAGCTTTGGTTAATATCGAGCTTGAAGGTGATGATAAGCTCCCTCCATCTCTAGGAAATACAATCAGGGCCAGGATTACGATCAAGCAACTGAGGCACTCAATGAGGGCACAGAATTTTAGGAGCCATCAAAAACATCAGTAAATCGGACTTCCCTGATGGTCCAGTAGTTATGACTCCACGCTTCCACTGAAGAGGGCGTGGGTTTGATCCCTGATCAGAGAACTAGGATCCCGCATGCCATGTGGCGGGGCCAAAAAAAAAAAATCAGTAAGCCAAAATGCACATTATTCTAATGTAATATTTTAAAAATTTGAAATCAATGAAAAATCTATGATGGACAAAATTTTAAATAAATATGGGATCCAACCCTGCATTTGAATAACTCAGTCACTTCCCTCATCCTAACCCAGGCTCTGTCCGATCCTGTCACCCCAGTCCTGGCCCTGAGACAGACGCATCCAGGCCCCAAGCCCACCTAAAACCCAGAAGAGGATGCTACTCTTATTCAGGAGAAAGGTCATGGGACTCCTACCCCAATACCTCATGAGGTGACTAGGCACGAAATAAATTGTACCCTGAGCTTCTTTACCTACAGCTCGTCAGGAAAGCAACCATCATTTACCCCCAAATAATCTAATGAAACCTCACCATGATCCTCCCAATATAAATCCAAAGCCATGAAATGAGAAGAAAGGATGAGAAACCCTAGGGAAGGAATTTTCCCCAAAGCCCTGCTTGGTGTATTGGAAGGCAGTGGAAGAATGTGATGGAATGGATAGAAGGAGGCAGCTATTTGCCTGTTGCTTGACTTTTTACAGTTAAACCTCTTGATAGCTCTGTCCCCAGATCAATAGTCCCTAACATGATTCTCTAATGGTTAAATTTCAGGCATCCAGCAGCTTTGGGAGATTCATAGGGATGGAAAATTTCCAAGTTCTCTCCATGGGGTACTCATTAAAATAATAGACTTAAGAATGAATAAATGAGTGAATGGATGAATGGGTGGGCACCAGCTGTCTCTGCATTAGAATAAAATCTGTTGTCTACATTTTCAAGGTCACACAAAAAGATATGGTGGAGTCAGCAATGAGAACCCTGGCTTGTCAATTCAATGTTCATTATTGCTCAAAAAATGTTATATGAAGTAAAATAAAATTACACGAGTACTATCAAGAAAAGTGTTAGCAATAGATACATATTAGGAAAGAGGATTTTTGCTTTATATAATGGTTGGAAATTTAAAAGCATTTTTTAATAATTAAATCTATTCATATATTAATAAGAAAACTGAGATGCTGATTTAAAAAGTAGGAACTAAACAAAAATCATGCCCATACACATAAAAAATTAGAAATTAAAGTTGTGATATAAACATTAAAAATTGTAATCAAAGAAGTACAAAACTAAATAGTTATATATACCATTTGTTACCTATTAAATTTTAAAAGGTACTGATGCTCAAGGATGACAAAGTTTTATGAAATAAGAACCAAATATTGCTGGTAGAACTATAAATTAGCACAAATTTTATAAACTTATGGAAAGAAACAGCAATCTATAGCAACCTTCAAAAATTTTCAAGAAGTATGACATAGAAATTATACTTTGGTGACTATATCATAAGGAAATAATCATAAATACAGACATATATTAATAAATAATGATGACCCTCTCAGAGTTATTGTATAATAAGAAAAATTAGAAAAATGTAAACATTTAACTGTAGGGAATGGGATAAAATAAATTAGAGCACATTCATGTGATCGCATAAAATGCAGGCCTTTAAATTTTATTTGGAAAAATGTGGGAAAATGTTGATTATATAATGTAAATCGGAATAATACAGAACTGTATATCCAGTTTACTCTAAAAGAAAGACTGGAAAATTAGTGACCCTACGTGGAAAAGTCATCTCTGATAGTATAAATATATATTCTAAAGTATCAATAATGAGCTTATATAATTTTTATAATCAAACATATAAATAATACATAATTTAATTGGATCCTCATAAAGGAATGGATTCCTGGATCATTATACCTCTGTCTTTGTTTTCTCCATATAACCTGCTGTCACTTTTCCTATGAAAATGTTTTGTGAATTGTGGTTTTACTGCCTCTATGGAGGATAAAATATTATATATTTTATAAAGCCATAGTTGAACTACTATCTATGATATTCTCCAATTTCCTGTATCAAAATTACATCCACATGACATAATATTGCTTTTTTTTAAGGTAAAATGGTTTGGCTCAGGCAAGTTTCTTTGGTTAGTCACTGACAAAGTTTATTAAAAATGATTACATCAACATGGGGATGTAGCTCAGTGGTAGAGCACATGCTTTGCATGTATGAGGTCCTGGGTTCGATCCCCAGCATCTCCACTTGATTTCTCCTTGTTTAATTCTTGGAAAATATGGCTAGTGCAAGTGCAGATCTGAGTTTAAAAAATTATTACATCAAGATAAATATAATTAACACTGCTGTACGTTATATACGAAAGTTAAGAGAGAAAATCCAAGGAAAAATATTTGTTTTTTCTACTTCTTTAATGTTGTATCTATATGAGGTGATGGATGTTCACTGAACTTTTTGTTTGTTTGTTTGTTTGGGTTTTTTTTGGCCACACTACGTGGCATGTGGGATCTTAGTTCCCCAGCCAGGGATGGAACCCACGCCCCCTGCATTGGAAGCACAGAGTTTTAACCACTGGACGGCCAGGGAAGTCCCAGATGTTCACTAAACTTATTGTGATAATCATTTCATGAATATATAAGTCAAACCATTGTGCTGTACACCTTAAACTTACACAGTGCTGTAGGTCAATTATATCTCAATAAAACTGGAAGAAAAATATTTTTTGAGCATCTACTACGTGCCTTGCACTATGTTTGGCACTGGGCATTTAATGGTAAACAAGACATAATTAATTCTTGATATAATCAATTTTAAAGCCTATTTGAGGAGATAGAGAATAAGAAAAAAAACACAAAAATAAGCAACTAATAAAAAAGTGTTCAGAAAGAATAACCAGAAGTTGTTGAGACAGGGGAAACCTACTTTAGTACTTTACACTGGGTTGCCAGGAAAGACATCAGGGAATGTGCGGTATTTGTACTGAGAACAGAATGACAAACAGAAGTCTACCATGCAAAGATCCAAAAACAGACCATTGCAGGCAAAAAGAACTGCTAGTGTGAAGACCGTGAGGTAAAAAGTGTTTGCATATTTCAACACTATCAAGGAATCCAAGGCTGGAGTGGTTGATGAGTTATGGGGAAGAGCATACAGAATGGTTGGAAAGAGAGGTAAGGGCCAGATCATACAGGATCTTGTAGCTCCTGTTAGGAGTTGGAATTTTGTGTTAAAATTGGTAAGGAAGCACTCGAAGTTTTTAAACACATAGAAGAAATTTGATGTATTCTTTTCAAGTCACTTTGTCTCTTGTAGTGTAGGTGAATTGTAGCAGGAAAAGAGAAAGGAAACCATTTAGGAGGCTCTTCAAGTGACCCAAATGTGATATGATTACGGCTTAGACTAAGGTGGAGAAGTGGAAATGAGAAAAGTAGATGGTTTTAAGGAATATTATTGGAGGGAAATCCAACAGTGTCTGTTGATGGATTGGAAGTATTCTGAGCCCAATTTGGTGGGGTTGGGGAACAAGTTGTCCTGAGCTATCTTCTTAGCAGGTCTTGGTGGCTTACCTGGCGATGTAACCCAAATCTTCATTCTTGAGTGCTCTGAGACCTGAGTCTGGGGATGCTGCACTTGTTTATTCACAGTTACAATGGGCCAAGAGAGTACCAGGAGGTACCAGGAGAACACCTGGGACCCACACGTAATCCTCTTGGCCTCAGTGGGAAAAAGAAGCCCTGCCTTAGCCTGATGATCAGGACCAGTTGTACATGCCAGTATGGTGACTCTTCCTTTTACCTGCTGGTCCTTGGACATAATGAATACAAAGGGTCCTGGTGGCAGCTGTAGCTTGCCATTACTTACGTCCCCTGGCAAGAGTGTGGCTCTTTTGTGAACTAGACCCTCCAACCCCACAGAGCCCTGAATGATGAGGACAGGGAGCACACAATTCCCCAGTGGGTCATTGAGCGTAGTGGTGTGAGGCCAAACTTGCTGCCAAACCCTTGGTTCCCAGATACATGTACCTTCATAAGGGAGACACAGTGCCATATAGAGGCCCCTGATTTAATAAATGCACTCTAGTACACTGCATTGCAGAGGATGACATCCCATCCTTTCAGAGGATTTCTTTTGACCTGGCACTTTAGTTGTATCTTTACAAGGTAGTTCCAGTGTTCTATGCAGCCAGCTGTTTCTGGATGGTGTTGCATGTGATGTGGCCAGTGGAACCTATGGTCATGGGCCCACTCCTGCACATCCTTTTCTGTGAAATGGATACTCTGGTTAGATGCTGTATTGTGTGTGGGATACCAGGCCTATGGACCAGGAATTCCATAAGCCCACAGACTGTGGCTAAGATTCTATAAGAAGAAAAGCAAACTCATGTCTGGATGAGTATCTGTTCTTATGAAAATGAAATGCTGGTCCTTCCAGAATAGACAGGCCCAATGTCATCACCTTGCCACAATGTGGCCATTTGATCTCCCTGTGGAATGGTGTCATACCAGGTGCTCAGCATTGGTCTACGTTGCTGACAGGTTGGACATTCAGAGATAGCAATAGCTATGTCAGTGGAAGTCCATATTGTTGGGTTCACATGTACCTCCATGTCTGCCACCAGGGACACTCCATTAAAATGCCCATTATGCTACTTCTGGGATGGCTGATGAGAAAGGCCAGTAATGTCAACTGACTGAGTCATTTCATCAACATGGTTTTCAGTGCCTCTCTGTGATGAATACTTCCTGGTGAGCATTAATGTGTGATATAAATGTTTTCATGCTTCTTGCCCACTCCCGTATGTCTATCCACATGCTTCTTCCTTAAACCTCTTTGTCTTTGTCTTCTAGTCTTTGCAAGCCCAGATTAGAAAGCTAGTCCATTGACCCCTACCCAGGAATCTATATATTCTCACCTTAGGCCCCTTATCCCTCTACACAAAGTAGATAACCAGGTGCACATCTTACCCTTGGGATGATTTTGCTCTACTCTATCTTGTAAGGTTAGCCACTGTGAATGTGGCTATGTTGCCACTGTCCATTTTTGCTTTTCATTCCCATAGCATGCTGACTCATCCATAAAACACGTTCGGAGTTTTCCTCTTCTTCCAGTCAGTCATGCAGGAGTCCCTTGCAAGCCAAGGAAGGGCACTGGTACAACTCTTTTGGGTAACAAAAGTTCTAGGCTACCAGTTCATGCGGCTTACTTGTGCCCTCTTGTCTTGCTTGGGTTAATTGAAGGATGTACATTTCCATTCCATGATGGACTGCTTCTAGGCATGTCTGAGTGTATAATTTGTTGAGTCCAACAGAAGGGACAGTTCTGAATGCATCTTTACTTGGTGACCCCTGGTCAAGTGTTCTGTTTCTACCAGAGCCCAGTAATACTCCAGGAGTTGTTTCTTAAAAGTCATATACTTTTCTATGGATGGCATAGCCTTATTCCAGAATCCCAAGGGCTTATATTGTGACTATCCCATTGGAGCATATGCTCCAAACTGCATCCTTTCCCAGTACTTATATCTTTAACACTATAGGGTTTATTTGATTTTGTGGCTCAAGCGACAAGGATAATGGCACTCTGGCTTAGATCTGCTCCACCGCCTTTTTGTCCTTGGGCCTGACTCAAAGCTGGTAGATTTCCATGTCCGAAGGTGTATAGGGTAGAGCAATACTCCCAGGTATGGAATTCTAGGCCTCCAGAATCCAAAGATGGCTACAAAATGCTGTGCTTCCTTCTTTGTGACGGGGAATTCAAGATGGATACAGAAATGTGTCTTTTGCTTTGGAGGGGACATCCCAACATGTCCCTGAACACTGGAAATGTAAAAATTTCACTGAATTTGCAGGTCCCTAAAATTTAATAGGGTTTATCTCCCACCCTCTGGAGAACATGTGCCTTAACAAGACCTCCAGTCTATTTGTCACTTCTTTCCTGCCCTGTCAAATCAGCATGATGTTATCAATGCAGTGGATCAGTGTGATGTTCTGTGGTCCAGATTCTTCAGACTATATTATAACAGTGCAAGAAAATTAACATAGCCGTGACACATTATAAATGAATGCTATTGATCCCACATAAATGAAAATTATTTCTGATACTCTTTGCTAATTAGAATGTAAAAATACATTCATTAAATAAATGGTGGCATGGAATGCATCAGAGGGTTTATTAATATGTCCTAACAAAGATATCATGTCCAGCAGAGTACCTGCAATCAGGATTACTACTTGTGATTGTATACAGTCATTCTTCAGGATCCATCCATTTTCTGCAGGGTCCAGATTGAAAAATTAAACAGAGGTATAAAGGCTACCACTCCTCTATCCTTTTTTTATTATTATTTTTAAAATTTTTATTGGAATAAAATTTATAGTTGATTTACAATGTTGTGTTAGTTTCTGCTGTACAGCAAAGTGAATCAGTTACACATATACATATACCCACTCTTTTTTAGATTCTTTTCCGATATAGGCCATTACAGAATATTGAGTAGAGTTCCCTGTGCTATACAGTAGGTCCTTATTTGTTATCTATCTTATATATAGTAGTATGTATATGTCAATCCCAATCTCCCAACCCATTTATCCCTCCCCCTTTACCCCCAGTAGCCATAAGTTTGTTTTGTACATCTGTTAACTCTATTTCGTTTTGTAGATAAATTCATGTATACCCTTTTTTTTAGATTCCACATATAAGTGATATTGTATGGTGTTTATCTTTTTCTGTCTGACTTACTTCACTCAGTACGATAATCTCTAGGTCCGTCCATGTCACTGAAAATGGCATTATTTCATTCTTTTTAATGGCTGAGTAGTATTCCATGTATGTATATACCATATCTTCTTTATCTAGATTTTTAATGGTGTCACTGATCTCAGCCATACCCTCTGTCATGATGATAAGATATTGTTTTGATTTAGTATCATTTTCAGGTGATTTCAGGGGTTTCCATTTGGTCTTCCCTAATATTGATAGTTCTTACTTCACAGACCAGGGACCCAATGTAGGGCTTACTCCAACTTTCAAGTATATCAATTTCAGTTGTGCATGTGGGGACTGGAAAAATGACTACGGGTATGTTTGTAGACCCAGTGAGCCCGTTGTGAGCCATACTTTAGCCAATATTCTATTTGTTATTTGGCTTCTAAGTTACCAGTCTAGTGGGAGAAGAGAGTGTGATGACACTGAGGGTCTCCATGTATCAATGTCAACTGTGACTAGTAGTCCTATAAATGTCTTATTATTACCCTTTCCTCACTGTACAGTCACCTAAGTCAAAGACCCTAGGTCCTTTGGGGGAAAGACTTTGAGAATCATCATGGGATATATATTGCCATGATATTTAGGGGTCTTCTTCCTAGGGACATGTCCATCTCTTCAGTCACTGGATTCCAGATCTGAAAATTGATTCAGGTCTAAGCAAGAGATCATGACGTTTTATTGAGTCAACTACACTCAGCCTCTTGCTTCTCCATCTTATTTTTAAAAATTTTTACTTATAGATATTAAGTGGTACCTTTGTTGGTTGCTTGTCTACTTTGCCTCTAGAGATGCTGTGCTCAACTTATTTCTCTGACTCCCTATGGGTCAAGCACCCTTGGCTGCCCTTCAGACCTTGTTGGTCATCACGGTATTTGTGGTATCATGGGTTCTGGCATTTAAGTGCTGCAACCTGATCTCTGTTGTTTTTAGGCCCCATCATCCTCATGGATATCAATAAGTTAAGCTCCATGACTGCCTCTTCTACCATCATTCCTGGCTTGCAAAAGAAAATAAGCATTGAACTCCTTAGTGATGCTGGAGCCCTTCTCTCAGCACATTCCTGATGGCCTTGGCAAATAGTATGTCCACTCAGGCCTTCCCTGGATCATAAGACTCTGATCTTCCAGATTCACATGGGCAGTTCTAACAGCCTTTTTTCCTTCCTCTACTGTTTTCCAGTGCTAATCAGGTATTTCCATTAAGTATTGACCATAGCTTTTTCCTGGCTTCTGATAGCCACCCCAACAGCAAGTTTGCTCCATCCTCTGGGACCTGGTGAGGGTGTCCCATGTCCAAGTCAGTATCCTCAAGTTAACAAATTATTGCCTATCCAGTCTCACATTCTGGTCCTCTTGATCAAGTACCTTCAAAATCCAATTTTAGGGGTATGACCCTGGCCCCTGCTAGTACTTACCAGCTGATTATTTTAATTCTTCACACATATATCTTCCCTTCCTTATAGGCCTAACATATCCTCAGTCAGGTTATACTGGGATTTAAGTCTGGTTATGGGACTAGCAGCCAAGAGAGGAGGTGGGAGCAGATCCTGAGGGAGGTACCAGTTGCCTTGTAAATCTTACAACATAGCAGATGTACTAGTGCTTTTGGCGGGAGGTATGAGCTACCTTTGCAACCCTAGAAGTTCTAGGTGTCAAGTAGTTGCATGCCTCAGGGTATATCTTCATGCCATGTGTCAGGACTCCAGGACTCTGATCTTTGCATAACTGACCATCTTTGGCTAACCACTGAAACATCTCTGGATCTCTGGTACTTTCACTCTTGGGTCTTCAACCTGATGTTCCCCTATGTCTGCTCTTGCACTATATGTGATAAGGGCCACTTTATATGCTACCACCAATCAACAAGGGTCTCTGGCTCTCACACTAAGCTATTAATTGCTTCTTAACAGCTTTCAGTCTCTCACTATCCTTCTGCAGTCGTTGGATACAACTTAGCATTAACCAGCCAACTGCTATTTTGTGCGCATGTATAATATTCTCCAAATACCTACATCATTACACTAACACAAAAGTCTCCTGCGCTGGGATATTTTCCCAAATCACCTGCTGAGAAATCTTTTGCAATTGAGTCATCAACTTGTGTTAGGGACTACCTATGCCTTACCTACCAAACAGACCCCACCTTTTCATCTGCTGGGCAATGGATAAGCCAATACCGAAACCTCATCTTCTTGCCTGTTTCTCAGACTACCCTATTTTTGGAACCACTTTTATTAATCTGGGTCCTCTAAAAGGCAGAGTCCAAGATAGCATTAAACATGCACGGATTTTACTAGGGTAAACACTTGTGAGAAGAAATGAGGAAGGAACTAAGAAAGGCTGAGAGATACCAGTGTAGGTTTGCCCTAGAGTGGAGGAAAGAAGGAACGAAGGAAGTTTGAGTGGAAGCATGTCAGACAGTGCAGCCTAAGGAATGTTGAGCAAGGTCATAAGGGAATTCTTAAGCCAAAGTTATCTATCAGAGGAATCCTGTATCCCCCATAAATATGCCTGCTTTAATAATCCTGTTGCACTCAGCCATTGGCTGGGAGCTGTCTATGAAAAGTAAAGCCTCTGCACAAATACGTGGATGGATTTCAGAGCTCAACATCTGAGCACTTGGTCAATTACACTCCTTGTAATTAGATGTCTGGGAGGAGCATTTTCATGGCTGCCATTATTGAGGAGGTTGGGGTGATGGAGAAAAGACTTGGAGGATGAAAAGGAAATAAGCAGTCCCGTGTTGAATGTTGAATATTACCTTTGAGATAAACATTAGATATTCAATTAGCGATATAGGTAGACAATGGAATATTTGAGTTTGGAATTCAAAAGAGAGATGTGGACTATACATATACCTTTGAGATTTGTGAATGTAAATGATGCTTAAAGCCATGGGAATAAATGAGATCACTTATGGAAAAAAACAGAGGGAAATGTGGCCAAAGATAGAGTTGAGAGGAATTCCAACCTTTATAAGGAGGGAAAAATAACAGACAGTGAAAAAGAGTAAGCAGTGAGGTAGAGGGAAAACCAAGACTGCACATTGTCAAAGAGGTTGAGAGAGGAGGGTGTTTCCAAAAAGAGGATGTGATTTCCTGTGCACCTGGTTCTGAAAGATCAAGTAAGAATAGAGAGAAAAGGGTCCTCAAATTTTATAGTTCACTATGGCTCCTTTATTTCCTTCACTATCAAGAAACTCAGGGCCTATTTCTGTGCCCACTTATGACTGTGAGCAGCTATTTACTAAGTACTTAATCTATGCCAAGCATTTAGCAACATCTATTGACCTGCCACAAAATGAGCAGAATCTCCTGAAGCTGAAGACCATCTTAAACTACCAGCAGTCTCCAACCTTCAGGAGACACGTGTTGTAGTAGATAGAAGCAAAAGGCCATAAGGTTAAGACAAAGGAAGAGGCACATAGCTCAGCTTTAACAGCTGAAAGGGAGCAGGGTCAGGGAAGACTTCCTGGAAGAGGCAAAACGTGAACTGAGTATTAAGATGGTCTCTGTCTAATCTAGTCTCATTTTGCACTATTTAAGTGTGACTAAGCCTTCAGTCATTTTGAAAGTAATCATGGCACACATTATACCTAAAACAATCTCTCTAGCACCTTTTGAGTGCAGACAGTTAGATTATATGTGCAGTAAGTACAGTGGTTTCCTGAGATGGCACCAGGATGTTTGGTGCTGGCTTGGATCTTATTTTCATGGGCCATTTTTTTTTTGTCTCATCAAAAACTTATTTTAAGGCAGTACGGTCAATGTCAAAATAGTCACTCCCACTGTTTCCATGGAGCCTTTCACTTGGCACCATGGTGAAATGTCTCCTCACCCCAAGCTGTTCCTCCTAAAGGAAGTTAAAAATAAAAAGGCAAGTGGTTACTGAGGAAGATTCATTTTAGGAGGAAAAATAGGATCCCAATAGTGTGAACTGTGTAAACTGGGCACTGCACTGGTTCCTGTAAATGATGGACACTTACATAAGTGCCCGGAGGTCACAGGGAAATGAGTTGTTTTGTGTGTATAACTAAATGTTACCTAACCTTCAACTTCCCCCTCTTCCTTCAACAGTTAAAAGAAGGAAGAACGAAAGAACAAAAGAAAGAAAGATTAATTTATTATCAACAGTTCTTGCCATATTATTTCTCAGCATAATTTTGAAAGTTATTGCTTATGAAATACAAATGTTTATCTTATACATTTCAAATAAGAAACATTGCAAGGATGGTTACTGAGGACCAGAAGCCTGGAGTATTATGGGTCCTTTTCCAACCTCCCATCAATACCTCTCCTATAGAGCTATACTCTTTAAGTATTTGGAAATCCCTGTGATCTCTATCCAACCTTCACATACCCTGCCTGAAGACTTCTATACCTGCCTACCATTTCTTAGATGTAACCTTAGGTCTGAAATGATTGTGGAAATCATCAGCTTCCCCAGCGTTGGAGAACTGTAGATTGCAAACTTTGTTCTCCATTAGACTGGTTCAGGTTCCCCTCTTTTTAGCTATCGCGGCACCCGTCCCAATGCACTCTTCTTCCTGCATTCCATCTGTTCGCTTCTTGGGATTCATCAAAGAATTTTAGCTCTTTGTATTTGCCACAAGAATACCAGATCCACGATGGCAGGGGCTGTCTCTTATTCACGTCTTTATCCATTTCATCTAACACAATCTGAGTACATATCATTCATTTAGTAAATATTTAGTAAATATTGGAATAGACAAAAAGGAAGAAACTTAATTAGGATTCATCCAATAAGACTTCCTATCCCTGTCCATACGGAGATTTGTCTGAATTTGACACTTATTGCCATTTTTTAGACATAAGTCTATATCTCTAAGATTCCCATCACCTAGTTATTCAATCATGTACTAAACCAGGTACTGCTGTGAAAGGACGTGCAGATGTAATTAGGTTGGTCATCAGATGACCTTAAGAGGAGAGCCTGAATTATCCAGGTGGCTTCAATGTAATCACATGATATAAGTAGGAGAGGAAGGCCAAAGAAAGTCAGAGATGCATCAAAGGAAGAGGCGGGAGAGACGCTGCAGAAGGGTAAGTCAAATATATTCCAAAAGTGAGAAGGATTTGATGTGCCATTGCTGGTTCTGAGATGTAGGGGGCTATGTGTGAGAATGAAGAAACTTTTCTGTTCCTGGTTGGCTGAGTTGTTTGTTTGTTTTTTTTTTTAAATCATGATAGGCATTAGATTTTATCAAATGTTTGTTCTACAATGACTATGGTCTGTGGTTTTTCTTCTTAACCTTGTGGATATGGTGGATTACATTAATTGACCTTTCAAATGTTGAACTAGTTTTGCATACCTAGAATAAAAGCAACTTGCTCATGGTAATTATTCTTTGCCAGGTTCGATTTTCAAATATTTTGTTGATGAATTTGGCAGCTTTGTTTGAGATATTGACCGACAGGTTTTTTTCCTTTTCCTTGCTTTTTTTCTTTCTGCTTTTGTCTGGTTTTGATATCAGGGTAACCCTAGCTTCATAAGGTGAGTTAGGGAGTGATTCTTCAACTTTCTGGAAGAAATTGTGTAAATTTGCAGTCAATTCCTCTTTAAATATCTGGTAGAAAGCTCCTGTAAACCATCTGGGCCTGGAGATCTCTTTGCAGGAGTTCTTTAATTGCAAATTCAACTTCTTTAATGGCTAGAGGACTACTCCAATTGCCTATTTCATCTTGGTTGAATTTCAGTAGTTTGTGAGTTTGTGGTTTGCAAGAAATTTATCCATTTCTCCTCAGTTTCCAATTTATGTGCGTGTGTAGATTTGTTTATAACATTCCCTTATTATCATTTATATTATCCTTATGACTGCAGGATCTGCAGTGATATTACTTTTTCCATTCTTGATGTTGGAATTCTATCTTTTAAAAAATTGTTGGTCTCTTTAGAGGTTTGTCAATTTTACTGATATTTTTTTAAAAACAGCTTTTTTGTTTCATTGACTTTTCTCTATAACTCTTAATTTTCAATGCACTAATTTCTGCTCCTTTTGTTTACTTTCTTCTACTTGCATAGAATTTATTTTGCTCTTACTTTCCTAATTTCTCAACGTAGGAAATTACTGATTTGCATGTTTCTTCCTTTCTAATCCAAGGATTTAGTGTTGCAAATTTACCTGTGTGCACTGCTTTAGCTGCCTCCTATGTAATTTGATATATTGTATTTTTGTTATCATTGAGCTCTATGTATTTCTATTTTCTTTAAGAATTTTTCTTTGACCCAGGGATTATTTAGAAGTGTTGTTTAATTTTCAAGTCTTTAGATTTTTTTCAGTTGTCTTTGACTTCTATTTTGATTCCACTGTGGTTGGAGAACACACACTGTATGCCTTTCGGATCTGTTGATTGCTTTTTTCTCATTTTTGTTGTGATTGTTTTTCCGGGTTCTTGGTATAATGGGTAATTTTTATTTTTGTATCCTGGCTTTTTGGGATATTGCTATAAACTGAATGTTTGTATCCCCCGGAAGTTAATATGTTGAAACCTGTCCCCTACGTGATGGTATTTGGAGGTGAGGTCTTTGGGAAGTGATGAGGACATAAGGGCAGAGCAGGATATATGCCCTTATTAAAGAGGCCCCAGAGAGATCATTCGCCCCTTCCTCCATGTGAGAACACAGTGAAAAGACTGCCGTCTATGACCCAGGTAAACAGGCCCTTACCAGACACCAGGTCTGCTGGCACCTTGATCTTGGACTTCCTGGCCTCCAGAAAGGTGAGAAATTCTTATTGTTTATAAGCCCCCTAATCTATGGTATCCTGTCATAGCAGTCTGAACAGACTAAGAAAGATGTCGAATTCTAATACTTTGGATCATATTTAATATTTCCTCTTAGCAGGGAATTCCCCTGTTAAGGTGTAGTTCAAGGTTCTGGTGGGTGCGTGGGTTCAACTTTCCCCTGTGCCTCACCAACACCTCTGCAGCAAAAGTGGAGTCCTGACTCATAGAGCCTCATTACACATGGGTGGAGTGGAAGTTCTGCTCACCCCTTAGCCTAGACCCCTTCACAGAAGCTGGGCACCAACTCACAATGCCCTGTTCCTTCTTTGTGGTGTAAGCTCAGCTCCACACTGGGCTCATGCCACCGAGGGAAGGGGAAATAAGGTTGTTAAGCTCCCCTTGCAACACCTCCTTATACCTCACTGATGCTGCTTGGGTGTGGGTACTCGGTCTCTTACCCACTGGCACAAGGGTAGGGAGAAGCACAGGCATGCTGCCTAGCACTGCCTCATACAACGTTGTTCAGTCTGTCTGTTGCCACCAGTTGGGTGTGGATGTTAAGTTCCCCATTGGGCCCCACTGACACCAGCAGTGGGGGACATCATCGTGTCCACTCTACTCACACCAGCTGTTGAGTCTTGTTGCTGCCAATTCAGGGTTGATGTTCAGCTACCTGCTGGATCCTGCTGACACCTGGGGCAGGCGGGAGGGAAGAAGAGTGCTCATTTGCTCTGACTCGTGAATCCTCATGAAGTCTCCTTGCTGCTAGGTGGGAGTTGAAGCTTAGCTTGCTGAATTTTGCTGACAGTCAGAGTATTACCTAATTCTACTGGGTAGGGGTTGGAAGATCAGCTCCTTACTCAACTGCACCTACACTAACTTAGCCGGGCAATCAGACCATCACCTGCTTCTAAGCATGGGCTGGATGATCAAATCTCTTGGTTTCACCAACACTGCATCACTGGGGGAACCAGGACACTTGCTGGCTGTTTCTGTGGTGTGTGTGGGGAAATGTTGGGAATATCGGCTTCCTGCTTAGGCGAGCTGAAACCAGAGTGGGGGTGTGCGTTTGCCATTGGTGTCTGGCTGGAGCCAGATGGGTATTGTCAAAAAGATTTTCTGTTCTTAAGCCACTACCTTTCAAATCCTTTTGCTTGGAGGAACAGGCTTTTTAAAAATCATTTTTATCTGTGCCTGTTATTGGTTTGGGTTGAAGGCTTCTTAAGTGCCCTGTTTAGGATACATGGAAACAATAAGGAAACCGAGTGAACACACTGCCATGTCATTCCTCAAGTCTCAAAGCCTCTATGCAATCTTTTTTCAACCTTTTAAAGACTTTTAAGAGCCTTCCATTTTCCTTTTGTTGTGGGATTTTTAGTTGTCAGAGGGGAGACGTGGAATATGGGGATCTTTCATCTTGGCTAGGACCACAAGCCTGTCACGGCTCCTGTCATAATCCTTGATTTTAATATCCCCACGAATGATCTTCCCAATACCCAGGCCTCAGTTTCTTAACTTCTTCACCAAAGGATCTTGTTCTCCACCCCACCTTCGCCACTCTCTCCCATAATGCTATCCTAGAGAGTGTCATTGCCAGTAAACTGCCACCCTTCCGTAAACTCCATTTCATAAATCTCAATCTGTGACCAACAACCCCTGTTTTTTCAGGTCGCCCTCTCTACTACACACTTTTAACCATATTTAGCCCCCATTGGGACCTCTAATCCATTGATCCTGCCACCTTTTTCTTATCCTTCACCCACCTCATGTTCTTATTTCCCTCATTCCTCGGCTTCAATTCCAAGGTCTGTCATTATAATCACTTACTTGCTTATACACTCAACTTTCTTGTTCCCCTTGCCCTCTCTAGCCATCCAGGAAAAAACAAAATCCTGTTTAACTTAGACTATTCCCCACCTACACTCATGCAGCTGAACATGGATGGTGGAAAACATTTAATCATGCCAATGGAACTCATTTAAAATTCATAACACCTATCCTCAAGTGCACTTTTAATGCTGCCTGGAAGTACTACCACTTTTCCATATGCCACTTCCCTCTACGTATTCCTACCTCACCAAGAAAAGACAAGAAATCAGACGACACCTTCCACAAGCCCCCAGCATCATTATCAAACTCCCTGCATCTGTCTCTTCTCCCGTTACTACAGTTGACCTTCTTTACTAGAGTAAGTCCCATTCCCCTTCACCTAGCTGAGGACATACTTCCAGAAATTCTTCCCTCTCTTGAATTATCTTTCTCATTATTACATATTTCCCTTCAGCATAAAATATGCTATAATATCTGTCATGTTTACCAAACCTTCCTTGAGACTCTATGTCTCCCTCCAGCTTTTTCCAAATTGCTCTGTTCCCGCTTATATTAAAACTTCTTGAAATCATTATTTATACTTGCTGTCTCCAATTTCTCTTCCTCTCAACCTGACTGAAGTGGGTTCAGGAGGGAAATCCCTTGAACTTGCTCCTGTTATGGAGACCAATAGTACATATCTGTCTGTATTCATAATCCTCATTATGAAAGTTTTCAAACTCATAGAAAAGCTCAAAGAATAATAAACATATGTGACTAAACTCACACTGAACAAATGTTAACATTTGCAGTTTTTGTTTTGGATTTTTATACATTAAAAAATAAGTAGATACACAGTTGAAACCTACTTTATTACCATCCCTGATCCCTTTCTTCATCTCTGTCCAGATTTAATGGCTCTCCTGAAGCTAGATGTGTCTTCTTATCCACATTTTTAAATACATGTATTATATAGGCATTTATGCATAGAACAAATAATCCTATATTTGGTTTATGGCCAAAATTTACATAAATGTGTTACTGGGTATTCTGCATATTAGATTTTTTCAAAAATGTTCAATTAGTATGAAATTTGCCTGTGATTTTCCTTTCTTAGATTATCCTTACCTGGTTTTGTATGGAGGTTGAATTGGCTTCATAAAGTGAGTCTGGCAGCTCTTCATGATCTCTACTCTTAAACTCTAACCTATACAAATTATTTATCCTTAGAATGTTCATTAACAATAACCTGGTGCTTTATTACAGATTTTTTTAATACAAATGAAATTTTCCAATGATTATAGGTCTCATGGTTTTCTATTTCTCCTTGAGTCAGTGTTGGTAATTCACCTTTTTCTAGAGAACAGCTTGTTGTTCTCTTGCTGCTCTTTCCTAGATGTCCATTTGTTATAAGGACAAATTATCAGGGCTACTTCTGAGAACCCTTTACCGGAGTTACTTTTTCTCTTCCCATTTTCCTCCCACTTTATCATCACTCAAGTATTTTTAGCTTAGTCGTGTTTGATCTTAAAGCCTTTGTATATTTATTGGAAATCTGTACTTTCCATTAATACCTTCTATCTATAAAGTTACTTAAGTTAATTTATATTGGGCTTATCACTGGTTAATGGAAAAGTTTCCTATCAGATATAACATGGCTAGAGTTTCTGGATTAACAGTGAATAATATGTATTTAACCTCTGATATATAGAGAAACAAATGTATGCGTGGGTAAGGGAATATTCAATTAAAACAAAATTATGTACATATGTATAATACACACAGAATTCATCAGCATTACTATCAATTTGTGCAACTCAGATTAAGATATAATCAAGATCTTTTTACTATGTAAATACATCATGAAAGCGTAGTTAAACACTTATGCAATGTACATTCATACCATCCTTTCAGAAGGCAATTTATATCTACTAAAACATTTGTTATAGAATATATTACAAGAGAATAGTTGAAAAGATGGACTGAATAGCTCTATGCTGCTTATACAATAAAGTGAACAAATATTAAATATAGAACAAACTAAATTTTAAAATCATTTTCACTCCAGAATGATAAAGAACTTGTTAAGTTATTCATTAAATTGCATTGGATAGGAGGGTTTATAAGTACTTTGGTAGGGATTGCCACTTGATATAAAGGGTTGCCTTAATTAAGTTTTGGGCTATTAACCAGCCAAGAAGTTACATTTTTAATTCAGTCTTCCTTGAGCCTCTAAGAGGTTTAATTTCAGGTAAAACCCAAGTTTCTATTTTAAAATAATTCTATACTTATAGGAAAGCCTATTTCTGTACTCTCTTCAGTTACAACAATCTGTCAGTCTATTCTTGAACCAGTAACATACTTCCTTAATTATTGCAGCTTCATAATAAATTTTAATATCTAGTAGGGCTGATATGCCCAATCACTCTCCTTTCTCAGAATTTTGCTGGGTAATCTCTACTGTTTATTTTCCACATAAATTTTACTCTCATTTTGTCAAGTTCCCAAATTGTTTAAATTTCAAGTGCTATTGCATAAAATTTGTAGTGTAATTTGGAAGAATTGGCACTATTGCTATGTGGTATCTCCCTAACCAAAAGCAAAATATGCGTCTCTATTTATTCATGTCGTCTTTTGTGTCTCTTACCTGAGTTTTATAACTTTCCATATTGAGTTTACTTCTATGTGTTTCACATTTTGTGGGTGTTAGAAATTGGAGGTTTATTTAAATTTTAAGCTAGTTATCGCTTATCGATTGAAAAACTGTTGATTTCTGTGTATTGGTTAAGAAGACAGTCACTTTGATGAACACTTTTGTAGTAGTAGATTTAGTTTATTCTTTGGATTTGCTGAAAGACAAATCCTATCATCTGTAAGTGATATTAATTCAGATTTTTTTTCTAATTCAGTTTCCATACTTCAATTTTAATCAGTCCTTGATCCCTTGATCTCAGTAAAATCCTGTTGATCACTAAAGTCACTGAATTGTAGAACACATGTTATTGATGTCACCACAGAGTGGCCGTTAATTAAGCAGGCCATATGATATGCTAGAGTAGGCCAGACAGGACCGGGTTTATGGCCAAGGATTTCTGAAACCCTATACTGCACACAAACTCTAAGATCTTATTGTGATTCTTCAATAGAGATGAAAAGCACACTGAACATGTCAGTTTAACACTTAAGTGTCCTCATTTTCTATATGGTAAAAATAAAATTTTAGTGAAATATTAGTAGATTAAAACGTGTTTAGTAAAACTTTGATATGACATCAAAAGCATAGGTAACAGAAGCAACATAAGTTAAGTAGGACTACATCAACCTTAAAAACTGCTTAGCATAGGAAAAAAATCTAGAGTGAAAAGGCAACCTACGGAATGGGAGAAAATATTTGCAAACAGTGTGTCTGATAACAAATCAAATAACCTAATTAAAAATTAGGCAAAGGGCTTGAATAGACATATCTCCAAAGAAGATATACAAATGGCCAACAAGCACACAAAAGTATGTTCAACATCACTAAGCATCAGGGAAATAGAATCAGAACTACAATGAGATGACCTCAGACACTCTCAGACACACCAGATATCAATGGATAAAGGAAATGTGGTATAAAGAAAATGTAGTATATGTACAAACACTGGGATGTTACTCAACTTTAAAGAAAGCTTGTCACATGCCACAACATGGATGAACCTTTAGAACATTATGCTAAGTGAAATAAACTAATCGCAAAAGGACCAATACTGTATGAATCCACCTATGGGGCATCTAAAGTAGTCAAATTCATGGAAACAAAGTAGAATGGTGGCTGCCAGGGGCTGGGGAGAGGGAAATTGTTGTTCAACAGTTATAGTTTCAGTCATGCAAGATGAAAATCTTGATCTATTATACAATAATGTGCATAGTTAACAAATTTTAATGTACAACTAGAAGTTGTTAAAAGGGTAAATTTATGTGTTTTTACCACAATAAAAAAATGCAGTAAAAGAAGCCATTTTTATGGAGAAATGGAAACTTTTCTCCATGACACTCACTCTGAAATCATTGGTGGGCTCGTTTCCTTAACTAATGGCCAAATAGACAAATGGAGCCCATGTGGAAGGGAGCTAGCCAACTGCACTGGCAAGAAGAAAATAAACAGAAGTTTCAAACATTGTTTTCACTATGATTAAAAAACATTCAAGGATCATTAAATATAATGAGCCACCTCCTCTAGAAATGGTCTTCTCTTGGCTAACGTGATGTCATACTCCAGATTTTTCAACTTCATCAAACCTTTATCTGTCTTTCACTGATTTTCTTTCTTTTTCTGTGTCACTATTCAAATGCTCCAGGGCTACATCTTGAGCCTTCTTCATACATTATGCTCTCTATCCTTAAGTGATCTTATCCATCTCCTTTGCTTCAGATACCATCTATATGCTAATGGATGCCTAAAGTTATCTCTGTGCTTTATCTCTTCACTGAGTTACAGATTCAAATCCAAAAGCCTTCTAAAAGGTCTCCACTTGGACATTTTATAGGGATCTCAAAAATCTACTCAGTTAATAAAGCCAGAAATCTGAGTCATCCACTCTTTCTCTCATTCTCACTTTCAGTCCATCGAGAAATCATGTTTGTTCTATTTCCCAAACTCACCTTCTGTCAACTCTCTATCCTCATTGTCAGCATACTAGTGCAAGCTGTAATGGTTTCAAATCTAGACTGGTCAATGTACCCATGCCTATGGTGTACCATCATTAACTACTTCAATTGTTCCTTTTAACTATTCTCTATCAGTAGCCATCTCCCCCCCCATCATTATTCTCTACCACGGCGATGCATTTGTTTTCTTCTTAAAAATTGTTTTTATTACCCCTTTCTCACTGGGTTTTAAGTTTTGCATGGACAGAGTCTACATATGTCTTGCTCAGCTTTAAAGCCTCAACATCTAGCACTGTGCCTGGGTCATAGTAAGTGTTAAATGAACAGCTGTTGATTAAAACAATAAATACTTGAGCACTTATAATATTATAACAACTGTGGGTGGTACTTCATATGTTATCTTCACCATAATGCTATGAAGTAGTCACGGAAAGAAATTTCCATTTTTAAAATGAGTGAACTGAAATTAATGTCATATGCCCACAGCCATACAGCTATAAAATATAATCTTGGAATTGAGACTTATTTCTGTTTGGTTGCAAAGCAGTTTAGAATGTACCACACTGGTATAGGATAAAACACCAGAAGTCTAGAAACAAGATTTTGGTTTGGCAACTACCATTATACTACTTTTGTGATCTCGGGCAAGATGTGTAATCTTTCATGGCTTTCATTTTCTCAAGTACTATAATGAATCTGAACAATTATAAAGTAGTCAAATTTCATATAAACCATAACATTTATACGGTTTTATATCTTCCAGTATTTCTCTAATGCTATTTGTACTCAAGGAATGATGTCCTCTCAGCTTTATTTCATGATCCACTCAGTAGTAACATTGAAGATTGGAAATTGGACAATAGACAATTGTAGTATGTTTCTGGTCTTATCAATTCCCCTTTTCATTGGAAGTTAAGGGTTTCATTTTGAACATGTAGAGAACCTTAGTAGTTTTGTTCCTTCAGATGCAAGTTTTTCATCAGGATACCCAGATCCAAATGTACTCATATGAGCAGAAGGAATCCATTAACACAAATTATATTGGAAAACAACATATATGGGCTTTTGTAAATCACCCAACATATAAATAGCGGCACAATCTTTATAATTTTTATAAAGAGTTTAGTGTGATCATCAAATGTATTTGTAGCCCCCAGTGATGTTGCTCATCAGGTCAGTGCTGCTAACTACTTCTCTCTCTAAGGCACGAATCAGAAAATATGGTTAGCATGTCTCTTTTCTGCATCAGAGCAGAGAAAAAGAAAGCCACAACCCAGAGAGGCCAATTAAGATACTAACTAAGCCACATAAAGGATGTCATTAACAAGGCACTAAAACACTAAAGGTTAAAACTTGGATTTAAAAATTTTTACCTAACCTCTGATTTTTCTGGTTATAGTAGAAAATATAGTAGAATAGGACAGATTAAACAACACTATTAACTCTGCTCCTATCGTCTCCAAGTTCCACTAAAATTAGAATAAAGGAAAAAAATATTCAAATACAAAAATATGGGTAATATGGGTGAGAACATGATCCTGAAAATGAATTGTTTAAAAGTTTTGCAAGACGGAGAGGTAAGTGGTTACTGAATTAGCATAAAAAACACAGGTGAAAACCTTGTCTAGCAGCACAGGCTGCAAACAAGTTATCTTTCTTAGGTCTGTCAGTTTCTCCAGAGAAAAATGCTCCAGCCTCCTGTTTGGGGATCCAAACATAACACTGAAGATAGTCATCAAATTATAGGGGAAGAGAGCAAAAGAAGAAGGGAACGAAAAAGAACCACAACAACCCCAAACAATGAACAAAAGGGAAATAAGTACACACCTATCAATTATTTTAAATGTAAATGGACTAAATGCTCCAATCAAAAGACACACGGTAGCTGAATGGATACAAAAATAATACCCATATATATTGGCTACAAGAGACTCTGCTCAGACCTAAAGACACACAGAGACTAAAAGCGAAAGGACCTTGTACTTTTTTTATTTTTTAAATATTTTTTTAACATCTTTATTGGAGTATAACTGCTTTACAGTGGTGTGTTAGTTTCTGCTTTATAACGAAGTGAATCAGCTATAGATATACATATATCCCTATATCTCCTCCCTCTTGCATCTCCCTCCCATCCTCCCGATCTCACCCCTCTAGGTGGTCACAAATCACCGAGCTGATCTCCCTGTGCTATGTGGCTGCTTCCCACTAGCTATCTATTTTACGTTTGGTAGTGTATATATATCCATGCCAGTCTCTCACTTCGTCCCAGCTGACCCTTCCCCCTCCCTGTGTCCTCAAGTCCATTCTCTACATCTGCGTCTTTATTCCTGTCCTGTCCCTAGGTTCTTCAGTGGCTGTATCAATTTACATTCCCACCAGCAGTGCAAGAGGGTTCCCTTTTCTCCACACCCTCTCCAGCATTTATTATTTCTAGAGTTTTTGATGATGGCCAATCTGACCGGTGTGAGATGATATCTCATTGTCGTTTTGATTTGCATTTCTCTAATGATTAATGATGTTGAGCGTTCTTTCATGTGTTTGTTGGCGATCTGTATATCTTCTTTGGAGAAATGTCTTTTTAGTTCTTCTGCCCATTTTTGGATTGGGTTGTTTGTTTTTTTGTTATTGAGCTGCATGAGTTGCTTATAAATTTTGGATATTAATCCTTTGTCAGTTGCTTCATTTGCAAATATTTTCTCCCATTCTGAGGGTTGTCTTTTGGTCTTGTTTATGGTATCCTTTGCTGTGCAAAAGCTTTTAAGTTTCATTAGGTCCCATTTGTTTATTTTTGTTTTTATTTCCCTTTCTCTAGGAGGTGGGTCAAAAAGGATCTTGCTTTGATGTATGGCATAGAGTGTTCTGCCTATGTTTTCCTCTAAGAGTTTGATAGTGTGTGGCCTTACATTTAGGTGTTTAATCCATTTTGAGTTTATTTTTGTGTATGGTGTTAGGGAGTGTTCTAATTTCATTCTTTTATATGTAACTGTCCAGTTTTCCCAGTACCATTTATTGAAGAGGCTGTCTTCTCCATTGTATATTCTTGCCTCTTTATCAAAAATAAGTTGACCACATGTGCGTGGGTTTATCTCTGGGCTTTCTATCCTGTTCC
>NC_041234.1:115216682-115253025 GCF_002837175.3 Physeter macrocephalus
GTCTGTTTGTATCATCTTTAATTTCTTTCATCAGTGTCTTATAGTTTTCTGCATACAGGTCTTTTGTCTCCTAGGGTAGGTTTATTCCTAGGTATTTTATTCTTTTTCTTGCAATGGTAAATGGGAGTGTTTTGAAAGGACCTTATACTTAAGGGAACTAGAAAAAGGACAAAGCCTAAAGTTAGTAGAGGAAAAGAAATAATAAAGATCAGAGCAGTAGTCAAAACGGTGTTACACCGGCACAAAAACAGACATATGGATCAATGGAACAGAACAGAGAGCTTAGAAATAAATGCACACACCCGTGGTCAATTAAGTTTTGACAAAGGAAACAAGAATGTCCAATGGAGAAAATACACCAACTTCAGCAAGTGGTGTTGGGAAAGCTGAAGAGCCACATGTAAATCGATGAAATTAGAACACTCCCTCATGCCATACACAGAAATAAACTCATATTTAAGTCTTCAAGTCATTTTAAGGCATGACACCGTAAAACTCCTAGAAGAGAATTTAGGCAAAACACTCTCTTACATAAATTTTACCAGTGTTTTCCTAAGTCAGTCTCCCAAGGCAATGGAAGTAAAAGCAAGGATAAACAAATGGGACCTAATTAAACTTACAAGATTTTGCACAACAAAGGAAACCATCAACAAAAGACAGCCTATGGAATAGGAGAAAATATTTACAAGTGATATGACCAACAAGGAGTTAATATGCAAGATGTATAAGCAACTCATACAGCTCAACATCAGAAAGCAAGCACAATCAAAAAGGGGCAGAAGACCTGAATAGACATAGCCATGTTTCCTTCCAAAATGCTATACTACTTTAAACTCTTATCAACATGTTTTTGTAAGCAAAATACTTGCTTAATAATGTTACGTTCTCGAATTTGAATGTTACATCACTGATTTGACAATCTATAGAGTCATTTTTGTTCTTTCTGTTTTTGGATGCAAATTTTTATTCCAGCACTTTTATTTGGCTTGCTTGTACTCTTCTGATATCATATCCATTTTTCTTTAATACTCTGCACATTGAAGTGACTTTTCCACCTTAGTCTCTTGTGCGTTTATTTCATTTTATCACTTGCTTATCTAAGTTCCTTTCTTCTTGATTTAAAGTGATTATAGAAAGCAGGTGATCTCTAAAATTTTCTTGTTAATTAGACAAAGTATTTCTCTAGCATAGGTGTGTTTTCCTTATCCCTTGACCATGAAGTCTTTTCAAAGGCTCATTATTGTTGTTTCTCTTTCATTAATTTTGAAATAATGAGTTTCATTCACATCTCTGGGTTTCCATTAAACAATAGAGATTGTCTCTCTTTGATTACCCTTAGGTTTTACTTGGATGCTCCTAGCATCCTTTCTCTTTGATATTACATTGGAGTTTTGCTTGAGATACTTAGCTGCTTACCATTATTTCTGAAGTCTGGTATACTTTAATAGCATGGTACTGCTAGACTGAGGAGGAGGTATCTTATTTCCCTCTTGCCTGGTTATCTGATTCTACAAAGGGATATTAACTTCTAGGGCCCAGCTATCTGATTCCACAAAGGAATATTAATATCTGAATACTTTGAAATAGTCCATAATTTTTCCCTCAAAGAAAGCCATGAAAGATAAACTACAACACAGATTGCCTTTTTTCCAGGATTTGTCATGTCAGCACATTTGCAGAAGAAACTTTTAACTTGAGAATGCTATAAGATATATCCTGTATGTTTTGCTGTCTATTTCATGGCATTCCAAAAACATAAAAAATGGGGATATGTTAATGGTCATGATGGAGGCTAAAAGAAAAAAAGCCATATGCTTCTTCAGAAAGCAGTTCTGATATCATAGACCAGGGAGTAGCCTACTTTATTTGCACAAATTTCCTTAGTCAGTGGATGTGTACTTAATGGAATGTAACTGGGAATCTCTTCCTGTCTTCTTATCTGTTGTCCTGTATTACGTATGAGTCCCCCATGCCTCTTTTATTTGTGGAATTTTTTTCTGGGCTCTGTCAGGACCTGAATTAATATTCTTCATTTGCATTTCTAATATAGCTTTAGATATCTTTATGTGATTTTATAAATATTTTATTTGAGAATTGGGGACTTACTTGACTGCCATCTTTATATAAAAGTCGAGGGAAATTATTTTGTAGTCAACACATAATGCATGATATCACTGCAAACATCACCATTGTTATAAAATACTTCCTGGACCAGAAGCAGGGAAAGAAAGTTTATGGAGAAACAAGTTTATGGTTAGAGCCTCATCTATGATCTTAGGATACCTAAATAAATTTTTTGGAACTTGGCAAAAGGATAGACAAGCTTTCTTGGGTCCCATCGAAGACCCATTCAAATGGTGTCTGTTCTGGACTTTCATGTCTCCTTTTTATTGATATACCAGGGTTTTACAGCTTATAGCCATTGGTCAGGATACCTTTTTTATTGCCATCCTTCAGATAAAGAATCTGCTCACCAAAAAATAATATAGTCTGTATTTTGATTGAATAATTTGCAGGCCATCTCAAAGTAAAGTCCTGGTTTGTCGGAAAATTCTGTTTTTCAATATAAACTGAAATACTATGCTTAGAAAATTTGGTTTATAAAATTTAGTTTCTTACAGTTGCAGAAATTCTGTTTAAATAGAGGCTTGGATGACCTGCACACACAAAAGAAGTGGCTTCCTTGGTGTCATTGTACTTTCATCACAGGAGCAACTTTTTTTCTACTCTAGGCTGACCTGAGTCTCCTGTTTGCTTTGAGAACACTTACTCTCTGTAGTAGAGGGTTAAGATATTTCCTTAGTTCCTGATTTTGGAGTTCTCCTTAGTTCATTTTAAGTAGCACCATTCTCTATCAGGGCTTCCCTGGTGGCGCAGTGGTTAAGAATCCGCCTACCAAGGCAGGTGACACAGGTTCGAGCGCTGGTCCGGGAACATCCCACACGCCGTGGAGCAGCTAAGCCTGTGCGTCACAACTACTGAGCCTGCGCTCTAGAGCCCGTGAGCCTCAACTACTGAATCCCTCATGCCTAGAGCCCGGGCTCCTCAACAAGAGAAGCCACCGCAGTTAGAAGCCAGCGTACCGCAACAAAGAGCAGCCCCCGCTCGCTGCAACTAAAGAAAGCCCTCACACACGCCGTGGAGCAGCTAAGCCTGTGCGTCACAACTACTGAGCCTGCGCTCTAGAGCCCGTGAGCCTCAACTACTGAATCCCTCATGCCTAGAGCCCGGGCTCCTCAACAAGAGAAGCCACCGCAGTTAGAAGCCAGCGTACCGCAACAAAGAGCAGCCCCCGCTCGCTGCAACTAAAGAAAGCCCGCATGCAGCAACGAAGACCCAATGCAGCCAAAAATAAAATAAATAAATTTTTTAAAAGTTACCTGTCAGAGTATATGTGAATTCTCAGACAACTTTGGAAATTAAGGAGGTATGAGTTTAGTTATTCTGCCTACTAGTTATATTTTAGAGACAGCCACAGCATTTTATTTTTAATTATAGTATATATCAAATCCTCAGTTTTATTCAGGACATTACAATAAAGAGACATATGTTGGGTTTATAGGTGTGGTATAATCTTATATTAGGCTTTTATAAATACTGTCTACTAAAGGGGCACACACACTGCAAACATTTTCAAAATCTGCCAAGGGGCAACTAATTCACTTTCTCAAAGCTGACTGAGTACTTTAGAATAGAAGCAGATGGCCACTCATTAAACTGCAGGTGTTGGCACCAGAGAATACCTTGCGCAAGTGCATACAGAGAGTAATCAGTGATATGTATACCACAAGTCAGTCTGACTACTCTGTCTAAGCACCAAAGACCTTGGCGATGCCACCATTTTCTCCTGGCCTGTACTTGGAGCTATAGAAATATTTTTTTACAGCTAGTTTGTACCAGTGGCTTTCTGCATATGTCAACTAATACAGTAACTCAAAGTAATTATTACTCTTGGCAGGTAGAATATTTTCTCTTTGATAATATTAAATAAGAATACATATATCATCTATCATCACAGATATAAATCAAATTTAACATTTTGGAAAATAATAAACATAATAGCAAAAAATTCCATAATAGTATTATTTGGAGCTATCCTAAGCAGTTTGCAAACACTAACTCACTTAATCTTTATAATAACCCAGTAGGGTAGGGACTATTTTAATCTGTTAAATACAGATGAGAAAATCAAGGCAGAGAGAGAAATTAAGTAGTGAAGGTGAGATTTGAACCCAGGCACTCTGACTTGAGTTTGTACTTAACCATGACATTTTGCTGCCTCTTGAAATCAAAACTGAGCCATTGATATAAATCATTGTTGAAATGTAACTTTATCATTAATTAAACAAATTGGATTTATTTTTCATGCTACATTTTTATATTACTTGCATATATTTATTCACTAAACATCACAAAATAATATTATTATCTATATAATAAGAATATAGAGAATGTGAACCTAGTAGAAAAACATAAGCAATAACATTGGCTCCACAGCACCCAGGATATTAGATACTGGATGCAGATGTCTTCTTTCTTGATCCCACTTTAATGGATCATGTTTCATTATCCCTTTTTAATAGTCTTGCTTCTGATATCAAGATACTAACATATCCTATTTTTAATGCACTATCAAAAGCATCACTTATTAATAGAGATTTATATAGTGACTTATGGTTTACAGAGTACTTTCATTCTAACTTTTTTCCATTTTTCTTCATAACAGCCTTATTTTGATAGATGGGACAAATGTCTTTTCAGGTGAAGGCAACTGAGTTAGCATTTGAACCAAGGGTTGGACTAATTTCACTTGCCATATCCTTCCACAGTATCCTTCCCAAAATAACTGGCTGCCTCTCTTCATAGCTTTCCTTTTCACCTCTTCCCTCATGGAATGGAATGATGTAACCCTGTTTACTTCGTGTATTGATATTTAAGTAATCTTGCAGGAGATATACTTGAATTTCTGATTGTATTAACTGTATGTTTTAAAGTACATTTTATTTACAGCATATTATTTGGCCACACATCAAAGTGCCTTGTGTGTGGGTAATGCTCATGAAATACATGAATGAGTGAGTAGATGTATGAATGAATGGCAGTTCAAGTTGTTATCATACATGCTTTTCAGCTAATGCTAAGTGTTGAAGGGGCCCAAATCACTATTTCACCTCTTGAAGTGTTAATTCTTAAGCTTTTGGCCAGCTACCTCAGTTGTTTCCAAGGTTATGAATTACCTTTGTTCCTTCTCTCCAAATTGCTCTGAATTAAAAAAATATTGAAGTATGCAAAATGATAGATATATCTATAGTACCACAAAATGTCAACTACACTCTCATTTGTACATCATCTACTCAAATGATCTGGTTGACCTTTTTATTAGTGTATATGATCTCACTAAAATTGGGTTAGAAATGATGCTTACTGTTCTCAGGAATTTTTACAGCACTTCAAAATAATAGAAGGTATAGATGCTGGCACAGTGTGCTTCTGACCATAGTTAGTTAATAGTAATCTGTGAAGAATGATTACAGATAGCTTAAAATGTAAAACAAAAGTACTTCATAGAAAATGCCAAGATTTCAAAAAGTTCCTTACTGCTTGCAATTAGGCAAGAGTCAACATAGATTTGGATCTAACTTCCAAGAGCTTTCTTTTTTTTCTTTATTGTAAATTAAAAATTTATTGGCATATAGTTGATTTACAATGTTATGTTAATTTCCGCTGTACAGCAAAGTGACACAGTTTATATATATATACTTATATATATATACTTTTTCGTATTCTTCTCCATGCTGGTTTATCACAAGATATTGAGTATAGTTCCCTGTGTTATACAGTAAGACCTTGTTGCTTATCCATTGTATATATACTAGTGTGCATCTACTACTCTAAACTCCCAATCCTTCTCTTCCCCTCTCCCCTCCCACTTGGCAACCACAAGTCTGTTCTCTATGTCCAAGAACTTTCTTGAGATGGAACTCAAACTATGGATACATGTGATTTAGATATAAATTTCTCAATGAAATATTATTTTTGATTATATAGAAATCATGAGGAAATGCTTAACCTTTAGATAGAAGAGTAACAAGTGAAAGTATTTAATTTCTTCATTTTTAGTTACCATTAGAATGAAATCAGTGAGTCTGACAGATGCCAGCTTTGCTTTCCATTTCTGCTATTGCATATGAGAGATGTTAAATCCTTCCACACTATATTACCTTTTTGTATCTGTTTTTCCATTTTTCACCAAATACTTCTAATAAATGATAAAGTTATTGGATCAAGGCAAATTAAATTAAAAACAAATTTATTACGTACGCATTTATTATCACAATATAATATGTGCTTTCGATACCCTGTCACCCTATATGCAGCCTAGAGGTTCCAGCATTATATTGAATGATTCTCCTACTTTATTCTGGATTTATGATGCTTGAATTTGAAATAAATGACAAAAATCACTGGATTTGTAGTGATTCATCGAGCTCATTGAGCTCCCATTTTCCCAGCTGCAAAGTGGGGCTTTCCTATGTGTATCACAGGATTTTTATGAGAAGAAAATAAGTGCCAAGAATAACTTAAGCTCTAAAGTGCTATGAAAATGTGATGTCACTACTTAAAAGTGAAATGGTAATAAGACAACTTTAACTCCTCCAAATCTCAAAGATCTCATATATATATACTTTTAATGTTAGCACCTACAGAGCTAATACCTTTTTTTAAAAAAATTTCTTTCTTTTTTCTTTCTTTTTTTTTTTTTTTTTTTTTTTTTTTTGGTGGTATGCGGGCCTCCCTCTGTTGTGGCCTCTCCCGTTGCAGAGCACAGGCTCCGGACGTGCAGGCTCAGAGGCCATGGCTCACGGGCCCAGCCGCTCCGCGGCATGTGGGATCCTCCCAGACCGGGGCGCGAACCCGGTTCCCCTGCATTGGCAGGCGGACGCGCAACCACTGCGCCACCAGGGAAGCCCTAAAGATCTCATATTTTTAAGAGTAGTTTTATCAAGTTTTCTTTTTTAATCATAACAGTATTTTATAACATAAGTAGATTCCACTTACACCCCTATATTTATAAATCACATTGATATCATTTTATTATTTAGAAGACAGTGGTAAAGTTTGAGTTGCTAATCAACCACTTGCCTCAGTGCTTGTGAGTTCAGTCTCTAGACTCCAAGAGAAGTGTGTTCAAGTTCTAGCTCTGCATTCCTCATCTTTGTAACCTTGGGCAAGTTACTATACCCACCTTGAACCTCAGCTTTTTCATCTGTAAAATAGGACAAATAGTAGGGCTGTTTTATGTCTTGATATCATGTAGGCAAACTAATTCAATACTTGGGTCAAAGTAAGTGCTTCAAAAATATTAGTTACTGATTTTTTTTTTTTTACATTTGAATTAACTGAGAGGAAAGTTTTGTGTTAAAGATGATAGTCAAGCAAAGGGCCCACTATTTCAAGACTCATATTTCTGTCTTTTTCTGTCTATTCAATGCAAATGTTTATTGTTAATTATGAGAGAACTATGGGAGAAAAGAGGAATAACTTAATTACTTCAAGGAATAAAATTGCATAAAATTTAATTTGCATTTGATAAACATTAAAAAGCCATCATTCAATTAGTCAATAAATTATTTAATTCAACAGGTATTAAGGGTCTACTATGTGCCATGGATGACTTTACACACCGGAGACATAGCAGTAGACAAAACAAGTCCTTGCTTTCAAATAACTTGAATCCTAGTGGTGGGATATGACCAAATAAACAAGTAAACATATAGTGAATAAAATGGTAATTACTAGAGAGAAAATTTAAGCAGGGTAAAAGGAAGTTATAGAATGCTTGGGGCTGGGGGAGTCCTGTTTTTGTTTTTAATTGCACTGAGTCCATGCCTCACCAGGAAGGTGAAATTTGAGCAGAGTCCGAAAGGAAGTGAGGAAGCTTATACCTGGGGGAGAACACTCTAGTTAGAAGGAACAAGTGCAAAGGCTCTGTGTTGAGAATATTCTGGAACGTTAGAGGAACACAAGGTGACTGGTTGTCCTTGAGTGGACTAAGCAAGGGATACCGGTGTCTTAGCAGGTGAGAATAGAAGAATAGCAAGTCTAGACAACTTTTCATGAGGTTTGTCATAAAAGGGTGCAGAGAAATGAAGCAATGACTGGTGAGTGAAGTTAGGTCAAAAGACTTTTTAAGTTATTATAGGAGAAATAATTGAACTTTCCCATGCTGATGGGAATGCTCCAGTGGAGAAGAAACATTGGTGTGAAGAGCGAAGGAAAAACTGTGGCAAGTAAGTTCTTGAGTAAGTAGGGGAAGATGGAGTATAGTGTACAAGGTGAGGAAGCAAAGATATTTGAAGGTACAAAATATCTCCACGAGTGGGAAGGAAAGAGGTCACATCCATTTGTAACCTTCTGAACTCTGCTAGTTGCTGGAGGTTTGGGCATGTAGACCGCATCCTGAAAGATGAATAGAAATTTACCTTATGGGGAAACCTTGGAAAGAATATCCTAGGCAAAAGGGACACCATGTGGAAAGACATGGAGACATGAATGAACTTTATGTTTTGGAGGAAATACAGTCTTTGAACTGTTTAAAGCAAATAGTATGAATGGGAATGTGGCAGGAGATAAAACTATAAGAATAGGCAAGGTCATGACATATAGGGAATTGGACATTTTTGGAAGTTTAAAAAGTACACCCTGCTTGTCTTTTAGCAAAACTCATCATTGAAGTAACATAGGTTTCTATTTGTAATGTTATCTTTGGAACTCAGCACATTCTTTCCTGTATCTATCATTGTGTGATTTTATAGCATAGTAAGAGTCTTGAGATCAGATGATAAATATAGGTTTGAACCTAGGTTCTATCACTACCTGTGAGAGCTGTGAGCCTCTATATTTTCTCATCTGTAAAATGAGAAAAATTATAGTTCCAGTATGACCTACATTATAAACTTATGAGGAATCAATGGGATTATACAGATAAAGTCTGAGGCAGTGCCTGGCCCACAGGAAGCGATATAAATAGTTCTCACTATGTCTAATACCTATACTTCAGTAGCAGTAAACACATCAAGTGCATACTTAGCTTCAATGTGGACCCCTTAGGTGCATTTATTTCAGTGGGAGTCACCGTGTTGTTGATTTAAAAAAAAAAAAAAAAAAAAGGAAGGTATTACCATCTAAAGACCAGTAAAGCCAAGTTGCAGTTCTGCAATTACACAAAATGAATGGGACTTAATGTCTGAAGCTATTCATTTAATTCTCAGTTTGTTCATGAGTCATGTACTCTCAGAGTATAGTGTTATTAACTATAACCAGTTGCAACCAGATCAATAAAACTGAAGTTTCAAGGAACCTGGGTCCTCAGGGAAAAAGCTTTGTTTTTACTAAAAGTTCCATTTTGATCAAGGTCATCACCGCCATAACTTTCTAGTTGCACTATTTTTGGTATGTTTGATACAGTCAATTCTACTTGCCTCCCAAACAAACACCAATGATATATGCTATGCTACTGAGAGCTGCCAATGTTTCAAAACTAAATACAGTTGCTAAGACTTGTATTTTGAGAATTCATGCATCAGATCCGAGCAAAACTGAATGACAGGAAATAATCAATTAGAAATTATCCACAAAAGAGTGCTTTATTTTTACATATTCTCATTATCTTTTTCATTTTAACCATATTTTGTTTACTCACATGACTTTGCATCTTTGGGTTATAACTTTCTTATAAAATTTATTTCCTCAATTTTCATTGAAGAAAACAAAATTGTTGCTTGACACTGTAGTGTACAGTTAAATAACTTTATATCAAAAAGGATTTAAAGTTGTCAGTACTAAAAAAACTTATGTTAAATCAGTAGCATGATAGGCACATTTCAAAAGCCTACTAAGAAGGAAAATATACTTACATGTATCTTCTGAATAAATGATTAATTTTTTATTTTATTGATGGTATTGAATATTATATAATGTTAATTAGACAGTGCTTAACATCAGAGTAAAATATTAAATCTAATGCTCAAATTTAGATGTTTTATTCACTTCTAATACTTTGGTACTCTCATACCATCTATTTAATAAATCATTCCAGAATCTTTATAACAAATGGTGTCAATATTGCTGGGATAAATTTGGTAGAAAGTACATTTTTCTTCTGGAAAATTAGAATATCATAAGTCTAGAACCTTTCAAAGTCTCATTTTCCTTGATTATTCAAATATCGCCTACAATAATTAGGCAAATTCATGTATATGTTCTTTCAGTCCCTTGAGATATGATTTGATTAAGCCAAGAGATGCCTTAAGAAGAACTCTGTACCATCTTACAATCTTTTTAACCATCTTTAATTATTTTTTCAGAACAAGCAACACTTACCTCAATAGAGAATACAAAATTAAAATAGAAAGTGGTGTATTTCTACTTCTACTTGCCTTCCATGAGAACAGTACCATCAGCTCCAAGCAAAGGTGTCTTCCTTATTTGGCAAATGAGGTTGTCCCAGTAAATTGTATAGAGCAAGATTAAAACAAAGGTCAATGCCTTGGGAATATCATTGTTTAAGAAATGGATGAAAAGTCCACAAATAGGATGTAGAGACAAATGAGAGGTAGCAGGGACTGAGAAAGCTGTTGACTTTTTGTCATCAGGAGTCAGAAAAATTTTTTTTTCTGTACAGGGCCAGATGGTAAATACTTTACCCTTGGCAGGCCCATATGGTCTCTGCCACAACTATTCAACTCGGCCATTGTAGCCCAAACAAAGTCATGTACGATACCGGAAGAATGGGTATGGCTGTGGGAATAAAATTTCACATACAGGTTGAATTTGTCCCCTGGGCTGTCGTTTACTGACCTCTAAGGTAGACCGTGAATTTGTAGTGGTATCAGAGAAAATACTAGTTGTCTCTGAATGTTCTCTTTTCACTTTCTTTAGTAGTAGAAACCCTGATTTTTATTTGGCCATGTAGATATCCAGAATAAATACTACATTTTAGACTACTTTTAACTTAGGTTTGGACATATTACTAAGTCTCTGCCAATAGGGTGTAAGTAGAAATGTGATGAGCAACTTTCTGGGCATGTCCTTAAATGGAGAAGGCACAACCTATTTGCCCGACCTTCTTCCTGCTGGCTGAAGTGCAGACGTAATGGCTACAGCTTAAGTAGCCATCTTGAATCACGAAGTTGAATTCGTGGGTTTAGATTAGGAATGACTACCTCTAGATTGCATTTATATGAGACAAAGATAAACTTGCTTAAGCCACCTTGTTGTTGTCTGGGTCACCTGAAGCTGAACCTAAACCAAACAAAATCAAGAACTATTCACTATAATTGCATTTTTCTCATAATGCTCAGTATAATGCATTATAAATAGAGAGGGTAAATAGTTGGCTTGTTCCAAGGTTTGGCATGTGTAAAGCAGGCACAGGGGGAGTGTAACAGCACAAGGGAGTTAAAGAGGATATCTTTGTGTGTATACGTATGTACATATATATGCATATTTATATATACATATATATATGTATGCTGTAAGTCAGAAAAATTTTCTTACATTGTGTTCTTCTTCACAATTTTAACCAACCTTCTTTGTTGCTTAAGTCATTCATTTCTATTTTTATCTTGATATTAGCTGACATTTTTCTTTTCTAGCTTCCTCTTTCTCTTGTGTATAAGGACCTATTGGACTAGTTTTTATTCTATAGGCATCCCCCACAGAATGTCTTCCTGTTAAGGTTTTTCCATAGAATACTGTTTGGCTTTTAATACCCAAACTGCACGGACGGTATATATTTCTCAATTCCGCCCCCCGGCCACTACTTTTATAGGAAAACTCTCCCGTTGCGGAGCACAGGCTCCGGACGCGCAGGCTCAGAGGCCATGGCTCACGGGCCTAGCCACTCCGCGGCATGTGGGATCTTCCCGGACCGGGGCACGAACCCGTGTCCCCTGCATCGGCAGGCGGACTCTCAACCACTGTGCCACCAGGGGAGCCCTGTACAATATTTTTAACATCTTTTGAATTGCATTCCAGACATAATTTGTAGAATGTCAGAGTCACATGTCAAAATCTTTAACACTCCACCAAGTGTCAACAAAGGGGATGTGAGTCATGAAAGTTCTTTGTGCAAAGAGAGACCATGTAACAGTATATACAGCAGCTATTTAAAACCGTTTTAATTGTTTTGTAATCAGCAAGTCAGGTTTTAAGCATTTCACACAGCACATGATAACACATATTTATGTTTTACCATTTTTAATCACTTTGAAGGAATTTGGTTAGGAGCTTGGGGTTGATATGAAATACATTGTATTATTTTCCATTTGAAATGATGGAAAATAGTTCCTGGTTAGCGTTTTCAGGCCAAATTATTTTTAAGAATAGATTACTGGCATAAAGTAAGAGATGTCTGTACTTAAAGCCTCTTCATATCACAATGGTCCCTTGAACTGGGATTTAGTCTAATCAGTGTTGGATCTCCTTATCCTTCCATTTGCAAACTCACCCGTTATTTCCGGATTTTGTGGTTGAAGTTCCAGTAAATCTCAGTCTTACTACTATAGATCTAGTATTATTTCACCTGAAATTGTCTTTGTCTACATAATGTGCATAAAAACAGTTGAAATGTAGCAAGTTCAGTCAAGCTTCAGTGTGTTGTTGATTACTTGCTAAATAGCTGGTTGACTTTATTTACTTGCTTTTCACTGAAATGAGTATGTGTATAAAACCTAAAATATTGACAGTGCTGCCAGTGAAACCCATCTCTAATCTGAGGTGTGGTGTAGTGCAACCAATAACTTCTTGTGACCAAGACAGGAATGGAAGAGATGCTGCTAATATGTCTACTGTCAGAGCATATGAAACACCACAGTACTGCCACTCAAAGTTCTTGTTTGTGTGAATTACGTGAGACAATGTTAGAAACGGACTCAACTCCCAGTGAAGAATAAAATGAGAAAAGAAATCTTTCCATTCAATTCTCAGTTCTCTTTGTGTTGGGTATCAGATATATAATAAACTATAATAAATCTACTAAGGAGAAAATGGCCCTCAAAGTACTATTTTTGTTTTAGCTAAAAAAAGTCTTTCACTTTCTTAGTTCCTTCACACTAGGATCAAACACAAAATAAAAATCCTGGTGTCTTAGGTGACTTTGAAGGCAAAAAGAAAATGCTGGTTCCTAAAAATAATTCAGAGAAATGCAAAAGCATAGAATCAGCAATTAATACAGTATTTAAAGATGATCCTGTCCCACTATTATGAATATGAGACATAAGTTATAAATTTTGGTGCAGAGACTCCTTGTATCACTAGTTTAGTTCTATAACTACTTGAACACTGTTTCCTTTAAAAAAATTATAATAACTTCTAAAGCCCAGGTCAGTGTGCAGGCTACTCCAAAACATACAAATTAAATCATTAGAGAAATTCTTATCTGAGAGTCAGGAAATAATTTCAAACTCCCACATGGAGAGCACAGTGTACTTACTGTAGATTTCAATGGCATTCTCCTTTTTCCAGGTGAGATTGATAGAACTTAATTTCTGTCTTTAAAGGTGTTGTTGTGGTTGTTGTTATTTTTATTATTGAATATGAAGCTAAAGCAACTTTTTTATTGTTATAACATTTATTCTTTCCCCAGGGAGTGGAAAAATGTCCATGAAGATTTACATATGCTTTTATTTCTATTTTTGTTCCTTTGAGAATCTGGCAGTCTCTAAGGGAATCTTTAGTAGAAAGCCAGAATGTTGTTTAAAATCTTACTATAAAAAAAGATCATTGTTATTGGGTTGGTATGTAAATATCTACATAATATCACATCTTATCTTTATGAGGGATTTTCCACAGACACTTTGTTTTATATTTTCTTAGGTTAGAAAAATGGTAGGCCAAATAATTCAAAATATTTTAGTCAGATTGGTGGACATCCTGAGCATAAACAACCAGTGTCATGGAAGTACACCTATTAATAGCCCCAAGAAGAAGTCTAAGGAAGCCATGTAAATTTCTGATCAAGGAGTCAGTGATGTTGATATAAAAATGTCCCTTCTCTATTCCAACAGATTTTTGGCATTACTGTCTGTTGACTTAATATGAAAGGTTAGAGTGGAGGTTAAGAAAGTCAAGAACCCAAGATGACTCCTAGAATACCTCAGGATATTACTTAAGGAAAAAAATATCCACCAGAGCTTATGCTCTGGCTGTGCACACCCTCTCCATTGTTAACACCCTGACTGTGGTCTGTAGTCCATTTTGAATCAGTTTGTGTATATGGTGTGAGGTAGGGTTTGAGTTTTTTTTTTTTCTTTTGCTATACAGATACCCAGAGGATCCAGCACTACTTACTGAAAAGGCTTCCCTTTCTCCGTTGATTACGCTTGGCAACTATATTAAAATATTTGCATGTACATGGCTGGTTCTAGTTTTGTAACCACTATTCTGATTCAGTGATTTTTTTTTTTCCTGTCTCTCTGCACATCACTAACACATTGTCTTGGTTACTGCAGTTTGATAGTAAGTCTTCAAGCTGTATAAGTCCTCCAACTCTTCTTTTTCAAGAATTCTAGGTTATTTTACCTGAATTTCATTCTAACAAAATTTTAGAAGGAACTTGTCAATTTCTATAAAACTTCTGGATTTTTGGGGGGACGATGGTGGTGTTGAATCTATAGATTAATTGGGGGAGAATTGACCTCTGATTATTTTGAGTTTCCCAACACATGGACACATTGTACCTTTTCCAATTACTTAACTCTTCTTTCTATCTGGTATCAGTTTCAAGGACGGTTAAAGTACTTTTTAGTGCAGGTCTGCTGGTGGTATTTTTTTCAGCTATTGCTTATCTGAAAGTGTCTTTAGTCTCAAACATTTTTGAATGATATTTTTTGCTATGTATACAATTATGGATTAACACTGTTTTAGTGTTTTAATTGAAATATAGTTGATTTACAATATTGTGTTAGTTTCATGTACAGTATAGTCATTCAATCTCGATACTTTTGCAGATAATATTTCATTATAGTTCATTACAAGATAATGGGTATATTTCCTTGTGCTATACAGTAAATCCTTGTTGCTTACCTATTTTATAGATAGTAGTTTCTAATAATTACATACCTCTGATTTGTCCCTCTTCCCTTTGGTAACCACAAGTTTGTTTTCTATGTCCATGAGGCTGTTTCTGTTTTGTATATACTTTTGTATTTTTTAGATTCCACATATAAGTAATATCATATAGTATTTGTCTTTGACTTATTTCTCTAAGCATAATATTCTCTAGGTCCATCCACATTACTGCAAATGGCAGGATTTCATTTTTTTATGGCTGAGTAATATTTCATTGTATATATACCACTTCTTAATCCAATCATCTGTTGATGGGCACTTGGGTTGCTTCCATGTCTTGGCTATTGTAAATAGTGCTGCTATGAACATTGGGGTACATGTAAAACTGTTACTATTTGCAGATGACATGATACTATATATAGAGAACCCTAAAGTCTCCACCCGAAAACTATTAGAACTAATAAATGAATTCGGCAAGGTTGCAGAATACAAGATTAACATACAGAAACTTGTTGCATTTCTATACACTAATAACGAAATATCAGAAAGAGAAAGTAAAAAATCCATTTAAAATTGTATCAAGAAAATAAAATACCTAGGAATAAACTTAAACAAGGAGAGGAAAGATCTATACTCTGAAAACTACAAAACATTGGAGGAAATTGAAGATGCTTCAAAGAAATGGAAAGATATCCCATGTTCTTGGATTGGAAGAATTAGTATTGTTAAAAAGGGCTATACCACTCAAATCAATCTATAGATTTAATTCAATCCCTATCAAAAAACCCAGGACATTTTTTATAGAGCTAGAACAAATAATCCTAAAATTTATATGGAACCACAAAGACCTGAATTGCCAAAGCAATCCTGAGAAAAGAGAACAAAGCTGGAGGTATGGCTCTTCCAGACTTCAGACACTATTACAAAGCTACAGAAATCAAAACAGTGTGATACTGGTACAAAAACAGACACATAGAAAAATGGAACAGAATAGAGAGCCCAGAAATAAACCCATGCACTTATGGTCAATTAATCTACAACAAAGGAGGCAAGAATGTACGAAGGAGAAAAGACAATCTCTTCAAGTGGTGCTGGGAAAACTGGACAGCCACATGTAAAAAAAAAAAAATTAGAACATTCTCTCACACCATATTAAAAAAACAAAAAACAAAACTCACAGTGGTTTAAAAACCTAAATGTAAGACCTGAAACCATAAAATTCCTAGAAGAGAACATAAGCACAACACTCTTTGACATAAATTGTAGCATGCTTTCTTGGATCAGTATCCTAAGGCAAAAGAAATAAAAGCAAAAATAGGACCTCTGGGGGGGTGAATTGGGAGATGGGGATTGACATATATACACTATTGATACTACGTATAAAATAGGTAACTAATGAAAACCTACTGTATAGCACAGGGAACTCTATTCAGTGCTCTGCGGTGACCTAAATGGGAAGAAAATCCAGAAAAGAGGGGATATATGTATATGTCTAGCTGATTCACTTTGCTCTACAGTAGAAACTAACAAAACATTGTAAAGCAACTATACTCCAATAAAAAAATAAAATAATTATTAATAAAAATTAAATTAAAAAATTGGACCTAATTAAACTTAAAAGTTTTTGCACAGCAAAGGAAACCACCAACAAAATGAAAAGACAACCTATGGAATGGGAGAGAATATTTGAAAATGATGTGACTGACAAGGTGTTAATATCCAAAATATACAAACAGTTCATACAACTCAATATCAAAAACAAAACAAAACAATCCAATAAAAAATGGGCAGAATCCTTGAATAGACATTTTTCCAAAGAAGACAAACAGATGGCTAACAGGTACATGAAAAGATGTTCAACATCTCTAAGTATTAGAGAAATGCAAATTAAAACTACAATGAAATATCACCTCATACCTGTCAGAGTGGCTATCATCAAAAAGTCTACAAATAACAAATGTTGGTGAGGATGTAGAGAAAAGGGAACACTTGTAGACTGTTGGTGGGATTGCAGATTGGTGCAGCCACTGTGGAAAACAGTATGGCGGTTCCTCAAGAAACTAAAAATAGAACTACCATATGATCTAGCAATTCCACTCCTGAGCATATATCCGGAAAAAAACTACTAACTCAAAAATATAAATACCTTTTTACTTGTAGCATTTAGATATGTCCTTTCTTTTTCCTTTGATTTCCTTTATTACAAATGATGATTGAGACATAATTTATATTTTTGTTCCCTGAATGTCTTTTTTCCCTCTGATTGTCTTCAAGTTTTTGTCGTTTACTTTGGTTTTTATCAGTTTGACTACAGTGTGCTTAGGTGTGGTTTTCTTTGTATTTATCTTGGTTAAATTTCAGCGAATGTCTTGGATCTGAAAGTAGTTGGATTTTTACCAAATTGTGAATTTTCAAGCATTATTTCTTCCAGTAATTTTTCTACCCTTTTTTCTCTTCTTCTGAGTTTCCAATGACATGTGTTCACTGCTTAATATTTTGTGTACAGTTCATAGACTGTCTTTCTTTGCTGTTGCTTTTCTTCAAATTTGACAAATTCTGTGGCTTTGTACTCAAGCTACTGACTGTCATTAATGCACTTTTAAAACTTGCTCAGTTATGTTTTTAATATTTCAGATATTGAACTTTTCCATTCTAGAATTTATATTTGGCAGTTTTTAAACTGAAGTATAGGTGATTTATAATATATTAGTTTGAGGTGTACAGCATAGTGACTCAATATTTTTACAGATTATATTACATGTAAAGTAATTATAAAATATTGATTGTATTCCCTGTGCTGTACAGTATATCCTTATGTCTTTTTTTATACATAATATTTTGTACCTCTTAATCTCCTACTCCCATCTTGTTCCTCCCTCAGCTAGTAACCACTAGTTTCTCTATATCTGTGAGTCTGTTTCTCATTTGTTACATTCGTTCATTTGTTTCATTTTTTAGATTTTACATGTGAGTGATAACATACAGTATTTGTCTTTCTCTTTCTGACTTATTTCACCAAGCATAATATTCTTGTACCTTTAAAATCTCAATCTGCATTGAAGGCTGCTATTGCCTCTCACATTGACAACAGCAAAGACTATCTGGTCTCCTTGATTTCGTTCTCTCCACTTCCCCATGCTGTATTCCTTGCATAGTGCCCAATAGCCTTTATCATACCCTAGCTTACAAACTTTCAATGGTTTGTTAGCGATCTTAAAATTTCATATACCTTATCTTGGTTTACAAAGCCCTGGACAAATTGTGAGTCTCCAACTTTCCCCTGTACTCATGGTCTATCCACATTGGCTTTTTAAATAAATACTTTAGCACAGTTCCAATTTTTGCTTCAGAACTGTCTTAAGACTCGGACAGAAACACACTGTTGGTGTCATTGTTTCTTTTACTTTTTCTCTTGAAAAATGTCAAACTGCAGTAAGGTTTTAAGGCTAGTACAAAGAACTCTTGTATATTAGTTGCCCAGAGACCTTATTCAAATTTTACCATCTGTCCCAATGGTATCATTTATAGGAAAAGGATTCTAAGATCACGAGTTTCACCCAGTTGTTATGGCTTTTTAGTTTCTTTAAATCTAGAACAGCTTATTTCTCAATCTTCCCTTGAGTTTGATCACCTTGATACTTTTAAGGAGTACAGGCCACTCATTTTCTAATATGTTTCTCAGATTGGATTTTCCCACTGTTTTCTTATTCTTAGATTTAGGTTATGCATATTTGGCCAGGGTCTCTGTCATAAAGTTTATTTCTTCTTATTGCAAATAAAGTGGCAAATAATATCTATTTGTCTTATTACTGGTGGTGTTAACTTTTATCATTTGATTAGTCACATTAAGATGGAAGATGCCAGTTTTCTCCACTGTAGAGTCAGCTTTCAGTATTTGTGGGTAGATACTACCAGACCATATAAAATCTCACTTTTTATTAAAATTTTACCCAGTAATTTGAACATTTATTGCTATTTTATGCTTGAATTATTACTATAACTGTTGCCAGATGTTCATTTTCTAATCCCATTGTTCCTTTTACATTTACTAGTTGTTCACATTGTACTATAAGAAAGAGCTTTTTTGTCTCCATTTCTGTATTCACTTATATTTTTTATCAATGTGGAGTCATGAATTCTATGGGTTATAATTCATTATTATCACTATTATCACTATCCCTATAAATCCTAGATTTAGCCAATCTCTCTTTAAGCTGGCTTTTGACATGCCTTTTTGAAATGCCCATACCTCCAATGGCAGCTGTCTGAGACTACACAAGAGATGACCCCCTGGATTCTACATCTAGTTGGTCATAACCCCCAGTAGTATGCCAACTCATACTACTCTGTAGAAGCTGAGAGATTCTCCTCCCAAGAGGTTTCCTACCATGTGAGAGTATATATGTGTTTCATTTTCCTGTTCTTTGGGGGATATATAACAATGCTGTAACCATGCTCAAATGCACACCTAGAGCATGCTCAAACACTGTCCCATTTTGGTACCTTCATTGCAACTGGAACACTTTTCACTCCATTCTTTTTTTTTTTTAAGATTAGTCATTCACTATATTTACATTTTATAATTTCTGTATATCAACAATTTTATTAAAGTTTTATTACTTTACTCAACATAATACTTGGCATACAAAAAAAGAGTTTGAGAGGAGAGGAATTATGCTGTGTAATAAACAGTTCCAAGGGCTGAAATTCTTCCTTGATTCTTTTCCAGTAAAAGCTTTAATATGTGTATGTGTGTGTTTTAGAATCCAGTTAGTCACTGAATTACACATGAATAATTACTATTTGAATACAAGTTATATTAAAACATTAACTCCCTAATAAATGCATGATTGATGAGGCCTGTTAATTCTCCCACCCATTTTTTTTTTTGGTCTGTTACATTATCCAAAGAAGTTACTACTAACCACCAATTGCTATGGTGTAGTAGTGATGTTACTGGTGTTTTCCTAGTACAGAAATTTGTGTTGATTCTTCCAGTGCAGAACAAATACTACATATGCTAGAAGACTGTCAAGGTGAAGGGTTTGTTTGTGGCATTCACTCCATTCTTGGCTAGACTATATTATACCCATCTGCCACCTGAGATTCATCAAAGGATTCCTTGAACCCTACATTTAAAAATAGTCCTTGATATCATACTTATATTAGCACCTTCATTTATTTTATGACCTCAGCACAAATTTTAATTGTAACTTACGTGCTTGTTTATTTTCTATTTCCCTCACTATACTATATATTTGGCAGAATTAATGACTGAATTGGCTGTGTATTCATTTCTGTATCTCTACCAACAAGCATAGTATCTAAACACATAGGAGGCTCTCAATAAATATCTATTAAATGAATAAAATTGTAAATTGAGGAAAATAACCCTCAGTTTAATGGGTTGCATAACTAGCAAGTTCATTTAATTTGTTATATATTCCCATTTATCCTTGGTATCTACTCTGTTACATTACCTAGTAAAAACTCAGTTAAATATTATTTGACATAGCTTGCATGTCCTTAGAATTGCCACTATTTCAGTTTTAGAACCTCTGTAAGACTAAGGTAATCTATAAAGAACCACATTATGTCCATGTTAAAGACACCATATTCAAAACTCTGAAATGTTTTGTTTCTACAGCTGTATTAGTTTGTTAGGGCTGCCATAAGAAAATACCACAAATAGGTGGTTTAGACGACAGAAATTTCTCACAGTTCTGGAGGCTGGAAATCCAAGACCAGGGTGTTGGCAGGTTTGCTTTCTCTTGAGGCCTCTCTCCTTGATTTGTGGATGGCCACCTTCTCGTTGCATCCTCACATGGACTTTTCTCTGTGTGCACGCATCCCTGATATCTCTTTCTCTTCTCATGTGGGCCCAAGTTACATTGGATTAGAGCCCCACTCTTATGATCTCATTTAACCTTAATTATTTCTATAAAGGTCCTATCTCCAAATACAGCCGCATGGGGGATTAGAGCTTCAGCATATGAATTCTTCGGGACACAATTTAGTCCCTTAACAGTGGCTGCTTTTGCTTTATGATGTTTTCAATATCATGCCTATGCAGAATATCATATTGATTTTTCCCAGTTCTTTGGTCAGATGAACACATAAACCATAACATAATACTCAGGTGGAGATGAAGGAACATTTAAATTTTTTTCAGTATTTTACAACTGGTTGGTGGTTCTTCCTGTTGCTGAATGCAAGGAGAGTCTTCTACCACATCCTCACTTTTTTCAAACATCCCTAAATATAATTAAGGATTTTTTTTCTGTTTAGTTTATTCATTGAAAAAAATCTGACAAAAGTTCACAGATAATGTTAGCTAGTATTATGACTCTTCTCCTAAGCTGGCCAGATTACTTAAAAAATTACTAAGCCAGTAGGCTCAGCTATTTATTTGAATGACATGCATTAAGAAAATAATTATACACTTTGAGTCTTTGTAAGATGTTTTGACAGGAAATACTTGAGTGACTACTAATGTGTACAGGGTTTCCTTTTGTGTTGGTGAAAATGTTCTAAACTTAGGTTTTGGTAATGGTTGCACACCTTTGTGAAAATAGTAAAAACCACTGAATTGCACTTTAAAGGGGTAAATTTAATGGTGTGAATTATCTCAGTAAATATGTTTAAAAAGGCAATACCTAAATTAATCTATTTGTTATCATTGTCAACTAGTGACATTTATCCAATATACTGATTCAGAATAGACTTATCTCATTTTATGGAATTATTTTTCCATGTTTTAGATCTTAAGTTTCTCACTTATTCTATATCCAGTCCTCACCCCTTTGTGAACAGAATCTGAAAAGGTTTTTAAAAATTTCCATTTACTTTAATTGGGAAAATTAAAATGCAGATCAGTAATCACATCAGAATTTGGAACGCTAGTCATAAGTAATTGAAAATCCAGAGGCAAAGAAAAGCTAACATATGAAGGAGTCTCCAACTTTTTGAAACTAAGAAAACTGATTTTCTTGGCTCAAAAGATATAGACCAAATCCCTAAAGTTCAACCATAACATCTAAAAACATCTTTTTCTGTCAGCTATCCCATGTCAGAAAATGTGCTATGAAAAAAAGTAACTTTTTATAATAAGCATATATTCTAGTACTATCCCTAAATCTATAAGGGATTTAAAATGAGTAAACATTGCTCACTGCTCATGTTTATAATTCAGTGTGTGGGTCTCGATCAGGCTTTTTCTATGACAAAAATAATGCTCTTAACTCATGGTGAGATTTAAGCACTAAAATTCAGAGAACAATGAGTTTCAAGTCTGTTTTCTAGAATTTCTTTCACTACTTTAATTGCTTTGTCCTGGTCGAGTAAAACATGTTCTGACATAAGTATTGCACTTTAATATCAAGCTGTGTTTAAATTTTTAGTTGTAAATGATCTTTGAAAGAAGCATTTTAAATAAAACTAATAGCAACTGATGTTTCCCAATAGTCAAAGTTGCTAAATTCTCTTCTTAGTAATGGCGGAAAACCCCAAATCTGGAACTTACAGCTCTGTCTTCCTCTTGAGCAAAGTAGTAAATGCAGCTCATTTGTACTCTCTGAATCCAATAGGTTGATTTTTTTTTTAATGTTTAACGATTTTCTCAGTAACTTATTTATTCCAAAATATCTACATTTCCTTCTCTTGCCTCATGCAAACAGAGTCTATGATTTCGCATCCAAGTAAGGTTTGGCTATTTTGAATGACCTTTTTTTCACAAACTTGAATTGTAGTCTATTCCTCTTTGTTTTCTCTCTGAATGATACATAAGCTTGGGAAAATGTTGCTGGATTTCTCTGAGCATAAAATGCAGAGATTCCCAGAGTTCTCAGAGCTTGGTAACAATGCCTACTTCAGTCTGGCAGTGTGCCTGAGGGGCTAAGGGCCTAAGGCTGCCTTTGAAAGGAAAGACCTAGAGAAGCCAAGGAAGAAGAGAATCAGTCTACAGTTTAAATGGGGTTCCAGTTTGATCAGTTATGCTAGCCTACTGTGTCTACATGTGGTCACAGAATCTACTGAAAAGCTGATTAATCTAAAATAATAATCAGTTTTTGCCTGGCCAATCACATTAGCCATGAAATAGATCTCATTAAGTCACTATTAAAATGCATCTAATTCAGACCCACTGCAGGTTATCGTGAGGAAAATGGCATTTGAAAAAAAAGGTTCTTCAAGCTGCTATGTGAAGGATGGATGGGAGGGGAGAGTGAGGGAGTCTTCTGTCTTTTTCCATGGCTGGCCCCATCAGTGAATAGCCTTCTCAAGCTACTTTCTGCAGATGTACTGTTTCACATTCTTCTTTTTTCTACCACAACTAATTAATTATTAATGCAAGTAATAGCTTCACCTCTCAATTCAGCCCCTTAGAGAACCAAGCCTAATGGCCCTGAATATGCAGGGCTCCTTGGTAGGAAATCATATTAATGCCGATTTGGGGCTTGCAGCTTGGAGGATAAATCAGATCCTCTTTGGATTTGTTCACTCCACTTGGGTCAATAGCCTGCCTCCTCTCTTGACTGGTAATAATTCCCTGATTTGTATTTAAAGTTTGCTACTCTACCCTAACATAAAGATATTTCTGAAAGTTCAGAAACGGGGTTTCTTTTTGTCACGTCTCAAGTGCCATTTCCTTTAGCAAATCACAGAATGTTAGGACTGGAAGGAAATCTTAGAAATCACCTATTCCTGCACTGTACAGAAAAAATAAATCTTGAGAGAGAAGGATGGAAAGTTAGGTGCATCAAGATACGAAGGTCTTGTTTTGTTCATACTCAACAGTTTGTACTTTGTCCTGGAAGTAATCAAAGGTGATTGAGTGTTATAGTGTTTGTTTTGGCGCGGAGTAGGTCAGAGCTCAGAAAGATCATTCTGGCAGGAGTTTCAAGGGTATGTATTGGGAGAGGGTAAAACTAGAGGCTGAGGGGAGCAGTTAAGTGTCTTTTATACTATTCCTGGTGAAAAATAATGAAGGACTGATCTAGGTCCGAGTGTCAGTATGAAGACCAGAACATAGATAAGAGCTATTGAAAAGAGAGAATTGGCAGGGTCTTGTGAATGATCGAATGTGGTGGGTGTGGGAGAAAGAGAAGCTGAATGTTAATGATTGATAGGCAAGCTGAGTAGTCATATGAGCCATTCAGTGTGATAAGGATTTACAGGCTGGAGACTTATGAACATGTTTGGCAATGTGGGTAATAATATTAACAGTAATGCTAGTAATGCTAATACCATTGGAAAATGTCTAACAGATGTGGAATTAACAGAGTTCATCAATAACAGATATGTTTGATTTATCCTCTGATCCTATAAATTATCAAATACAGTTGTCTTCTCTTATGTTCTTTCAATGTGTTTTAAGAGACAGCAGTATTAGGGGCTTCCCTGGTGGGGCAGTGGTTGAGAGTCTGCCTGCCAATGCAGGGGACACAGGTTCGAGCCCTGGTCTGGGAAGATCTCACATGCCGTGGGGCAACTAAGTCCATGCGCCACAACTACCGAGCCTGTGCTCTAGAGCCTGTGAGCCACAACTACTGAGCCCACGCACCACAACTACTGGAGCCCGTGCTCCACCACAAGAGAAGCCACCGTAGTGAGAAACCTGTGCACCACAATGAAGAGTAACCCCCGCTCACCACAACTAGTGAAAGCCCACCCAGCAATGAAGACCCAATGCAGCCGAAAAAAAAAGAACAAAGGAATGACTTTGAAAAAAAAAAAAAAGACAGCAGTATTACAAAGCTATTTAGTTCCATTTCTGCCATGACCTTTAGCAAGTCATTTCATCTCTCTGAACCTAAGTTCCTCATCTAGACATGGAGATAATAAAACAGGCTTATCTTAACTTAGTGCATGAATCATATAAAACTGATATGGGAAAGTATTTTGAAAACCTAAAAAGTTAGTACACATGCAACAAACTATTTTTTAAGAAGATAATTGAAGGTTATGTATATTCCTATTATAAAAATTTGACTTTAAGTGATCTCCCCCTTGTATACTCTGTGCATTGTGGAAATCCTCAAATATATTCAGAACTTTGGCAAAACATTGGCATTCTTAGGCTCTGTCAGATGACTGTGAATGTTTCTAAGAAAGAGCATCCCTGCATTTTCATTGGAGGATTCAGTTATCATCTAGGAAACCACTGTGGGACTGCTTTGACATCCAGGAGTTTCCTTGAGTGATCTCTAATCCAGGGAAGGTATTTGTGCTGAGATAAAGAGGAGGGTATGAAATCTGTAATTTTGTGGGGAAATTGCTTGCAACTATAAATTCTTTTGGTTCAAACTTATACTGTCAGGAACCCAAATGGTGGTAAGGCCTCTTTCCCCCACCCCCAAGTCAATAGGCTTGACTGGCATAATTAGGAACTACTCATAAATTTCTCAGAAAAATCTGTCTAGCTGTGGTAGCTTTCATTTTGACCTGCAGTAGGATTAGAATAACATTTAGAAGATGCATCCAGATACTATGTGTTATAGGTTTGCTATGTGTTGGCTTCTATTCATGTGAACTCTAAGGTGATCACGTGCAAGAAAGACATAAAATCTTAGATTTATAAGAGGAATATCAGAGGCCAAGACTTTAAAAATTTGATATATCTGTACAGAAAAATGAGTCCCTTGGAAGTCCTTTTAAATTAGAAGCCCTTTATTTTTACTTGAGTTATTTAAATAATGGTCCTAAAGCTAAGATAGAAAGTTCCCTCTCTGCAGAAACCTTAACTGGAAACAGTGCTAGCCTCACTGCCACAAACTTGATAAGGTTATACCTGGGATTCCTTCTACCTCTAAAATTCTGAGTCTTACATCTTCTCAGAATTCCTAAAATCCTCTTCATTTTGATTTTTGTGAAGAGTAATATGACAAAGTAGACAATTCTCTATAATGAAGTGAGGCTCAGTCCTCGATAAAACTAAAAATTCTCCGTGTTGCCATGGAAGAGAGGAAATAAAACATCTAAAGAGCTCATTCTCTGCTACAGACAGCCATTTTCAATATTTACATATTTAGCCATTATTGCTTTCTATGTCTTCTGTCTAGTATTAGGACCAAATAGATAATTCATTTGTCTTCAGGTTGATATTCAGGTGCTATAGATACTTAAAAACCATCTGGAGAGGAAAACTATGATCATGTAATAAAGATGCCCTGAGCAGTGTTATCATATGGTATTTTTGGCCAAAGGCATAAAGAAGTTTAGTGATTGGGCTATAGTGACACAGTCTGTTTTTCTACGTTGTATTTCTACTTGATTAAAGCATTTCTTTCCAACTTGTTATTTCCGGGTTTGTTTTGTTTTTGTTCACAAAGAAAGCATAATAAGTTAATAAATAAACTAGCCTCTCTATCTTTCTAGCCTCTGTGGGACACGGCTTCATTAGCTAAGTAAAAAATGTAAAGTAAAAAAAAAGAAAAAAAAGAAGTAAAAAATATTAATCATCGCATTCCTGCTGTGTCTTTCTCAATTACTATATTGTTCTGGTCAGTAGTCGGTGCTCCTGCCTATGTTCATTTTGCATACAGGTATCACATTTTGCCAGCTAATTGTGAAGAAATGTAGGTGAAAAATGTCCCACTAATTAACTTTTGCCATGTACAACATTGACCTCCGTCCTTCTGTGGCCTATAGTAGTACAGCCCATGGATGCTGGTTAGAAGTAGGAAAGGACAGTTAGAAAACAATGTGTATGATGTCCGATGACCCAGAAGAAGCGGTTATGCCAGTGTCAGCACTATGTGAATTACGTGTGGCTAACTGTCCAAACAGTCACACTGAAATTGATTCAATGTAGTGTGGATAATGAGAAAGGCACTGCCGTAGGCTCTTCAAGGGATACCAAGAGGTTTAAAGCAAAGTCTGGGTTCTCGTGGAGCTCACAATCTAACAAAAATCAGACAGACAACTATAGGGCAGTGGTCCCCAACATTTTTGGCACCAGGGACCGGTTTCATGGAACACAATTTTTCCTCGGAGGTGTGGGGGGTATGGTTCAGGCGGTAACGTGAGCGATGGGGAGCGGCAGATGAAGCTTCGCACTTGCCCGCCTGCCACTCACCTTCTGCTGTGCGGCCCGGTCACTAACAGGCCGCGGACTGGTACCAACCTGTCCACAGCCCAGGGGTTGGGGACCCCTGGTCTAGGGAAAGGACATAGGGAAATTAGCTTTGACATGGGTCATATCATTGTTCTTCTGTGTGTATTTGACTGATGTCTCTTATGTCACAACAAAAGTTTTCCCAAGGTAGAGGAATCCACTTCTAGTCAAGGGAATGTGTGCAGCTCCTATGTTGTACAGGCCTGCTCTCAAGTTTCATCAGTGATCCAAGTTACAGTGAGACAACACAGTTACAAAGGCTTCAATAAAGAACAAATTTAGAGTTTTGAGACAAGTCTTAAGGGTTGCGAAGGATTTTGACAGGCACGGATAATGACAAAGGGAGAAGGAGATCAATGGGTAAGAATGAATAGCATTAAGAAATGGAGTGTCGCCAGATATTGAAGAATGAGGGAGGGTTCTGGGAATTGCAAGTGATCTAATTTGGCCGCAGCAGCAGGAGATGAGCTTTTGTAGTTAGGGAGTTAACATCATCTGTGAGAGCTTAAACATGAATCCTGGCAGCAGTATAGAAGGTGGATTAAGAGTAAGGAGAGCCGAGAGGCATGGAGAGTGAGTGTAATAAGAGAAAAGAAGTGCGAGCCTGTGCTGGTACAGGGCCAATGGGGATGAAGGGCAGATATTAAAGGCATGATGAAGGATCTGTGATGACTGGATCCAAGATGCCTTTGAAAGAGAATGTTGAAGACAGAGCTGATTTATTTTGGTGAATTTTGTCATGGCCATAATTTTTTTTTTTTTGCTTGTTTTGGTTAGTTGTCTTGACGTATTTTTCCGTAGTCATGGAGATTGTTCTATACTTTTGGAGATTATATACTGAATTTACACATGTCTATTGTATACATCTAGCTTAATCATAAAATCTTTAAGATATATAAATGTGAAATGTCATTTATATGGACCTAAGACTTTCCAGTTAGAAGTAATTCATCTCTTGTCCAACTTTTTTCACCTGACAGAAGGAATGATAGAGGATTTTATAAAGGTGCTCTTACAAGGACATAAAAATTGGGGGGATGCTTTGTTCTTATCTTGGTAAATACTAAAATGACTCTGCTTTACATTTCCCAAAGATATGTATGTTATAGTTAATTAGCCTGATCTCATACTTGTTCAAAAGTCTTTAAAGCAGTCATCTAATATGAGATATAAAGGGTCCTGGCTCACAGCCATCTATCAACTCATCAAGACCCAAGTAATGGATGTTATCAGAGAACACTTAGACAATACCATCACTACAGAGTCTCTCTAAAACAAGCACTTAGAGAAATCCCTCAACTTGTACTCATCATCTATTCCTCTGTGTCCTTATTTCTCATTTAGAGTAGATGCTCGCACCATCTACCAAATACACGAGTCAGAATCAATGAAGAAATTCCATTCCCTTCACAATCAATGAGTCACCAATTTGTCACTTTCTTAATATCTCTGCAATATATCCATACTTTTCCATACCCAGTGTTCTTCCTTACTTCTGAATATCATTTTCTGTACAACCTTCACATCCATACTCATCTTGTCTTCTTCTTGTCCCTTCTCGGTATTATATTGATTTCATTTAAAATGCATGTTATTTAAAATAAAATGCTGATTATATAGGAAATAGCTGATTGTTTTTAAGAAATTAGAAAATACAGCAACCTTTCTCAAAGCATTCAGTGAAAGAATTAAGCCCAATAGGAAATGATTGAAATGACTTTTCTCAATTTTCCAAGGACAGTACATAGTAACTACCATTCTGGAAGAATAAAAGAAATGTTTTAGAACAGGGCTAGGAAATTGCAGCCTGCAGGCCAAACCTGGCTTGCTGACTGTTTTTGTAAATAAAGTTTTATTAGAACAAGCTATGCCCATTCATTTTATCAGTCTTGATGCCATTGTCTGTGGCTGCTTTCACAATGGCAGAGTTGAGTAATCATTGTGACAGAGACCATATGATCTGCAAGATCTACAATAATTACTATCTGGCCCTTTACTGAAAATGGTGGCTCATTCCCACTTCAGAAAATTAAGGTTGAATACTCTTTAGTGAGCTGATTGAGAGGAGTTGTCCCTCAGGAAAGCTTAAAGAGAATATAAAAATCTCACATAATCATACAACCCAAATATAACCACTACTATCATTTTAATACACTTGCAGAAAAGCATTTTTATATGCTCACCTATATAATACTAACATAGCATTAATAGCATTGAGATCACAGTATTAACCCAGTTTTATAAAATTAATAGTATTATATTTACCATATAACTTTGGGATCATAGTACTTATCAAATTTCATGTAACTATGTTATTAAATATTCTTCAATTATAATTGCTGGATCCTGTTCCATCACAGAACTTAGCAATTCTGTTAATGTTGGGTACTGAAGTGCTTTCTATGTTTTTATAAACACATTGTGTTTTAAAAATTTATATAGGAGACTTTTATCAAATATTTTAAAACTTTGTCAAATGCAGTGTGGTATCCTAAATTGGATCCTGGAAAAGGGATATTAGTGGGAAAAACTGATGACATATGAATGCAGTCTGTAATTTAGTTAATAGTGTTATACAAATGTTAATCTTTTAGTTTTGAAAAATACGATTATACAAGAAGTTAACTTTAGGGCAAACTTGGTGAAGAGGATATAGGAACTCTGTGCTATCTATGAATCTTATCTGTAAACCTACAGTTATCCTCAAATACAAAACTTAAAATTAAAAATCTTACTTTGTCAAAGCTGTCAACTTTGGGGGGAAATTTTAAGGAAGTATAACTTACAGGAAAGTGCCCAAGTCATAAATGTGTAACTTGATTAATTTTCAAAAATTTAACACTTGCATGTAACCACCACCCAGATCAAGAACAACATTAACAGTATCACAAAAGCCCCCAAGTGCTCCCTCCTGGTCACTACCCTCGGCTAATGCTAACCCTATCCTGATTTCTAACAGAAAATATTGATTTTGCCAGCTTTTGCAGTTTATAAAATGGAATCACGTAGCACATTTTTGTGTCTGGAATCTTTTGATCAACACTGTGAGACTTGTCCATATCATTGTGTTATAGTTTGTTCATTCTTATTGCTATATAGTATTCCATTATATAAATATAGTGCAATTTATTTATATGTTGAACTATTAAAATGCATTTGAGTAAGTTGCAGTTTGGGGCTGTTAAAAATACTGCTATGAATATCCATGTACAAATATCTTTTGGTTAACATATGTACATGTTTTTTAGGGTATCCATGTAGAACTAGTACTTCTGGGTCAGAGAGTATGCATTTGTTTGGCTTCAGTGGCGATCTCTAATGAATAATGAAAAATAGCTTTCTAAAGTACTTGTACCATGTAATCATAATGGCATCAGAATTTTCTATGACAATACTGTGATATGGAAGACAACTGAAAATGCCCTAATACTTTCAAGGTTAAGTACTTCTAACCTGGAATTGTCTACTTAGCCAAACACTCACACAAATGTGAAGGTAGATTTAATCCATTTTCAAATGTACGCATCTCAAATAATTTCATTTCACAGACCCTTTGTCAGGAAATTTCTAGAAAGTGTGCTCCTCTGAAAGTAGAGATTAAACCGAGAATGAAGAATATATCAAAAAAATTAAAGAATATCTCAGAGCCAACATGAGAGAGAATGGGTGATGTTGAATGAGAATCCTATAGTGAGACCTGTGCATCAGGCCTCAGGAAGAGTAACTCAGAGTGGAGCAGGTGGATGTCATTCTCTAGGGGAGAGATGGCCCCCCCCCATAAAAGTTCACTTGATTGATTACCTGATGTATTTACCCTTATTGAGAAGAATTTGTATAGTGTAGTTAAAAATTGGGGGGGATAGTTTCATAGAAAATTACAAAGTAAAAAAATAAGACAATTATAAACTCTAAAAGAAAATTATAACAAAAAGCAATCAGTGTACCTTATGAGTGTGCCATAAACAATACTTACATATTTCTAATATAAATGCTGAATATTGTCTTGATAAAAATGTGATATATTTATCACAGGAAAAGAACATTTTAGCGTGTGACTATGGTGAAAGAAAACAAAATCCTTAATTTTCCTAATAGGACAAAAAATAGGACGTGTTTACAATTGGTGACAAACAACAGTGTATGCATATTATTTAGATATATGAAGAAAATAATACAAGAAAGAGCTAAGAGTTGATAAAATCCTGTGAGCGGTGGGGCAGTATGGCTGGTAATTACTATTTTAATTTTAAGCATATGTTTTGTGTAAAGCCCTATTAACTTGGGATTAATTTATGTGTAATGATTTTTACTTTTATTTAATAGTTTAGAAGTTCTGTAAAGGATATAAAAATAACTCTTAAAAGTCAGTATTAAGACAAAAACCTCAATAGAAAAAGAGTGCAAAAACATGAAAAAATCCTTCACAAAAGAATATATACAGATGGCCAATGAGCACATGAAATGATGCTGAATATTTATCTCTAGTGAAATAGAACTTTACTCTGAGATACACTTGTACATCTACTTGAATGTCTAAAGCTGGAAAGACTGAAAATACCTCAGAAAGGATGCTGAGCAACTGGAGCTTGCTCGAGTTAACTATGTTAGTGGAAAATGGTACAACTCTTTTGGAAAATAGCTGGCAAATTCTTATAAAGTTAACACATTTTTGACTGGAGACATATTACAGCCACAGGTGCTGGTTTCTGCAAAAATCCCCCAGTCGATAATGTGTTAACATATACCTACCTGTGACCCAGAAATTCATCTCCTAAGTATTTACCAAAACGAAATGAATAAATGTTCACATAAAAACTTGTACACAAATATGCATAGGATTATTCATAATTCAAAAGAAAAAAAAGAGGTCCTCAGCAGGAGAATGGATCTATTGTGGTAAATTCACACAAAGGAATGCTACTTCAGTAAAAAGCAGTGAACTATTGATACCTGGAATAATGGTGATAAACCTCAGAAATGTCACTTTGAGTGAGAGAATCAGCTGGTACTTTAACCCGGTCCTGGCTGAGGGATGAACAGACACCCTCAGGCAACCTACATGCAGAGGTGGGGCCAAATCCAAAGCTGAACCCCAGGAGCTGTGTGAACAAAGAGAAAGGGAAATTTCTCTGTGCAGCCTCAGAAGCAGCGGATTAAATCTCCACAATCAATTTGATGTACCCTGCATCTGTGGAATACCTGAATAGACAACAAATCACACCAAATTGAGGCAGTGGGCTTTGGGAGAAACTGTAGACTTGGGGTTTGTTGGTATGCGACTGACTACTTTCTGATGTATATGTTTATCTTAGTTTAGTTTTTAGTGCTTGTTATTATTGGTAGAATTCTATATTCGTGTGATTGCTCTCTCTTTAAAATTTTTTTATTTAATAGTTTAAATTTTTTTTAATTTTAATAACGTTATTAGTTTTTTTCCTTCTTTTTTTTCTCCCTTTTCTTGTGAGGCGTGTGGGTGACAGGGTCTTGGTGCTCTGGCTGGGTATGATGCCTGAGCCTTAGAGGTGGGAGAGCAGAGTTCAGGACATAGGACCACCAGAGACCTCCTGGCCCCACGTAATATCAATCGGTGAGAGCTCTCCCAGAGATCTCTGTCTCAACTCTGAGACCCAACTCCACTCAATGAGCAGCAAGCTCCAGTGCTGCACACCCCATGCCAAACAGCTAGCAAGACAGGAACACAACCCCACCCATTAGCAGAGAGGCTGCCTAAAATCATAATAAGTTCACAGACACATCAAAACACACCACTGGACTGAGTCCTGCACACCAGAAAAACAGGATCCAGCCTCACCCACCAGAACACAGGCATAAGTTCCCTCCACCAGGAAGCCTACACAACCCACTGAATCAACCTTACTCACTGGGGGCAGACACCAAAAACAGCGGGAACTATGAACCTGCAGCCTGCAAAAAGAAGAACCCAAACAGACTTAAATAAAATGAGAAGACAAAAAAATATGCAGCAGATGGAGGTGCAAGGTAAAAACCCACCAGACCAAGCAAATGAAGAGGAAATAGGCAGTCTACCTGAAAAAGAATTCAGAGTAATAATAGTAAAGATGAGCCAAAATCTTGGAAATAGAATGGAGAAAATACAAGAAACATTTAACAGGACCTAGAAGAACTAAAGAGCAAACAAACAATGATGAACAACACAATAAATGAAATTAAAAATTCTCTAGAAGGAATTAATAGCAGAATAACTGATGCCGAAGAACGGATAAGTGACCTGGAAGATAACATAGTGGAAATAATTACTACAGGGCAGAATAAAGAAAAAAGAATGAAAAGAATTGAGGACAGTCTCGGAGACCTCTGGGACAATATTAAACGCACCAACATTCGAATTATAGGGGTCCCAGAAGAAGAGGACAAAGAGAAAGGGACTGAGAAAATATTTGAAGAGATTATAGTCGAAAACTTCCCTAATGTGGGAAAGGAAATAGTCAAGTCCAGGAAGCATAGAGAGTACCATACAGGATAAATCCAAGGTAAAACATGCCAAGACACATATTAATCAAACTATCAAAAATTAAATACAAAGAAAAATATTAAAAGCAGCAAGAGAAAAGCAACAAATAACGTACAAGGGAATCCCCATAAAGTTAACAGCCGATCTTTCAGTAGAAAATCTGCAAGCCAGAAGGGAATGGCAGGACATATTTAAAGTGATGAAAGGGAAAAACCTACAACCAAGATTACATTGCCCATCAAGGATCTCATTCATGAAAATATTTGAAGAGATTATAGTCGAAAACTTCCCTAATGTGGGAAAGGAAATAGTCAAGTCCAGGAAGCATAGAGAGTACCATACAGGATAAATCCAAGGTAAAACATGCCAAGACACATATTAATCAAACTATCAAAAATTAAATACAAAGAAAAATATTAAAAGCAGCAAGAGAAAAGCAACAAATAACGTACAAGGGAATCCCCATAAAGTTAACAGCCGATCTTTCAGTAGAAAATCTGCAAGCCAGAAGGGAATGGCAGGACATATTTAAAGTGATGAAAGGGAAAAACCTACAACCAAGATTACATTGCCCATCAAGGATCTCATTCATTTTGATGGAGAAATTAAAACCTTTACAGACAAGTAAAAGCTAAGAGAATTCAGCACCACCAAACCAGCTTTACAGCAAATGCTAAAGGAACTTCTCTAGGCAGGAAACACAGGAGAAGGAAAAAACCTACAATAACAAACGCAAACAATTAAAATGGTAATAGGAACATAAATATTGATAATTACCTTAATGTAGTGGATTAAATGCTCCAAACAAAAGACATACTGGCTGAATGGATACAAAAACAAGAGCCATATATAAGCTGTCTACAAGAGACCCACTTCAGACCTAGGGACACATACAGACTGAAAGCGAGGGGATGGAAAAAGATATTCCATGCAAATGGAAATCAAAAAAAGCTGGAGTAGCAATTCTCATATCAGACGAAATAGACTTTAAAATAAAGCATATTACAAGAGAAAAAGAAAGACACTAAATAATGATCAAGGGATCAATCCAAGAAGAAGATATAACAATTATAAATATTTATGCACCCAACATAGGAGCACCTCAATACATAAGGCAAATGCTAACAGCCATAAAAGGGGAAGTCAACAGTAACACAACCATAGTAGGGGACTTTAACATCCCACTTTCACCAATGGACAGATCAAGCAAAATGAAAATAAGTAACGAAACACAAGCTTTAAATGACACGTTAATCAAGACGGACTTGAGATTTATAGGACATTCCATCCAAAAACAACAGAATACACATTCTTCTCAAGTGCTCATGGAACATTCTCTGGGATAGATCATATCTTGGGTCCCAAATCAAGCCTTGGTAAATTTAAGAAAATTGAAATGTTATCAAGTACCTTTTCTGACCACAATGCTATGAGACTAGATATCAATTACAGGAAAAAACTGTAAAAAATACAAACACATGGATGATAACAATACACTACTAAATAACCAAGAGATCACTGAAGAAATCAAAGAGGAAATAAAAAAATACCTAGAAACAAATGACAATGAAAACAAGATGACTCAATACCTATGGAATGCAGCAAAAGCAGTTCTAAGAGGGAAGTTTATAGTAATACAATCCTACCTCAAGAAACAAGAAACATCTCAAACAACCTAGCCTTACACCTAAAGCAATTAGAGAAAGAAGAACAAAAAACCCCCCAAAGTTAGCAGAAGGAAAGAAATCGTAAAGAGCAGATCAGAAATACATGAAAAAGCAATGAAGCAAATGGTACCAAAGATCAACAAAACTAAAAGCTGGTACTTTGAGAAGATAAACAAAATTGATAAACCGCTAGCCAGACTCATCAAGAAAAAAAGGGAGAAGACTCAAATCAACAGAATTAGAAATGAAAACGGAGAACAACTGGCACTGCAGAAATACAAAGGATCATGAGAGATTACTACAAGCAACTATATGCCAATAAAATGGACAACCTGGAAGAAACGGACAAATACGTAGAAAAGCACAACATTCTGAGACTGAACCAGGAAGACAGAAAATATAAACAGACCAATTACAAGCACTGAAATTGAAACTGTGATTAAAACTTCCAACAAACGAAAGCCCAGGACCAGATGGCTTCACAGGTGAATTCTATCAAACATTTAGAGACGAGCTAACACCTATCCGTCTCAAACTCTTCCAAAATATGGCAGAGAGAGGAGCACTCCCAAACTCATTCTACAAGGCCACCATCGTCCTGATACCAAAACCAGACAAAGATGTCACAAAAAAAGAAAACTACAGGCCAATATCACTTTTGAACATAGACACAAAACTCCTCAACAAAATGCTAGCAAACAGAATCCAGCAGCACATTAAAAGGATCATACTCCATGATCAAGCAGGGTTTATCCCAGGAAAGCAAAGATTCTTCAATATACGCGAATCAGTCAATGTGATACACATATTAGCAAACTGAAGGATAAAAACCATATGGTAATCTCAATAGATGCTGAAAAAGCTTTTGACAAAATTCCACACCCATTTATGATAAAAACTCTCCAGAAAGTGGGCATAGAGGGAACCTACCTCAACCTAATAAAGGCCATATATGACAAACCCGCAGCCAACATCGTTCTCAATGCTGAAAAACTGAAA